>NC_143213.1:11030603-11341589 GCF_030267445.1 Bombyx mandarina
TATCTCAAGGTGGGTGACGTTTTTATGTTGCAGATATCTATGGGCTCCAGTAACCACTTAACACCACGTGGATTGTGAGTTCGTCCACCCATCTAAGCAATAAAAAAAATTAAAAAAGAGAGGTACCTTGACATTTAGACTCACGATAAGCCTTATCATGAGCGATTTCGGGTTGATGACCGAAGTACGCTGGTATAATACCCAGAGAATACTGCTCTGGTGAATGAATGCCTTAGTGACCTTTGATAAGTCACCCCGATGGAAGTTAAAGACTTGATCAAAGACCTACGTCCTCGCAAGGCTCCCGGTTCCGACGGTATATCCAACCGCGTTATTAAACTTCTACCCGTCCAACTCATCGTGATGTTGGCATCTATTTTCAATGCCGCTATGGCGAACTGTATCTTTTCCGCGGTGTGGAAAGAAGCGGACGTTATCGGCATACATAAACCCGGTAAACCAAAAAATAATCCGACGAGCTACCGCCCGATTAGCCTCCTCATGTCTCTAGGCAAACTGTATGAGCGTCTGCTCTACAAACGCCTCAGACTTCGTCTCATCCAAGGGCATTCTCATCGATGAACAATTTGGATTCCGTACAAATCACTCATGCGTTCAACAGGTGTACCGCCTCACGGAGCACATTCTTGTGGGGCTTAATCGACCAAAACCGTTATACACGGGAGCTCTCTTCTTAGACGTCGCAAAAGCGTTAGGCAAAGTCTGGCACAACGGTTAGATTTTCAAACTATTCAACATGGGCGTGCCGGATAGTCTCGTGCTCATCATACGGGACTTCTTGTCGAACCGCTCTTTTCGATATCGAGTCGAGGGAACCCGCTCCTCCCCACGACCTCTCACAGCTGGAGTCCCGCAAGGCTCTGTCCTCTCACCCCTTCTATTTAGCTTATTCGTTAACGATATTCCCAGGTCGCCGCCGACCCATTTAGCTTTATTCGCCGACGACACGACTGTTTACTATTCCAGTAGAAACAAGTCCCTAATCGCGAAGAAGCTTCAGAGCGCAGCCCTAGCCCTAGGACAGTGGTTCCGAAAATGGCGCATAGACATCAACCCAGCGAAAAGTACTGCGGTGCTATTTCAGAGGGGAAGCTCCACACGGATTTCCTCCCGAATTAGGAGGAGGAATCTCACACCCCCGATTACTCTCTTTAGACAACCCATACCCTCGGCCAGGAAGGTCAAGTACCTGGGCGTTACCCTGGATGTATCGATGACATTCCGCCCGCATATAAAATCATTCCGTGACCGTGCCGCGTTTATTCTCGGTAGACTCTACCCCATGATCTGTAAGCGGAGTAAAATGTCCCTTCGGAACAAGGTGACACTTTACAAAACTTGCATAAGGCCCGTCATGACTTACGCGAGTGTGGTGTTCGCTCACGCGGCCCGTACACACATAGACACCCTCCAATCTCTACAATCCCGCTTTTGCAGGTTAGCCGTCGGAGCTCCGTGGTTCGTGAGGAACGTTGACCTACACGATGACCTGGGCCTCGAATCTATCCAGAAATACATGAAGTCAGCGTCGGAACGGTACTTCGATAAGGCTATGCGTCATGATAATCGCCTTATCGTTGCCGCCGCTGACTACTCCCCGAATCCTGATCACGCAGGAGCCAGTCACCGTCGACGCCCTAGACACGTCCTTACGGATCCATCAGATCCAATAACCTTTGCATTAGACGCATTTAGCTCTAACACTAGGAGCATGCTTAGGGACCTCGGTAACCGTACTCGTCGCACTCGACAAAGAGTTCGCCGTGCAACCTAACCCATGAATCAGCTCGCTGAGTTTCTCGCCGGATTTTCTCAGCGGGTCGCGATTCCGATCCGGTAGTAGATTAATTCGCGAAGCAGCTACTCTTGAGCTGTTAGGTCGCCTTCGGAGGCGCTCGGGTAGCTGTTAGCAAATCCCACCCCTCCTGGCTGAGCCTTTGCTCGCCCACCTGTCCTGGTGAAAGTGGAAAGGCCTCAGGGCCACCAGTAATCCTTCAATCATAAAAAAAAAGACTTTTGATAGCACTCATGAAATATGGGTGATGCCATTCTAGACACCACAGGCATGTATATTTTGATTATTATATCCATTCCCTTCGTTAAACAATGCAGAATAACTATTTAAAATTTGACTTGATTACTGTAACATGGATCATTGACCGGGGTTGGTACCGGAATTATTGTTATAATGCCAGGACTTCGATAGCAGAATGATACCACGTTTTCTTCTTTTAATTAATACCATCTACATAGCTTGAGAGATACGTGGGACAACCGAAAATTATTTATTTATTTTTTATTACTTGAAATAGGCAGGGCGGTGGTACCTACCCGTAGTCGGTAGGGACTCACAAGAGATCCTACCACTAGTAAATACAAAATTAGCAGTAAAGTAAATTCATCAATCAGGAAATAATACCCAAAATACATGAACCAAGGAAAACTTACAGCCAATATAACGATTAAAGTTTGCCAAGTTTGTGTCCTCGTCAACAAATACCTACTTGCTAAGATATGACGCTCTGGCTATGTAATACATAAAGTGAACTAAATTTAACTTGAAGTCGCGGTATGTTTTGGGGCTATGACAAAGTACACAACAAATTAATTGTACGATTTCGGTTGAATATTATTAATATTCGACTGAGTTTATGAGACTCATTTCATTGACACGCTCATGTAAATTATTGCAAACGTACGAATATTGTCAAATTTTTGATTGTCTTTTTTGAAGTCGTCGTGGCCTAAAGGATAAGACGTCCGGTGCATTCGTAACGATGCACCGGTGTTCGAATCCCAGGCGGGGGTGCCAATTTTTGTAATGAAATACGTACTCAACAAATGTTCACGATTGACTTCCACGGTGGAGGAATAACATCGTGTAATAAAAATCAAATCCGCAAAATTATAATTTGCGTAATCACTGGTGGTATAGGAGACCACTTGTGAGTCCGCGTGGATAGGTACCACCGGCCCTGCCTATTTCTGCCGTGAAGCAGTAATGCGTTTCGGTTTGAAGGGTGGGGCAGCCGTTGTAACTACCTATATACTGAGACTAGAACTTGTATCTCAAGGTGGGTGGCGCGTCTACTTTGTAGATGTCTATGGGTTCCATTAACCACTTAACACCAGGTGGGCTGTGAGATCGTCCACATATTATATAGGCAATAAAAAAAAATTGATATTACATATTCATGTCTAAAAAATTCTTTTATGTTGTTCTTTCCTTAGACTTTATTATTTTTGTTGAGCGTTAAATTGTTATCGGAGCTAATTATCGTCACAAAGATATAACACGAGACTTGAAAATGAGACTTAAATCTTATTCCAAGTCTCATTTTCAATTATATAAGTACTATTGTATAGGTCTTTCACAATTAAAACCATATCCATCTATCTCTATCTCCGATTTCATTCGGAATAATGTGTGAAATGTCTCCATTCGACGCGGCGGGAAATTTGAAGAACTCAAAAAGCCGGTTAGCGATTTCAACATGAAACACTCATGAAAGAAAACTGCCAAATCGCGTGTTTTATTTCATCGTCACCTCTTATTGTTGAATTTTATTTCATTAAGGGCGTTTGTATTAAGCGCTCGTGGTAAAGTGATTTGCGTCTCTGTTATTTTTTTCTGCTTGTTTTTGACGTATTTTTGAGTATTTCACAATCAGTTCTGTATTAAGTCTGAAGTTTGTATAATGTGTACTAATGCTACTCAATGCCCAGTTGTTCCTTTCTTTTTTGTTGAAATAGGTTGAAAAACTACATTCTCCCGATGTTCAATTGTTATCTGAAACCAAAGATATTAATTAGTACGTAAACATCGCTGTATTTTTTTGGTTAGATTCTGTGACGTGTGTTCTATGGATGTATAAGTTGAGATATCATTTAGGATTTTCGGATGCATTAGAATAAAATATATTCATCAGAAAGGATTGTAAAGTTGCTTCCCAAAACCAAAGGTAGAAATTAGGTAAAGATTACAATAGCACGATAATTACTGCTATTAGTTTAACGAGATCTTATATCCAAGATCCCTAAGCATCATTATTAATCTACTTATTGATTTTTTGCTGTGCTAAAATACTTGCTAAAGTGTACTTAACATTATTTTGTATAGTACAGTTACTTTGAAGTTTCTTTCAACAATCTATCTTTCATCATTATTTACGTCCTTAAATATACTACAAAGTTTAATTTTTATATACCTTCTTTAAGTTCTGGGTTAATAATTAAAGGCCACGCTCCTCCAATAAATTCGAGATGATGCCTCGTAATCTTCTTATAAACGTGGGTCTAGACGTCAAACATTCAACAATTTATCGCGGTTTTCTTTGCCAAGTTAAATACGGAGCGTTCAAGTAAACTGATCTGTGTCGTAAAACTCAACCAAACGGCAAATAAGTTTTGGGCTGAAACAAAACGGGGAC
Source organism: Bombyx mandarina (assembly GCF_030267445.1). Taxonomy (NCBI): domain Eukaryota; kingdom Metazoa; phylum Arthropoda; class Insecta; order Lepidoptera; family Bombycidae; genus Bombyx; species Bombyx mandarina. The sequence goes on from NC_143213.1 coordinate 11,035,055, forward strand.
GCCGAGCATAACCCTTCACATTTCTTCCTTACACCACCTTTGTACGCTTCAATAAAATTACTTCCACTACATATACCTGATTTCGTTATCTATCCCTTTTTGTTTTCAAGCGTGCGAATGTATCTTTCCCTTTCTGTCACCAGGTTGTTAATAATGTTTCGTGCCTGTATTACGTTTCGCGACAATGTACAAGGCTTCCGTTGTAATGTGGATGATCTGCGATATGAAGTTTCTTTCTGGAGTATTACCAGGCGTTTATGACTTAGCTTAATCAACTACAAAATTTACTTGAGATAAACCTTTAAATTATGATTAGTTCATAATAAATAATAGTAAAGCACTATTGCTTATTGAAATACTGTTGTATATTTTTTGTATAACAAATGATTTTTTTTTATTGCCTTTGTAGACAGACTGCCAGGAGCAGAGCTAAGCCGCTGCCTACCGAATAATTGTGGTTATTGATGATAGCGAATGTAATAAATAAAAATCAAAATTGTATTCACGAAGGCCTGCAAACATGAACTTATTAAATTTCGTGAGAGTGTATTCTGATCCCGAATGCGGTAGGAAAGGCAGGTTTGTGGTAAGAATCCGTGCGAGCTCACAAATCAACCTATCACCGCGCAAGTGATGATTTTAAATATTGTTCTATTTAATCTATAGCTCCTTCCTTCATCTTCCTAGCCTCCGGAGATATAGCACAACTTCTCCTCACACGGGAGCTACCGATATTACTAAAAAATGGATCATCTGCTTAAGCTGAATACAATAGCATTTCATCCACACGTGCAAAAGAAATCTGCAAAAGAATTTTTTAACAAAAATATACAAAATACAAGAGTATAAAAACAGTAAAGATCGTAGGCTATACAATATTTAATCTAATATCAACATCCAGAGCAAAAATAGCCCGTACGTCCAACCACGGAGGGTTCAATTTAATATCCTATTAATAAATTGTTCGTGTCGTTATTATTCAAAAGTCATTCTTTTTCTTTTTCTCCACCTTATCCCACTAAGTGGGGTCGGCACAGCTAATATTTCTCTTCCATTCTCTTCTATCAGCCGTCATCTCAACACTCACTCCTCTCTCTTTCGTATCGTCATTCACACACTCCATCCATGTCTTTTTCGGTTGACCTCTTCCCCCTCTACCTTGCACTACCATTTCCATATATCTCCTAGTCACTTGCATCTTCTCTCTATGCATCACATGTCCATACCACATTATTCAAAAGTCATTCTTGTCAGGTAGCATGTTTTTGCTTATCCTTTACTTGTGTAATCTTCAATATCTTCTTTGTGTTCAGGTTGTGAGTGCATCCGCTTCACTTCGACATACGGCAAAGAGCGCGGAACCTTCAGCAGCCCCGACTACCCGCGTCCGTATCCGCCGCACCTCTCCTGCGTACTCTACACGTTCATCGCTGCACCACACGAAATCGTGGAACTCATCTTCACCGACTTCGATATCTACAAGGAGCATCTTGAGTACGTACCTAATTGTATCTTTAAGTGATATAGTAATGTTAATATTCGTATTAATGTTTAATAAAAAACCGTACGTGATGTGATGTAATTATAAGTGCTTTTAGAGTTTCAGTGGTCACGGACGATTATCTGTCGTAAAATATTCGTAAAGTCGGGAATAACGTTTCTTCTCAGTCGCATGCACTCTTGGCAGAGCGGTCGTGGTCATCACTTCGGGTGGTGGTGCGCTTCACCAGACACCAGTTTAGAGCTGCCTTTATTTAGTCGGTCCATCTGACGATGATCTGCCGCGCGGTCTTGTACACCTTCTATCATGCCCTGCACCACAAGGCGCTCAAATGAGTCGTCGCCCCGCCGGGCATGTGTCGCGGCGGGGAAATTTGATATTAACTAGCTGACCCGGCATACTTCGTAGTGCCTCAACCGATAAATAAAAGACCTAAACTTTTGTATAAAATAAACTTAAAACAAACGAAAGGAATCCGTCCGAAGGAGGACACATCAAAGGAAAAACAAAATTGTTATTTTTATTTTATTCCGAGCATTTTCATATTTATCTACCTTTTAAACCTTTCCTGGACTTCCACAAATAATTCAAGACCAAAATTAGCCAAATCAGTCCAGCCGTTCTCGAGTTTTAGCGAGACTAACGAACAGCAATTCATTTTTATATATACTTACATAGATTATGTTCAATCTACGACTCGCGTAGACCGAAAAGCATCGTAAATTTATATGAAACAAAAAAAGTTTGACCAAAAATATGCCATGTCATCAGCTACTTTGAGTTGTATTTGTCATTCAATTCACTTATCGATTCAAGTCGAAACGCACGATCATGCTTACCCTTAACTGCTGTTTGAATTCTAAGCCAATTTTACATAACGCTAATTCAGACGGTTAAAGTATTTAGATATGACACCAATTAATGTGATATACGAAAAAAAGTGATTAAAAAGTATTATGTATGGAAAAGGTAAAGGAAAAAGTATTATTTATGGAAAAAAGGCGACCCATGTAGTGAGATTTCACGGTATCATAGACACAAGGGCGGATCCAGCTTTGGCGCCAGGAGGGGGTCACATAGTCAAATTTAGATGCGTTCGTTCCCAGACGTTTGCCATTATACAAAGTTATTATATTAAATTAATTAAATATTGAAGGTAAGTAGTTACATAAAATCTGTATGGTTACAAAATATATAAATAAAATCATTATATTCAATTAGTGGTCCACCTAAGTCCTGGAACCAGCTCAGGGGGTGGTCATGACCCCATGACCCCCCCCCTGGATCCGCCATTGTAGACAAAAAACAACTGAGAATATAAGTGATAAATATTTTATAAGGTGACTTTCGGGCTTACTTTTTATTACATGAACCATTACCTTTATACCACCAGTTTGAGCAATAAAAATAAAATAAAAAAACAAAAGAAATAAAGCCATCGTTCATTGCCCTCGAAAAATGTTTAATACTTCACAAACAAATTACCCGTTACAACGATAAATAGCAATACCGGTATTTTGTCTGAGAAGAAACGTAAATGTCAATAAATAATTTTACAAGAAATTATTAATATAAACTGTACAATATTTTTTATAGTATAAATGTGTGAGTGGGTTCATGTTGAGTAGTTACTGAAGTGCTTAGATACCATAGAGTACATACATACAACGGCAGTCGCATTCTTCAAACAGTGTGCTTAGTGCGAGTTTTTTAACGCTCTGGATAGCGTAAAAGTTAACTGAAATTTGTATGCGTTTGAATCAGCGCCTCTAGCGACAAACGTAGGCAAATGTTCCAACTCCGTACAAATTTGAATTAGCTTTTATGCTATCGAGAGCGTTAAAAAACTCGCACTAAGCACACATGAACACATGACCGTTTCGCGGTAAAAATAAGACTTTACAAAACTTGCATAAGGCCCGTCATGACTTACGCGAGTGTGGTGTTCGCTCACGCGGCCCGCACACACATAGACACCCTCCAATCCCTACAATCCCACTTATGCAGGTTAGCTGTCGGGGCTCCGTGGTTCGTGAGGAACGTTGACCTACACGACGACCTGGGCCTCGAATCAATTCGGAAATACATGAAGTCAGCGTCGGAACGGTACTTCGATAAAGCAATGCGTCATGATAATCGCCTTATCGTTGCCGCTGCTGACTACTCCCCGAATCCTGATCATGCAGGAGCCAGTCACCGTCGACGCAATAGACACGTCCTTACGGATCCATCAAATCCAATAACCTTTGCATTAGACGCCTTCAACTCTAGCACTAGAAGCAGGCTTAGAGACCCCGGTACCCGTACTCGTCGAACTCGACAAAGAGGTCGACGTGCAACCTAACCAATGCATCAGCCTGCTGAGTTTCTCACCGGATCTTCTCAGTGGATCGCGATTCCGATCCAGCAGTAGATTCATTCGCGAAGCAATTGCTCTTGAGTTGTTAGGTCTCCTTCGGAGGCGCTCGGGCAGTTGTTAGCAAATCCCACCCCTCCTGGCTGAGCCTTTGCTCACCCACCTGTCCTGGTGAAACTGGAAAAGCCTTCGGGCCACCAGTAATCTTTCAATCATAAAAAAAAGAAGGTAGAAATAAGAGTTCTAATGATAGCAACATACCGTGCGTGCGCAGAATACGGTCAACCACCAGCAAAATAACTAATTTATTGTATATGTTAATCTCACAAATATGCGCGTATATATTTTGTAGACAGATGCTGAAGGTCATGGACATTGCAAAGTCACCGTCCGCTTTAGAACACGAGAATAAAGTCGCATTAGTATTGTTATTGAATTAACCCAACAAACGAATGATTCACCTCTGAAATAGGTACTAATAATCAGGCTCATTCAAATAAACAAAAAGCTCTTAGCACGTCCCAACTCTTCAAGCCTGTATTTAAAATTTCGTCATGTCGTCAGTAGTAAAATTCATGTTGTAAACGTGTAAAGATAGGGTTGTTAGCAATGATGTTCGTTTTATGGCTTACGATGTGAAATGGGCAATAAAATGAAGTGTTTTGGATATTGTAGAGGGGAAATGAGCGCTTAAAGTAGGTACGTACGAGCCAAAACGCTTGGTGATTTTTTGTTGTTAGAGCTGAGAAGTAGGGCTAAACCAATATTGAGTAGTTACTGAAATAGAAATAGAAATCATAACATGAATGTCGAAACCTACATTAAAACTCTTCTCCTTCTTGCCTTATGCCTATATGCCTATATAACTATATATTGCGTTGCCGGCGGCTCGAATTAAGAAAATAAGCAACACTTTTAGGGGGCTGGGTGTACAACTTTTCAACAAGATCCCACTAAACGTTCAATTACTACCTGTTCATAGATTTAAGAAAACTGTCAAGGAACGTTTGTGCAACAAGGCATATTATAAAGTTAAGGATTATTTACTAGATGGCACTACGTGGGAATGAGGCGTTCGCTCCTGGACTTTTCATTTTTCATTATTATTATTATTATTTTTAATTGTATTTTTTGACTTGTTCTTTACTTTATTGCAAATATTTTTATTTATTTAAAAAAAAAAGTAAATATTTGAGAAAAAACAAAAACAAAGCCCGCTGAGTTTGTTTCGACGGATCTTCTCAGGACTGTGGCTTTTTTTGGAACCGGTGGTAGAGTTAAGTTGCTATGTGGAGTCGCCGTTACATGTTCTTCTCCATTTACGCCTATCATACGTCATCTCTTGTGCCGGAATTAGCCGGAATATTTATGTCATTCAGAATACACACAACAGTACGTTACCGGTACCTCAATTTTCAAATTCACTTCATATGTATTTTAAAACGATTTCTCAAAATTTTGATAATTATTTAAAAATAATACATATTATAAAATCGATGATAAATGGTCCCGTTCCGCTGCTATCATCGCTAATTATGTGAAAAGCATGTATTTTGCCAATTATCGTATACACTGCAGGCCAAAAGTTTAAGACCTACATAATTAAAATAGGAACACGAAATAAAACTCCAATAAAATATTAAATGTTTAATTAAATTGTTATAAGAGAAACCTTCCCTGTAATGCGAACCATAACAGTAGGTAGTAAGTTTTGTCACCATCAAATAAATGGTTTACATAACTCATAAAAAGGAAACAGACATATGTACGTACATACATCCAAACTTTGATTTTTATTTAGAAAGAAAATACAATCAAGAAGCCAACTAAGCCATTTCGTATACCAGACCTAACTTTGTACTTAAATATTTAATAGTGAATGTCCCCTTAAAATGTATTAATTCCAGGCTGAGACCCAGAAAGGGTAATATTGTAATGAATTTGAATGTCCTACAAACCCGTGTAGATTGAATCCTAAGATTAGGTAAAGCATTGTTTAAATGTACTTGAGCTAAGTGCGCATGAAGTGAAATATCAAATTATCATCAGCCGTTTCGATGAAAATGAAGACTTTAAGTTTACTTTACGCTAATTATTTTTTAATCTTTAAAACTTTTCAGATTCGGTCTGTATATAAAGTTGATTCAAAATATCATTAATCGTTCGATTAGTAGGCGAATTTTGGGAACGAAGTTCCTTATGGGACGATGCGGAGGGGTACCCTAACCGGGAAAAAACCTCCGTAACGTAAGATTTTTATTAGTAATGTACACAGTGTACGACTTAACTTTGTAATAACGTACAAAAAATAACATATTTTTATCATTCATTGACCACGATCTCAGAGCGTTCGTTTGCGCAATACACTAACTCTTATGCAAACAACCGTGAATGAAGTGTACCACAATAAGTCCGCACGTTACCGAATGACCGTGAGTTGTTGCGAAACCTACAGTTTTATTTTCGTTATACCTCGAATAGAACTTAAAATTAATATTTTTATAATAAGGTACTTCATTCCTATCCGGTGTCCCACGACACCACACATCTTTTTATTGTAAGGCTACACCATTGAGTACCATTATCCTGATTATGTTTGCTGCGTAGCATTGATACGTTCTGGTTTAGTGGAAGTGGTTGGTATGATGGAAGGAGGAGTTACAATGTGCTCCAATACCCGCTTAACATTATCGAGCCTACGAAGAACGCTACACTGGAAGGCATGAATCCAATTGAACGATCCAAATTAGTTCAAAAAATTGAAAATAGTTTAAACAAGGAGTTTTCATGTTTTCGGATGCTATATTCGAACATTGGCCCGTTAATTGATGATTCTTGACAAATTTATATACCTATTACCTTGTGTGTCTAACTAAAATTATTGGTAGCTTCCCACTTCCATATATCCTTCGCTAAATAAAGCAAGTGTGAACAGCCAAATATCTGTGAATAGACTTCACGATATACCTAGTCGTATCGGATGATATGAAAGGTGTCTTACTACGTATCTTAATATAATATTATCGAGAATTTGGTAACGCATCTAGATGTGGGTCATTGGGTCGTTGTGTTTATTAGCTCGGATAAGCATTTAACACTAGGTGCCGAAACAATCATTTTCATTGTTCTCTAGATAGAACACCCAATCGAAAATATCGTTTACCAATGAAGAGGTACTAAATCTTACCTATGTCCACTATAATGGGACGGCGGGATGGATGTAATATGCTCTGTGTCAACCCTGTGCCGCCGTCTCAATAGCCGGGACTGCTCTGGTTCGGTCCGAGGTAGGGCGCCGGCTGGGAGCGGCTGAAGTTTTTAGTGAGGTTCAACTTCCACATACCCCACCTGCCGCGCGGGAAGAGAAACGGCGACTTTGTCCTGTGAAAAAAAAAAAAAGTCCACTATCAAGCATGTGTTGCCTTAAAAAAATCAGTCCCGCATCCCAACAGATTGCGTAACATCCAAACATACGTTATAGATTTCTATTGTGTATACGTAGTGTCTCTTGTTGCGATGGTACACCATAAATATAGCGCGTACGTGTGGAAATAAGTGGAAATTGTTCACAACGCTAGCGACACGACCAGTGTTGACGAGTGTAAAAAGTTCCCGAAATATCTTTAGATAAGAATTTAGTTTTATATTTTTTTTATTGCTTAGATGGGTGGACGAGCTCGCATGGTGTTATGTGGTTATTAGAGCCCATAGACATCTACAACGTAAATGCGCCACCCACCTTGAGATATAAGTTGCAAGGTCTCAAGTATAGTTACAACGGCTGCCCGACCCTTCAAACCGAAACGCATTACTGCTTCATTGCAGAAATAGGCAGGGCGGTGGTACCTACCCGTGCGGACTCACAAGAGCTCCTACCACCAGTAATTACGCAAATTATAATTTTGCGGATTTGATTTTAGTTACTTCGTATTGTTTTAATATACTGATGGCCTTTTCAATGACTCAACAAATATTTGATGTTTTTGTTTTAGTATTAGTGAAAAGAATTCTTTGAATTAGAATTTTTGAAAAGTTCTAACTACCTTTGTCAAGAAAACTTTAACTACGCATTTCATATTTTTGCTGATGCTAATGAATCTTCTAATTGTTTATCTTAGTAGCCATCGCCAGTTAATCACAGTCAATTATTACGATATCCGAGGTATTCACGAGAAAACTGGATTTCATGAACATGGCAATACCATAAAGAAAGATATTTCTCGGTTGACATTGTTGTATTTTTAACAGATTTCCCGTTATCTGTTTCGCCTGTCTTTTATTCTGATCCACTTTCTCTTGTTCCGTTGATAAATCTTCTGATATTGTTGGATTATACACTAAGGTGATTTATCTTAGACTTTCTCTTTTGTGTTTCTTGTGGTTTGAATACTTACAACCGTATATGGATTAAGGCCTCAAAGATACGGAATTATTTATTTTTGTTGGCATATGTAATTCGGTTTTAAATTTTTTTTTATTGCTTAGTTGTGTGGACGAGTTCACAGCATACCTGGTGTTAAGTTGTTACTGGAGCCCATATACATCGACAACGTAAATGCACCACCCACCTAGAGATATAAGTTCTAAGATCTTAGTATAGTTACTACGGCTGCCCCGGCCTTCAAACCGAAACACATTGCTGCTTCACGACAGAAATAGGCGGGGTGGTGGTACCTACCCGTGCAGATTCACAAGACGTCCTACCACGAGACTAAAAAAATTTAAATGTATTTTAAATGTTTTATGTGTTTAACAGTATTAAGGTAATAATGTCAAAGTTTCATTTTTATTGGTTTATCAGCTACCTATCATACCTAACTAGGAATTAACTTGACATGTTTGATTTTTGTTACAAAATCATTCATTTAACATGGATGTCGTTTGTGAACACGTGTTCTTGCATTATATTTTTTTCAAAGAATTAGAAACCAATGACATTGAGTACGTATAGTCACATCATTTCATGCGAGCTCACATACGTATTTCCCGCAAAACGTATATTGTTACAAATTATCTCCTGAATTAAATTTAATAATATAGCTGGAGGCCATATTATTATGGCGCCGATTGGCTTTAAAAATTTTTTTGTTTTATCCCTTTCTAAGCTGAAATCAGCGTAAACTTAACTAGTAGGTGTGCTCACAGGGCTCAAACCTGACGATGTTGCTAACACGAATCCTAACAAGAGCCGTGCCTCGCAGAATCTACCACCGGATCGGAAACGCGACCCACTGAAAAGATCCGGCGAGAAACTCAGTGGGCTGTGTCTATGGGTTAATTTTGGCTTTAAGAAAAGAGATCGCCAGTATGAAAATTGTCGGTGAAATACAATAAACAATACATTTGTTTCAAAATTACGTCTTTCGATGTTTTATTTTTAATTATTTTTTGTTGCTTAAATTAAACGGTTAAGTAATCCACAGTTCTCATCTCTCTTCGTCAAATTGGATTTTACTAGTGCATATCCGCATATGTACTAAGTAAATTAACAGGTACAAGAATTTTTTGTCTTAATAACACTCCAATACCTTAGATTTGGTCAATTAAAGTTATCATAAACACTAGCGACCCGCCCTCGCTTCGCTTCGGAAACATTAAAACACACATGAAACAAAAAAAAAAAAAAAAGTAGCCTATGTTCATCAGGGACAATGTCGGCTTCTAATGGAAAAAGAATTTTTCAAATCGGTCCAGTAGTTTCGGAGCCTATTCGAAACAAACAAACAAACAAATCTTTCCTCTTTATAATATTAGTATAGATTAATACTAAGTATCGAACACAAGTTCGTACTTAAAGACGATCATGCTCATATCGAAAATTCATCTTTCATTCACGTATATATTTGCTTTGGAATCCCGTCGTTCGTTTATGCGCGAGAAATTATTCATGGGCCGTTCGTTATTCTCGCAGTAGGGATTCTCGTCGTAAATTACTTGATTCGTTGCCGCGGTAACGGCACAGCTGAGGTGACGCTGCGTGTAATCGCGCGGAACTAACGAGCGATATGCGAAGATGCCCTGCGAATAAAATCCAAACGTACATACATAAGTCTGGCAGTTATTTACGAGACGCGAGCAGTACACGTTTTGTTTTCAATTTTCAATGTTTATGTTATATATTGTTACTAGCTGACCCGGCAGACTTCGTAGTGCCTCAATAGATAAATAAAATACCTAAACCTTTGTATAAAATAAACTTAAAACAAACAAAAGGAATCCGTCCGAAGGGGGACACATCAAAGGAAAAACAAAATTGTTATTTTTACTTATTTCAGAGCATTTTCATATTTATCTACCTTTTAAACCTTCTCTGGACTTCCACAAATAATTCAAGAACAAAATTAGCCAAATCTGTCCGTTCTCGAGTTTTAGCGAAACTAACAAACGGCAATTCATTTTTATATATATAGATTATTTCTTTCTTTATTTTTTTATTGTTTAAATGGGCGGACGAGCTCACGGCCCACTTGATGTTAAGTGGCTACCGGAGCCCATATACGTCTACAATGTAAATGCCGTCACCCACCTTGAGACGTGAGTTGTAAGGTCTCACTTTTAACAGTACCTTATTTATTATTATTATTATTATTACTATTATAATATATGTTATTTATTCATTTATGTTATACTAGAGGTCCCACAGTAGTCGAAATTCGACTATAATGAAATTGGAATTGTAAGTTTGTACACATACTATAATCACAAACTTCGCCAAGGCTACACTATAAAAAATATTAATAAAGACAAACAATATTTAATCTATTCTCAATTTGACCAGAGACATCAAGAACAAAAGTTTGACAATAAATAGTATGCATGGTATGTGGTGTGTGTAATCTTTTCTTTATTGATTTAATGTATCTTTTATGCATTATTTTAGAAAAATATTAGCATTGTGCACTTCTTCTCTATATTCTCTATAAGCGTGAAAAATTTCATACTCCTCCGTCTGCGCAATTTTCGTAAAAAGGGATACAAAGTTTTTGCTTCACGTATTAATATATAGATACATATAATTTGCGTCAAACAATTTCAATAGTAGCAATAATTGCAAACAGTGGTATTAGTGCCAATTATCTGGAAAGTTTTTTTGAGTAGTCATTGAAATTGTGTCGTATTTCTTTGGATTTGTATGACGGAGTAGGGACGTCCGTATTGTTTGTAAAAAGTGTGACGTCAGCACCGCTGACGTCGCGGTCATCACTTTCTTGACGAATGACTCATGTTTGGGTTTCCGAAACAAAACTTCACGAGAACTTCACGAGAACTTCGTATATTGCACGAGAAGCATAACAACGTTACAGAGATATCCGTACAGTACAACGGCTCGGACACGAATCAATCAGTGCTAGACAGCACGGCCGTATTTATGGGGCTTCGTACCCGTGAGCGTGTTGACACGTTTTAAACACGTGAGCGTGTTTACACGTTTTTCAAACACGTGAGCGGGTTTACACGTTTTTCAAACACGTTTTAAAGTATTGAAATTACAATAAAAGGAACTGTTTAACATCAATTTCTTATCACAGAGTAATTAGTTGATGATCAGTAGGTAAATAGTCATATTTGCGCCGACACGGCCATACTGACAGGCGGTGCGCGCTCTGCACCAGCCGCCCATGTATGGTGTATCACCAGAGAGTTCTTGGAGTCCATCTGAAACAATGGAATGTCTGTTTCTGAGATTGGTATCTGTGTACCTTTTTATGTTACTTTGAAAGTAACTTATTTTGTGTAGTTTTATATTGTGACGTACACTGTGGTACTTATGTAGTGGACGTACACTGTGGTACTTATGTAGTGGACGTACATTGTGGTACTTATGTAGTGGACGTACACTGTGGTACTTATGTAGTGGACGTACACTGTGGTACTTATGTAGTGGACGTACACTGTGGTACTTATGTAGTGGACGTACACTGTGGTACTTATGTAGTAGGCGTACACCGTGGTACTTATGTAGTGGGCGTACACTGTGGTACTTATGTAGTGGGCGTACACTGTGGTACTCATGTGGTGGCGTACACTGTGGTACTCATGTGGTGGCGTACACTGTGGTACTCATGTGGTGGCGTACACTATGGTACTCATGTGGTGGCGTACACTGTGGTACTCATGTGGTGGCGTACACTATGGTACTCATGTGGTGGCGTACACTGTGGTACTCATGTGGTGGCGTAATTTTATTAATCAAAAATAAAAACTTATCCTTATGCAGATTGTTGATTTTGTTGTTCGACCATCCTGGTTTGTGAAGTAGATGGTAGAGGTTCATCGGCTGATGCTGGTGGGTAGTCTTCTTCCACCGATACGGTTATCTGGTCTCCAGGTTGTTGCTCAGCGGAGGCGGCATGTGATCCCACTTGGGCGGTGCACGCTCTGCACTAGCCTCGTTGATTCTCGTAGGTTTTCTTTGATTCCCATTGATCTGCAGGAATAAAAAGTTTCTCTGAGTAGCGCATCTGTTATACTTGCGTTACTTGTAACTATATAAGTTTGAGACTATTAATGCGATTTTATTGTAGGGTTCTCGGAGGTTTTCGTAGATTTCTCGGAGGTTCTCGTAGATTTCTCGGAGGTTCTCGTAGATTTATTGAAGGTGGGATAAGAATGTGTAAGGTGTTGTTCGTTGTGTAAGGATATCATGGTCTTCAGATGAATTTTATGGTGAAATTTTAGTAATCAAAAATAAAAACTTATCTTTTGTATTCATTGATCAGTTGATTGTTGATTCCGTCGCTCGACCATGCTGGTTTGTGAAGCAGACTGTACAGGCTTATCGGCTGATGCTGGAGGGTAGTCATTATCCGCCGATACGGTTATCTGGTCACCAGGTTGTTGCTGAGCGGAGGCGGCGTGTGATCCCGCTTCTGATGACGGAGTAGGGACGTCCGTATTGTTTGTAAAAAGTGTGACGTCAGCACCGCTGACGTCGCGGTCATCACTTTCTTGACGAATGACTCATGTTTGGGTTTCCGAAACAAAACTTCACGAGAACTTCACGAGAACTTCGTATATTGCACGAGAAGCATAACAACGTTACAGAGATATCCGTACAGTACAACGGCTCGGACACGAATCAATCAGTGCTAGACAGCACGGCCGTATTTATGGGGCTTCGTACCCGTGAGCGTGTTGACACGTTTTAAACACGTGAGCGTGTTTACACGTTTTTCAAACACGTGAGCGGGTTTACACGTTTTTCAAACACGTTTTAAAGTATTGAAATTACAATAAAAGGAACTGTTTAACATCAATTTCTTATCACAGAGTAATTAGTTGATGATCAGTAGGTAAATAGTCATATTTGCGCCGACACGGCCATACTGACAGGCGGTGCGCGCTCTGCACCAGCCGCCCATGTATGGTGTATCACCAGAGAGTTCTTGGAGTCCATCTGAAACAATGGAATGTCTGTTTCTGAGATTGGTATCTGTGTACCTTTTTATGTTACTTTGAAAGTAACTTATTTTGTGTAGTTTTATATTGTGACGTACACTGTGGTACTTATGTAGTGGACGTACACTGTGGTACTTATGTAGTGGACGTACATTGTGGTACTTATGTAGTGGACGTACACTGTGGTACTTATGTAGTGGACGTACACTGTGGTACTTATGTAGTGGACGTACACTGTGGTACTTATGTAGTGGACGTACACTGTGGTACTTATGTAGTAGGCGTACACCGTGGTACTTATGTAGTGGGCGTACACTGTGGTACTTATGTAGTGGGCGTACACTGTGGTACTCATGTGGTGGCGTACACTGTGGTACTCATGTGGTGGCGTACACTGTGGTACTCATGTGGTGGCGTACACTATGGTACTCATGTGGTGGCGTACACTGTGGTACTCATGTGGTGGCGTACACTATGGTACTCATGTGGTGGCGTACACTGTGGTACTCATGTGGTGGCGTAATTTTATTAATCAAAAATAAAAACTTATCCTTATGCAGATTGTTGATTTTGTTGTTCGACCATCCTGGTTTGTGAAGTAGATGGTAGAGGTTCATCGGCTGATGCTGGTGGGTAGTCTTCTTCCACCGATACGGTTATCTGGTCTCCAGGTTGTTGCTCAGCGGAGGCGGCATGTGATCCCACTTGGGCGGTGCACGCTCTGCACTAGCCTCGTTGATTCTCGTAGGTTTTCTTTGATTCCCATTGATCTGCAGGAATAAAAAGTTTCTCTGAGTAGCGCATCTGTTATACTTGCGTTACTTGTAACTATATAAGTTTGAGACTATTAATGCGATTTTATTGTAGGGTTCTCGGAGGTTTTCGTAGATTTCTCGGAGGTTCTCGTAGATTTCTCGGAGGTTCTCGTAGATTTATTGAAGGTGGGATAAGAATGTGTAAGGTGTTGTTCGTTGTGTAAGGATATCATGGTCTTCAGATGAATTTTATGGTGAAATTTTAGTAATCAAAAATAAAAACTTATCTTTTGTATTCATTGATCAGTTGATTGTTGATTCCGTCGCTCGACCATGCTGGTTTGTGAAGCAGACTGTACAGGCTTATCGGCTGATGCTGGAGGGTAGTCATTATCCGCCGATACGGTTATCTGGTCACCAGGTTGTTGCTGAGCGGAGGCGGCGTGTGATCCCGCTTCTGATGACGGAGTAGGGACGTCCGTATTGTTTGTAAAAAGTGTGACGTCAGCACCGCTGACGTCGCGGTCATCACTTTCTTGACGAATGACTCATGTTTGGGTTTCCGAAACAAAACTTCACGAGAACTTCACGAGAACTTCGTATATTGCACGAGAAGCATAACAACGTTACAGAGATATCCGTACAGTACAACGGCTCGGACACGAATCAATCAGTGCTAGACAGCACGGCCGTATTTATGGGGCTTCGTACCCGTGAGCGTGTTGACACGTTTTAAACACGTGAGCGTGTTTACACGTTTTTCAAACACGTGAGCGGGTTTACACGTTTTTCAAACACGTTTTAAAGTATTGAAATTACAATAAAAGGAACTGTTTAACATCAATTTCTTATCACAGAGTAATTAGTTGATGATCAGTAGGTAAATAGTCATATTTGCGCCGACATGTACATTTGAATAGGCAAGCTTTAAAAAAATATTTAATTTTGAGCGAATCATAAAACTTTTACTGTTCAACAATTTGATTTTTTTAATACAGAAAACATTAAGAGAAATTTTTAACCTTTCGAAATAAAATACTACACAAGGTTCGTTTATAAAATAAATTAGATTTTTCTCGAAGCATCAAAATGCTTATAGTATTGCTTTTATTTTACGGGCTAAGAACAATTTAACTTATTTAGTTATTTTTTATTACATTGAATTCCAGATAAAAATGAAAATGGATTATAAAGTTAAAAATCTGAAATATCTGTTGAAAGGATTTCTGAGAATTTTCAATGCCTCTACGTGTAAAATATTTTGTTTTAATACGTGTGTCGAAATAAAAAAAAAAAACTATGGCTATATTGTATACATTCAAGAACTTAGTGTATGAAATATTATAATATTATGTATGGAAGTTTGTTATGTGTGAATTTTGAAACACTTCAATGAATATAGTATTTAACTTATTATTCTAATATATGATATTCCGATATTGTTTCAATGACGATATACTTAGTCTGGCCATAAATACTGTTACAATTAAAAATAAACAAAATATTACATTTGAATTTGGAATCTGTCATTTTTATATGATTGCTCATTGAGTTTTCTTATTTTGGCACCAATACATTGTACAATATTTTGCGATATTAAAATGGAATGGGGTGATAAAGAGAACCGGATCGCTGTGATTGCATTACATAAAGTAGGTATGGAGCCAAATGCAATTTTTAAAACTCTCCATACGCTTGGTATTAGTAAAATATTTGTGTACCGGGCTATTAATAGGTGCAATAAGATCTCCTCTGTTTGTGACAGAAAAAGATCTGGCCGTCCACGTAGTGTTCGTACGAAAAAGGTGGTCAAAGCAGCAAGGGAAAGAATTCGAAGAAATCCTGTCCGAAAGCAAAAGTATTTATCTCGGGAGATGAAGATAGCACCTAGAACCATGTCGCGTATTTTAAAAGATGACTTAGGACTTGCAGCCTATAAGAGACGTACTGATCATTTCTTAACTGATAATTTAAAAGAGAATAGGGTAGTAAAATCGAAACAACTACTGAAGTGGTACGCAAAGGGAGGTCATAGAAAAATTTTGTTTACGGATGAGAATTTTTTTACAATTGAGCAACATTTTAACAAACAAAATGACCGTATTTATGCTCAAAGCTTTAAGGAAGCTTCCCAATTAGTCAACAGAGTACAACGTGGGCACTATCCGACTTCAGTGATGATTTGGTGGGGTATTAGCTATGAAGGAGTCACTGGGCCATACTTTTGTGAAAAAGGTATCAAGACATCGGCACAAGTGTATCAAGATACTATTCTTGAGAAGATAGTGAAGCCCCTTAGCAACACCATGTTCAATAATCAAGAATGGTCCTTCCAGCAAGACTCGGCGCCAGGTCATAAAGCTCGGTCTACGCAGTCTTGGTTGGAAACGAACGTTTCGGACTTCATCAGAGCTGAAGACTGGCCGTCGTCTAGTCCCGATCTTAATCCGCTGGATTATGATTTATGGTCAGTTTTAGAGAGTACGGCTTGCTTTAAACGCCATGATAATTTGGAGTCCCTAAAACAATCCGTACGATTGGCAGTGAAAATTTTACCCACGGAAAGAGTACGTGCTTCTATTGATAACTGGCCTCAACGTTTAAAGAACTATATTGCAGACAATGGAGACCACTTCGAATAAGCTTTTTGTACTTTAAATTGTTGTATATTTATGTATTAAACTAACACACTGTAAAAGTAATAAATGTTATTTGCCATAGATTTTTTTTTGTTTTCCTTTGTAACAGTATTTATGGCCAGACTAAGTAATTATATAATGCATTAATGCTATTAAATAAATGCTTCTTGTAGTTTTGTCATTCCACTTATACTCGTATTAATTAGTAATGTCTTTTCCGCGTAAGTTCTGGTATGAAGTACGATAGCTATCTTTCATAAAAGCAATACGAATGGGATTTAGGTCTTAGGTACGTACTACATCACTATCGCCTCGCCATTTCTTGCAATTAATTGTTTATAGTACCGGTACTTATACACGCTTTTGGCTGTGGGACTGTGTCCTTCATTGCCGATCATTAAGCGCAATTGAGCCGATCGATAGCTCTGCCAAAATCAACTTAACGTTTTTCTCACAAACTACTGGGAACCAATCATCACAAAGCTACAGAATCGCAATAGTACCGACCCATAACAAAGACAAGAAAGCGACGCCCGACAACAATACTAGCAAAGCAAAAACAAGTCGCAGAAAATAACAAACTTGGACGTCCTCGGACTTAATCTGTGTAGAAGACAGGGTAATTAATTTTATCGAAACGAGGTTAAGGGACAAGAAAGGGTTTCGCCATTCACGACTTGATTATATGCCCTTGATAACGGTATAACATCTTCGTATTAAAAAAAGATTTAATTTTATCTACTCTGTTCATTTTGTTTGTTCGTGTCTAGACATAGCCGAAGAGAAATTAATGGGGTTTTTGAACGCATTGAAGAAGGGTGAATACCTTATGATTTGCTTCTTTTTGTTTACGAATTGAACATATGGTTATGTTGGATAGGGTTGGTTGGTTAGGTTGGGTAGTTTTTGTAATTTGTTTTGTTTGAATCAATTTTAGATTATTATTTCAATAACTGTATTTCATAGTAAGGCTTTAATCTAACAAACTGCTAAAACGATCAACATTGCTAGTGACGAATACGATAAGATTGATTTTGTTTCTGCATAAATGAAAAATCCATTTAACTGCGAAACTAGATGGATCACTAAAACGTCAAATGAAGACAAAGCCGTTGGCGATCGTCAATACTTCGTTAAACCCATTTCGGACGACAAAATGGCTAAACTATTGCCGGGGGTTTGTCAGTGTTGATAAATCGCTCAAGTTCTCGGAGTTTCAAACATTTTAAAGGAATTGCGGCTTATTTTTAAGAAGTTAAGATGTTTTCGGAATGAGTGGCAAATAAGTGCTTTTATTGACAGTCTGCCTGTAAAAGGCTTCTCAGATTGACGGATTTAATCAAAATTAGGCAAATGGGGCTTAAAAGAAAATCAAAGGGCCTTTTATAACTGCGAAACGGCTGCATTACGAGATTTGTTTCGAGACAGTGAGCCTTTATAAATTAAAAAAGGACCTTCAAGAAACATTGACATTTAAATAGAGAAAGCCATTACTTTTAAGAGTATTTCGTGGAGGGTGTTGTACTAAAATCGACATCGCAAGGCTTTTATCTTCAGAACCAAAGAGAGTAAAAGGCATCAGGACTCAGCGGGGGTCGGGTAACAAAGGCTTGGTCAAACGCCTTTATACCGTTCGCAGAATGTGGGTTTCAGCTTATTTTACAAGCATAAACACGAGTATTTTTTTTCTTTGTCTTAGTTTCCCATTAGGGAAACCATACATTAATACGCTATACCAGGATTTTTTTTATTTTGTTTAGGCAATAAAAAAATGTTAGCTGAAGCATTTTATTTTTTAATTAAAATCACACGTTTCTTCAAAGTGACTTTTGTTTGAAGATATGAATTTAAAAATATATTATTAACTAGCGGCCCGCTCCGGCTCCGCTCGGGTCTTTAACAAAAATATCAACGTTGTTTTATTTTTTTAAATAAAATAACACTTATTGCGGCATAACTATAATAGGCATATGCTGTCGCGACACCTTTTGTAACTAATAATGTGTTCTACAAAGTCGTAGTACATTATTGTATTCTATCATTAATAGTTTTCGCAGGGCACGCGATGTAAAGAATATTTTAGGTATTTTTTTAAAGTGTGTTCCAAACACTCAAAGAACTTTTCAAATCGGTTCAGTAGTTTCGGAGCCTATTCAATACAAACAAACAAACAAAATTTTCCTCTTTTTATTATTAGTACAGATAACATAAAATTACGACAAATGTCGTGAAGGTTTGAAAATAGGAGCCGAGTGAGCAATATCCATTAAAATTAAAAAACAAAAAAACATTTTCAAAGTCATTGACTGCTCTGAATTAGATTGGACGTTGTAGGTACCCATTTTGTTCAATACAAAACGTGAAAGCGAGTCATTTTCGTGCGTCATAAACGTTCATCAATCATGATGACGCGAAACGCACCTGTACCGCACTATACAATAATCGGGGGCTATCCAAAATTTTACGGCTTTTGTTTTAATATTCATATAACAATGACTTCGTAGCGGTCTGAAAAGCGAACCCTTTTTGCATGTTTTAAAGGTAAACGTCAAAACGCTCGTACATTAATTATTAAAGTTGCCTAATGTGTGGTTAAATATTCCTCTTGAGGTTTTTACTGCATCAAACCATCCGCTTATACATAGTTACGTCATTAAGAAGTACCTACCAAACAACGCGATTGAATTTAGTTAATTAACTGGTTAATGTTTACACAAAAAAAATGTGCTTCGAAATAATTAGGCCCGACTTTCAATTTACCCTGAAAAATAACCTAAATGGAAATTTGCAGTGGTTTGTATCTTTCAAGGAATCCTAAAACAACACGGCATTAGCATTAAAGGCTACGGCTGCCAAGCCATAAGGGGACGGTGTCATGAATAAGGCAGTTTTACAGAATTTACCGAACACTGAATAGGCAGCGTGTCTCTTTCAGACAAATTATGGTTGTATGAACGCCGAACGCAGATTCGCATTGTGAATGCGACTGTACTTTTATTGCCTTCTTTGCTGAGATCGCGAGTGTATGTTTCGGGGCAGTGAAAAAACAGCCTTTGTACTACTTAATTTAGTGTTATGCCTATTTTAAATTGGCCGTTCTGCTTCCTGCAGTAATAAAGGCTTAGGTTTTACGTTACGGACGCGATTAATTGTTAAGCGGGTTATTTTTTGTGAACAAACACATATAGCTGTACTTACTTCGTATTTTTTCGATGGAAAATGCAATTTTTAATATGGAAACGTAAAAAAAATAAAGGATGATTTGGTTATGAATGTTTTTCATTTGAATCTACATATTCACATTAATTCAGTAATACACGCTTCGTGTGTCCATTTCTGTCTTTGTCTATTATATCTCCTGTCTATTATATTATTGCTGAGAAGCGGTCATGTTGAGTTTGAGGGTTGAGATTGTCATTTAACAGTATAATTTTTACTTTTGAAGGCGGGTGGCGGCAGACATGTAGCAATTTCTATGAGGTCCGGTAGGCACTTAAAATTTCATGGTCCGTGAAGCATTTCAATTTAAAAAAGAAATTTCTTGAAATTGTCGAAAACAGCTTGACAGTTTGATCTCGTGAGTATCAAATTAATAATAATTCATTATGGCTTAGAGCATGTTCGTATATATCACGGCTGCTGTGGTTATGGGAAACTAGATAAAATTTATTTTATCAAAGGATTAAGCCGGAATTAAACCTTAAAACTGTTTTTATTCCGATTCAAGATTGGTGAGATTGAATCGAACATTAATATTCACACTCAATTTATTTTATGTAGACCATAAATCAAAACTAATCAGAGATAGATCAACGAAGACATCGCAAGGTAAGCGGCCAGTTAAGAGGGTCACAACTGAGAGCACGGCGACCTAATACTCCTCTCGAAGATTCGGGCCAATGCCTTTGTTAATTATCCTAGCCGAGAAGTTGGACTCATTGATTTCTCGAGTTCTTTTGGCACAGATTGGATGCCAATAATTATTCGGATTCTAAGAGACAAAACAAACAGGCCGTGGCTTAATAGGGTATCTTGCCGGTATACTTGTATCCAGTAATCGAATGAATAAACTAGAGTTCAGATCATGGGGCAAGTAGGAATTTTTTTTCAAAACTGGTACCTGTGACAGACAAACTTAAAGCCCAAATTACTCCAAACCTATGTAGTTACTGGTACCCACAAATCCCATATCGTGAATCGCATTTATCGTATTGGCATGGCTATTTAACTCTTCATACCAGAACAACTGGATTTAAACTTGAAATTGGGGCTCCCAAATTATCCTAGCACGAGTGCTTAAGATGTTAGTACTTAGGGAATTATCCAAAAAGAAACGGTATTAATGGTGGTAGGATGTCTTGTGAGTCCACACTCTTCCTATTTCTGCCGTGAAGCAATAATGCGTTTCGGTTTAAAGGGTGGGGTAGCCGTTGTACTGTAAAAACTGAGACTTAGAACTTATGTCTCAAGGTGGGTGGTGGCATTTAGTTGTAGAGGGCCCCGGACTTCCACCAGGCGGACCGTGAGCTTGTCCACACATCGAAGCAAAAAAATATACCTAATAATTATTGGAGCGTAACAGGGAAATACCTAATGTACATAGATAACGGTCGATTAATTCTACGTTCATCTTTAGATCAACAGATAATTACATTATTGTTGAAATATCATATCTCTGACTTGCTGTCAAACCAATCTTTTTAGAGTCCAAGGGGACAACTGTATCTGTAACTGAATACAATTTCGAGTTCGTCATAATGTTTCAGCAAGGTATTACTAGGTCGAACCATATTGGTGGCTTTCAGTAACTGCCGCTGTTCATTTTGGTTAAAAGTAAAAGAGCAAAACAATATATTTTTTCGGTACTTCCTTATTCTGTGGCTGACAGATCTGATAATTGCTGGTGCGAAGGACCAAGTTTTTATCTCTGGACAGCCGCTACATACACTGTTATCAAGGAGTCGAAGAAATCAATAGCAACGGACGCCTTATTAGAAAAGTTTCGCAATAGTTTTCTATGAGGGAAAGTAGTTTTTTGTTGGCAATACACTGAATCTTTCAGATTGTGTACGAAATGGTCTTTTGATTACTGTTCGTGGACGCGTGAAGGGATTGGAAACGATAATTTGATTTAAAGTGTAGTTTTAATAACTAAAAATAGTTGTTGAGTTAAGAAAGATGGTATTTTTTTTTTCTTAGACGGGCGATCGATCTCACGTCTCATCTGGCATTAACTGTTAACCTCCAGTAATATAGACATCATCAATAACAACATCATGGCCCGTAGACATCAACAACGTTAATGCCGCTACTTACCTTGAGTTCTATACAGTACAACATTGTTAAAATTAATAAAGCTAATTAATTATATTTCTCGTAAATGCTTCTAGGCTTAATACCAGTTTCGAAATCTTTCTAGACGCAAGTATTCTGTTCTGCCCTGAATAAAATGCTGGGTGTACTCATACCAAGAGCTGTAACTTTTTTCATGTTTGAAAGATTACTCTGGGGGCCCGGAGGCCTTTCCAGTTTCACCAGGACATAAGAAAACATATGCTTAACATGCGTTCACGAACCACATTCGCGATGAATGAATTAAATGGCGTAGCAAAAATCAAAGTCGAAGTTAATAAAATGGGGTAATTAATAACAAAGCGTTTTAAAATCCCCCAGGAGTGGATACTAGCGTTCTCCTTTTTTAAAGGTGAGATTGCCCATAGACAAGACGATTATGACTTCTAGATCTCATATTTCAAGGTAGGTCGCAATATTCACGTTTCCAGAACGACTTAACAATAAGTAGATTAAAGGAAATAAAAAATAATAATAGGTTTTTTAATAAAAATCAATGCAAAATTTTTAGGTGCTATCCGGTGACGCCTCTCTTTTCCAGAGCTCTTTTTTGCCACGTACCATCCGAGCTTTGAAATGAGCTCCCCTTCACGGTGTTTCCCGAGCGCTATGACTTGTCCCTCTTCAAATGAGGCTTGTGGAGAGTACTCAACGGTAGACAGCGGCTTGGCTCTGCCGCTGGCATTGCTGAAATCCATGGGCAACGTAACAACTTACCATCAGGTGGGCCGTATAATTGTCTGCCTACAAGGGCAAAAAAAATAATAATAAGTGAGCTATATGCGCGTGTCTCTTTCCAAGTGTCGGACTGGTAAGGCGTTGCGCTGCGCGGGGATAAATGGCAACGTTTATTGTCTGAGGCCAGGACCCATTCCGGGGTCATAGCGCCAGCGCAGTAGTAGTAGTAGTAGTAGTATATGCTCGTCTAATTTCACGGGAACCCAAAAAAATGAAAGTATTCCACTGGAGTCATGCGAATTCTAAAAATTACCTGAGTTTTCAAACAAGTCACGTTTTATATTTCGCAGTGAACTTGTTTTTCGGTATGTTTTCAGTAGCTTTTTGCATACGGGGTATGATTTCATTACGTTTTAATTTAAAAGTTTTCTATTAGGCATCTCGGTTACGGCTTAAAGTAGCGATGCATTTTCGCGGATTTTTCGATCTAAATCTTCCGGTTCATTAAAATTTAGATAATATTTATAAAGGGCTAAAATCTACTTCATTGATAAATTACGGCAGACTACGGTAACTTTAAACTTTTACTCCTCATCGAAGTAAAGTGATCGGAAAGTTTTTCAAATTTTAGAACGAATTTCCTTATGGGACAATGCGGAGGGGTACCCTAACCGGGAAAAAGCGTCCGTAGCGTAAGATTTTATTTAGTAATGTACACAGTGTACGACTTAACTTTGTAATAACGTACAAAAATAACATATTATTTTATCATTCATTATGCAAACAACCGTGAATGAAGTGTACCACAATAAGTTCGCACATTACCGATTGACCGTGGGTTGTTGCGAAACCTCCAGTTTTATTTTCTTTATACTTCGAATAGAACTTTAAATTAATATTTTTATAATAAGAAACTTCCTTCCTATCCGGGGTCCCACGACACCACACATCTTTTATTTTTCATTCTTATAATCGTAATTTGGCAGATGAGTTGATATCTCAAAATAACGAAACGCGTGCGCCTTGAAATGCAGCGTCGAAGTCGAAGCAAAATGGCCATTAGTCACATCATCTGTTAACCAGAACGCCTGGACGAACCTACTCGTGTGGGACTATCAAATTTTCCACTGTAATCAGTTGGCGATCGCGGTATACTGGTATAATAATATTCGGAGACCGCTGCCTTTGACGCTCCGATGAATATCTTAGACAATTTTTATGGAACCCGGAGGCGCCATAGTGCTTGCTGTTTTAGGACACCACACTCGTCAGATAAAAACAAAAGAACCCACATAATATTGTCAAAACCTTTCATATAAGAATATAAAAAAAAAAAAAGAAACACTTTCTAGAGAACAAACACTAACAAACATTAACTTTATTCATAAGGTAGTTTAGTTGAGATTTGTATTGAACGGAGATGTTTCCATTTTGTGATTCGATCATAACAAGTCTATAGACGACGTCATTTAAAAAGAGTGTTACTGGAAAAATGAACGATCACTGCGGCTTATTTGAAATGGAATCCAGTTGTGTAATTCGATACACAGTGGCTGCCAGAATGTAAAGCTAGCACTGCACATTGTTGGCACCGCGCGAGCGTGCTTAAATTTTAATTTGTTTCCATAACTGTCCAATGAACCTTTCTGGTATTTGCTAATAAAGTTTTTGTACTGAATTCATATATTTTTGAAGTTTCCTTAATTAAATTACATTCGTTTTTGTTAGTTAATCATTAATACCAGACAGATTCAGTTTTGGTTCGAATGTGAAGGCAGTTTTGGGACTGCGAACACATTTGCTGATAAAATAATACACCAGATAAATAAACGTGCTTGCTTTCTTATCAATAAATCGTGTAAACAAACAAACAATTGACGATAATATATTATTATCGACTATTGGCATAAAAGACTCCCGTTGGAAGATGTCACCTGGTTGCGCTATGCGGTTGGTAGACCAACATTGTAACGGTCATCTATTACAAAAATGAGTGTGGACTGTATTTGCGTTATTTAACTATGACACTTTCTCGGGCCGTGGCGGGAAGAAACAAAGGAACACAACCCGAGGGAAATTGTGAAGGAAAACGCCGTACCTGGAGACGATGGAGTCGTCCGAATCACGGCTGCTAAAAGTGCTTGAAGCCAGTTGGTTTATCTTCTATCTTGCACGACACTGTGATACACTGACACTAATGTTGTATAAGAATAAAGTCTTAGGCCATCTCAATAATTAAATCACAAAATAACTGATTTCTGTAATGCGGAACGCGCGCGAGGTAACCGCCATATTTTTATTCTTTTTTCTTTTCTTGCCCGCGTCGCTGGTACTAGCCAATCAAGGGCGCGGGGGATGGGTGAGGAAGGGGAAGGGAAAAGTGTCATAGCTGCCATATTATTATAAAAACATCTATCTACAAATCTGTTATGACGCTGGCGCAACCATCACCTATTGTTCCAACACTAGAATACACTATTTAACTGTTGTTAAGTAGCTATCGAAACCCACATAAATCACAGGTTAGAGTCACAGGTCGGAAAGAAATACACAACATAATGTTCCACCCTGTGGATGTATAATACAAAACGATCTATGACCTGCAGCCCATTCTCCGCTGACTTCCTGAGCTGTCTGTACGACAACCACAATCAGAAATTAGTTAGTGCTATTCTAGGTCGCCTATAATGCATCAGATACCCTTTATTTATAACAAAGTTTATATTTCTTCTTTTTCTTCACTTTGTCCCACTAGGTGGGGCCGGCACAGCTAATTTTTCTCTTCCATTCTCTTTTATCAGCCGTCATCTCAACAATCACTCCTCTCTCTCTTTCTTATATCGTCATTCACACTCCGTCAATGTCTTCTTCAGTCGACCTTGCACTACCATTTCCATACATCTCCTAGTCACATGCATCTTCTCTCTACGCATCAATGTTCATATCACGCTAGCCGTTCCCACTTTAATTTGTTAATTACTTTCAGACTTCCTCTGATATACTCATTCCTTGTAATGTCCATTCTTGTCTCTCAACACATCCATCTCAACATTTGCATCTCTGCCACTCCTCTTTCATGCTTTACTTTCGTCGCCCAACATTCAGATCCATACAGATAAAAAAGCTTATATAACAGCTAAGTATGTCAAATTAATAATCAGGTAAAAACCGCACACGGTTATCTGTGCCGACACTAGCATTCCTTGTACTATGGAAACTAGAGATATACACATAAGAGTATAATGCTAATATAAAAATCTAAAGACCCGTAAAAAGCATATCCGAGTGAATGATAGCTTTCGGTAATTAAAAGCGACATCGCTCGAGGTGGCCTTGGTACGACACATCAACAGAGCCTTAAGTACACACGAGCGTGTTGTTTATACAACCTTAAAGGACATTTTCTAGTTTTTTACCTTTTGTAACAAGATGACACTTAAGATACTTAAACAATAAACTACCAGTTCTTTTAGTAGTCTCGTTTTCTTAATTTTCCTCTCGATTCGCTAGATCTGGAGCTCGGCATTAGATTATATCAATGTTCCGTAGTTTTGTCTGACTGGCAAAAATACTCGACTGTAGATCGAGACAGACGTAAATGTATATTGGGCTTGATATCCAAAAGGCCTGATGTATCACACTCTCTGAACTTAGGATAATGTTTTCTGATTCAAAAATACTCAAACAATTTTCTGTTAATGCGCTTCAGTAGATGAATGAAGTGCGTGTTTGGGATGGTATGGACATGTGATGAGACGAGAAGAAAATGAGGTTGGTAAGAAAATGTTAACTATGAATGTGTAAGGATATAGAGGAAGAGGTAGACCTAAAAAGAAATGGATGGATTGCGTGAAAGACGATATGGGTAAGAGGGGAGTGAGCGAAGAAATGGTATACGATAGAAGAGTATGGAAGGAGAAGACATGTTGCGCCGACCCCAAGTAACTGGGAGAAGGGCAGGATAATGATGATGACGACGCTTCAGTAGATGAATCTGAAATTCGTGTGGTTGCACATTATTCGGCATGACCCTTGTATCGCTGTGAACACGTACATATTCATCGTAGAGTCAGTTCATTGATTATTCGAATTCATGGATAGTGGTTCTAACTAATGTACCACGGAATCCTAGTTGGATTCTTGGTTGAAGTAGAGAAATTTAGTATTATTAATTAACAAAGACCTAATTTCTACATACGATATTTTTCGATACGCATATTACAGGAACAAGCTAGTCTAGCTAGGAGCTAAAATTACAAGTTATACTATGAACGCAAAGCTTCCATACCGTTTCAAATTACGAAGTATCTACTCTGAATATTTTTTTAACCCTTTACCGCCAACATCGTGAAGAGTTTTTACATCTTATTTAGTATTTTCATTAGGTTCCTTTTTATTCTAGTATTTGTGTTATGAGACACGAAGACTGTGTGAGCTTTGCTGAGCGTTACTTGTTTCTCCCGAAGAAAATCTAGGACAAATTTAGATTCAAGGTCCACTTTTTTTATTACCCTTGTTAGCAGACTATCATACGGCCTACCTGATGGTGAGTGGTTACCGTCATCCATGGACGTCAGCAATGCCAGGGACAGAGCTAAGCCGCTGCATACCGTTAAATTAAAAAAGATTATTTTGTTTAGTTGCCCATTTTAATAAGTTCTGTGTCTCAATGCGCACATAAGCCTACAATTACCATCTCGCCAGATTACAACTAGCGCGATGCCCTGAGGCGTCTTCCCCGAAAATTCCTTCTATAAACTGTAATGATTTGATCTCGACATTCCCGAGAGATTCCACGCTTTATTATGCCGAAATCAAGTCAATGTTATATTTTAATTTATACTCTGGTACAACCAAACTTAATATATTGTTAGGAAAATGTTATAAAGTTTTGTTAGGTTTGTCTAAAATATTTATGTTTATCCCTATATACACAGAAGCAAGTTAATTTTCCACTCGCGTCGCTTGTTATCATAAAAGCTACATTAATTTGCAAACTTGTACTCAACTTAACTAAAAATGTTCGATATCTGTTCCCAGGAGGCAAGGGCTTGGCTGTGGCTCTGTAATAATAATAATAATAACTCTTTATTTTCATGTACAGAGTAAACATGGTAGCAGAGTATAACAAATAATAGACGGTGACATAAATTGGCGGCCTTATCGCTGAAAGCGATCTCCTCCAGGCAACCTTACAAGGAGAGGAATAAGCAAACTAGCATGGAGGATGCTGTATCTTAATAAAATTATATACTAATATACACATGTGAAAAATAAATACAATATAAGATAGACGTACATACGATTAAATACAAATAAATACTAAAAATATACAAGATAAAATACAAAAGAAGTAGGAACTTATACAGTTATATCGTAGGATTGTAATTGTATTAATGACTGTAACCATTTCACGAGGTGAATCCTATACCTGACTACAATGTCAATAAAAAAATATTGGCGTACAAGTGTAGTGAATGCTTTAATTATAATCACTCAAGAAACTAGTCCAATAATAATAAATCGTACAAATCAATATCATTTTTCGAGGTACCTATAGCTAATTGTCGTCGTCGTCGTGGCCTAAAGGATAAGACGTCCGGTGCATTCGTATCGAACGATGCAACAGTGTTCGAATCCCGCAGGCGGGTACCAATTTTTATATTGAAATACGCACTAAATGTTCACGATTGACTTCCACGGTGAAGGTTTTTTTTTTTTTATTGCTTAGATGTGGCTGCATTTACATTGTAGATGTCTATGGGCTCCAGTAACCACTCAACACCAGGTGGGCTGTGCGCTCGTGCACCCATCTAAGCAATAAAAATAAAATAAAAACTTAAATGAATTCAACAATTGAGAACAAACAAGAATAAAGTGCAATAAATCCCCATTTAAAAAACACAACGCTCCAACTTTAATTAATTACAAGAGAGAATCTGAAAAATGTCAAGCTAAGAACAACTCGTGTGTAATTTTATTATGTTCATGTATTTTCGGGTGTGCCATAAATCCTTGGGCTGTAAACATGCCAAGCGTCCTAATTGAATACTGAATCGGTGGAGAGTGGAGCGTTTAAAAAAAATCTCATTTGCGGTGGACACGTTACGAGATTACAGAGTTACCGCGCGCTTTGTTTAACAAGACTTTTACGTTTTAACAGTCACACGTAGAGATACTTTGCAGAGACGGATCTAGATATAATCTATCTTTAAATATAAAAATGAATGCTGTTCGTTAGTCTCGCTAAAACTCGAGAACGGCTGGACCGATTTGACTAATTTTGGTCTTGAATTATTTGTGGAAGTCCAGAGAAGGTTTAAAAGGTTTAGATAAATATGAAAATGCTCGGAGCATAAATAAAAATACCAATTTTGTTTTCCCTTTGATGTGTCCCCCGTCGGACGGATTCATTTTGTTTGTTTTAAGTTTATTTTATACAAAAGTTTGGGTCTTTTATTTCTCGATTGAGGCACTACGAAGTCTGCCGGGTCAACTAGTGTGGAATAAATTATTAAAGGCCTAATAGTCTTAAAATTTTCAGAGTAAAATTCAAGTGGTTCTTTTAAGATATTTCGACTACCGAAGCACCGCTTCTTGTAAAAATGGGCAGAATATAAATGTATCATTTTTTCATCAAATTTATCAAATACTTGAATGATGAACGTCACGACCATTTTGTTGTTTTAAGTGAGTTGAGTGTGACAGTAAATACGTAAATTTCAGAATTCATCAATTTATCGAACGCGCTCTTTTTCTCTAATTAAATGACATCGTGTAGACATGACTAGGTCACATTTTGACATTACTCTTTAATAATTTTTTCTGAAACAATTAGTTTTCAGAATAGTTTTAGATTGTGAAAATCGATCCCGAAAACTACTGGAATTATCAAGACCTACATATTCATTAAGTGAAATTTAAAAATGAAATTGAATTCAAATATAAAGACAAAATTTTGAGTTCGTCCCTGGTAGGTGTGGTGTTACCTAATTTACTTAAACTCGCTCGTCGGCGTATCGTTTCGGTACAATCACACAGATATACGACTTTATTTCAATGTGAAAGTTTTGTTTTCCTAAAATTCCAACAAATGAAAATTTAGCACCACGAGCATTGACGTCATTTATTGTGCCAATCTAAATTATTCAAATTTAAAATTTTGGAGTAAAACGAAAAGCTTAAACATTTTTGAAAACAGTATGTCTTACAGCACGAGATAAAGATTTATATTCAACCAAGAGATTTTGTAGGAGTTTAACATTAGGAGAAAACTATAAGAGATTAAGGGATTAGTAATGGCTAGATATCTATACCCTATTTTTAATAGCAGTATCAAATATCATCATGTCCAATGGCCTAAACGCAAGATTACGGTATAAAGACCCGTAAAAAGTAAACAAGGTCAAAATGCTTTTATTTGATATAATATAAATAGAGAAATGGTTTAAAGAACAATTGAAGCCTATAAAATCAAAGGCAGCTAAATCCAAGTTTGTCAAATATTCAGGTAAACTACAAAAATCGGCCCTAAACACGTCATTACGGATCCTACTGATCTATCGAAGTACTGCTCTTGCTAAGGCCAGTGTAGCAACACTCCCGACTTGAGAATCTGAAATTACTTTGTTCGGATAGCTACGATATTCTTTATTTTAAAGCAGATTTATAAAGAATGAGAATATTACTAATAATCTGAATTTTAAATGATAAAACTTCGTTTATTAGTACTTAGACCAGAGTAAAAATAAAATTTTTGAACTGAATTTGTTAGAGATTTAGCTGCAATTGTTATAACATGAAAACACTAAAGCGTATCCAACTAACTAAACAAGATAGCGCCATTGTTAATCCATTTTACGACATTAAGGCGTTTAGCTGCCTTTGATTTTATAGGCCTCAATTAAATGTACCTGCATCGGACAATTAGCCGTTTAACTATTGCGATATTCATTAGAAGTTCATATAGATAAATTTGTTTAAAAAAAAATTAATGGAAATGTTTGCATTTTCTGGGTATTGAACGACGAACCAATAATTTAGCAGTTTGAAACAGTTTGTCGTTACAGCTGTTTTAATGAATTCTGCGAAGTTATTGCCGACGCTACGCCCACTACGAGATCGGTTTGAAATTTGTTAGTGAACCGTTTGTGAATATGGTTTCAACGCTAAACGATAATTTCGATTGAAATTAGCCACTAATATGGCATTTATGGTTAGCGATTTCCATGTATAATTGGGTAAATGGTATTGAAAGCAAATATGTTTAGAAGACATTGGTTTTCAAACAAGCCATTTTTCTAACATTGGATTTAATTAAAACGAAATCATTTATTCTGTGAATCGTATTGATATGTGAGATGCATTAATGAGATAAAGTCCCAGAATTGGCTTTTTTATTATGAAATGATTAAAAGTCCTATGGAATAATAACAGAAGGATGTAATTGAATTTTGAAGTGTTTCTCCTGAGGTCAGTTCGTAGAGGGACCTCCGTTTATATTAGGGAATTTCATTTGTCTTATTTCTCCAAGAGTTAAGTCTGCAGTTCCCCTCGTCATCACAGCTCTTAGGCAGGAATGTTCTTAATGAAGATAATTATCTAGTAGTCCATCCACTCGACTTACCTTGATGCCTGTGTTCGAATCCCGCAGGCGGGTACCAATTTTTCTAATGAAATACGTACTCAACAAATGTTAACGATTGACTTTCACGGTGAAGGAATAACATCGTGTAATAAAAATGAAACCTGCAAAATTATAATTTGCGTAATTACTGGTGGTAGGACCTCTTGGGAGTCCACACAGGTAGGTGCCACCACCCCGCCTATTTCCGCCGTGAAGCAGTAATGCGTTTCGGTTCGAAGGGTGGGGTAGCCGTTGTAACTATACTGAGACCTTAGAACTATATCTCAAGGTGTGTGGCGCATTTTACGTTGTAGATGTCTATGGGCTCCAGTAACCACTTAACACCAGATGGGCTGTGAGCTCGTCCACACATCTAGGCAATAAATAAAAAATTGTCTTATTCCTCCAAGAGTTAAGTCTGCAGTTCCGCTCGTCATCACAGTTCATAGGTAGGAATGTTCTTAACGAAGATTATCTAGTAGTCCATCCACTCGACTTACCTTGATGCTTTGTCTGATTAATTTTCCCCTATTTATCATTGTTCGTAGAATCTCTAGTTTCGCTTTCTTAATAACGTTAACCTATCATGTTTTTCTCTGGTCACTAATTATATGTGTCGTGACTGTATTTAGGGGTTTTAGGGCGAAAAGCTCATATGAGTCGGTAAAAACATCCTTATTTCTACTGCGCACAAATCATTTGATGTACGAAATAACATATCAAAATTTATCGTTTCAAAACTTCAATTTAAACAATGTTTTTTTTTGCCTACATTCATTGTTTCTCGTACAAAAATGTTTACTACAAAACGATAAAGTCTCATTTTACTCGAAT
Source organism: Bombyx mandarina (assembly GCF_030267445.1). Lineage (NCBI taxonomy): Eukaryota > Metazoa > Arthropoda > Insecta > Lepidoptera > Bombycidae > Bombyx > Bombyx mandarina. Next base: position 11,067,195 of record NC_143213.1, read on the forward strand.
GAATCATTTTCGAATTCTCATTTTAATCCGTTAAGTGGAAGCACTAAACAACGTTTGTATTTCAACACCGTACTTTCAATTCCTTCCTCTCGGCTTCACAGTTCATAGGCAGGAATGTTCTTAATGAAGATAATTTATTTAGTAGTTTTCCACTCGACTTACCTCGATGCTTTGTCTAATTAATTTTCCCCTATTTATCATTGTTCGTAGAATCTCTAGTTTCGCGTTCTTAATAAAGTAATTGTATTACAATAATACCTGCATTCATGATAAGTTCTCTGATCCGTTTATGTAATGCTTTGATATAACTATGAGTATTAATGTATTGGGAATGTAATTATATGTATTGTTCTGTAAACATTGTATGGCACCTTTGTTCTACTTTTCTTTCTATACTGATTTTTGAAGTGAAAACTTCTTTAGAATCGTTGTGATTTCAAGCCGGATGCAACGGAAAAAACGACAGGTAAGAGACACAAATACAAAAATGTGTAGGATGAAGCCAGCAAAGAATGAGACAGAAATATACATACTATTTAATACAGCGCCATCTTTGAGATTTTTTAATACTAACGTGTGTATGAAAGCTCTTGTAGTGAATTTTAATTTAGGATTATACGTGAAATTAAAATATCAATTCACAGAGGGCGCTACCTTACAATTATTTACTAATGACAAAATTTTACATATACTTAAGACGTTTAGGATAATTGTATTTTAATTTTGGAAGGTTTCACTTCTACCACGTGTGAATTGCACACATTTTGTTTTTTTTTGGAAGAAGGCTATGCGTTAGCATCGCCTTTAAAACTAAAGTGATTGATGTTGTGTACAATGAAGTGTTCATAGATAAACGCTTGGTGTAAATTACAATTGGTTTTCTTTGATATTTTCTCAGAGTTGAAGATTTAATTTATTTTAAATCTATCCTATAATTAAGAGAAATTTTAATAATTTAAATGACATAAAAGCTATATAACACAATTAGTTAGTTTTTATAAAAACCTCTTTGTAACAAGTATTACCACAAAACAACGACTATTTTAAACTTGTACAAAGTTGTATGGTCATTAATTGTTTTGGATTGTTATATTTAGTTGTAAATTTTTCTTTCTTTCAAACAAAATAGAAAATTCCAATCACTGCTGAGGAGACTCGTTCCTAAATATACCTACCAAATTCACATTTTCATTACGTTTACAAGCTAAAGACCGGTCACCGTCCTCGTCGAACCCGTCGCTTGCGGCGAAGGGCTCGACGAGCGAATTAGCCCATAGACACAGCCCACTGAGCTTCTCGCCGGATCTTCTCAGTCGTGTTTCCGATTCGGTGGTAGATGCTGCGAAGCACTGCTCTTGCTAGGGCCAGTGTTAGCAACACTCCGTTTTGAACCCCGTGAGCTCACCTACACGTTAGGGTGACGCTGAAATAGCCTCTCAAGGCTATCAGCATAGGTAGTAGAAAAAAAAAGCTAAAGATACACAAACAAAAAGGTTTAAATGGCTTTTTGTCCTCAGATGCGTTCATGGCGACTACATCAAGGTTTATTCTGAAGGGATCCACGGGCCTGGTCCTCCTGGCATCAACGAGTATTCTGCCTGGTCGAGGATACTTTGCGGAAGCAGAGTTGATGCACCTCCGGCACTGTATTCCCACGGACCTGTTCTAGTTTTAGAACTACACACGGGAACAAAAGCATCAAATGCCACTGGATTTGTCGGGACGTATAGGTTTATTGATAGACGTAAGTGTGGAACAGAATATACACATTAATGTAGATAATTACATTTTAAACTTTTTAAATACTCATGAGTTCTGTAAAAAAATGATTGTGTGGTTTTAGAAAACCACGGTAAAGGTGAAACTTTTTTCACATTATAGACATTTAACTCTGACAAACAATATTTACATTAAACACTGACAAAAACAAAAAAAATAGAGTGGAGCATTGGCACAAATGAGTAATAGTCTATAGACTACACGGTCAGCTGCTGCGAACTATAGGCGCCGCCATATTGGCCTTGGCTGCTCTGACGAGCGCCTTTCACTTTATCCCTACTCCGCGGTCGACCGTCACGCGACATGCAACACACGGACGAAAAAGTTTGAGACCATGTAATAAAAAAGTTTCACTTTAAAAACTCTAAATATTTTTCGCACAATGTATAAAACGTCTAAAACTGAAAATGTAAACTAGTAGCTATTGATTAATTAGGAATGAATTAGGAATTTCAAACTTCGCTTAAGGCGTTATTCAAAAAATTGCCTGATTAAACTAAAGCACACAATGCATTTATACACAATACCTACAATGTCAGTTCAATTTATAAGCGAACTGATTGTATTCATTACTCATACATATTAACCACTAGTTTAGAGAGAATCAATTATATTTATCTTTCCCGTAACAAAGCATTGAATTCTACCCACAGGTTCATTTGTTATTGTCAGAAACGAAAAATAAAAAAAGTTTTTCGAATACCTTGATTTTTTTCATAGATTTCGATTCATCAACTACGTGAACTCTAGAAAAGTTTAAAATTTAGTAAAAATTCTTATAATTTTCTATTAAGTGACTCTTCTAATTTATGGCATTCATTTTCATATATTTTTTTTCTCTTTGTTTGATCCCTGAGACTGCTTCAATTACAATAAACGAGGCAATTAATTTGCCTGCCGCGCAAATAACCTGAATAATATCGGAATTAGCGGCCAACCTCTCATGAATAAAAGATTACGTAAAGTGAACAGTTCTTTTACGTCACATGCCCTTAATTTCTACAAATTAGGCAGATCTCACTTTCAAAATTGAACGCCAAATAGTCATAATGAATTATACAGTTTTTGTTTCACATATTGTTGTCCTCGGCGGGATATAAGCTTATGGTTTACGCCGTAATGAGCAGTAGCCGTCATAGGACCTCTTGTGAGTCCGCACGGGTAGGTACCACCACCTATTTCTGCCGTGAAGCAGTAATGCGTTTCGGTTTGAAGGGTGGGGCAGCCGTTGTAACTACTTGAAAGCTTCGAACTTATATCTCAAGATGGATGGCGCATTTTCGTTGTAGATCTCTATGGGCTCCAGTAACCACTGAACACCAGATCGGCTGTGAGTTCGTCCATCCATCTGAGCAATAAAAAAAAATCGTGATGCCAGAGGTACAAAGATGAAAGGTCCCTTCGATCAAGCGAGAATCAAGAATCTACGAGTGATTGATATCCGAAGCGTGTTTTAGATATAATCATCTGTTCGTATTCGATAAACTATTCATGTGTTAACTCGGTTATTAAATTTCTCGTCACTTAATAGGTAAATTAATTTACGAAGCTATCACGCATAGCACTTAGTAATTTGTGTACGTGTCTTTTTATTGTATTTTTTATTAATTCAAAATCTTTTATTATTATTTCCTGTCTCACTAACTGTTCACTGTTCTTTATTTTTCGTTGTCTGCCTGGGTAGGAACTCAATGGTCCTTTTTCCTACCTAAGCTGAGAGCCTTGAGAGGCCATATCAGCGTAACCTTAACTAGTAGGTGAGCTCACGGGGCTCAAACCTGACGACGTTGCCAACACGAACCCTAGCAAGAGCCGTGCTTCGCAGAATCTACCACCGGATCGGAAACGCGACCCACTGAAAAGATCCAGCGAGAAACTCAGTGGACTGTGTCTGAGGGTTAACTTACTCGTCTAGCCCTTCGTCGCAAGCGACGAGTTCGACGAGAACGATGACTGGTGCTTGAGGTACCTAAAAGCACCGTTAGTGGATCGGGAGGATCCGAAATGACGTGTGAATGGTCAGTGATCGACGTCGCGCATGGACATTAGCTATACTAGCTTTCGAAGCACAAGTCATGATAATCAGAAAACAAGTAATAAATACAACAGGGTGTGATCACTACCACCCAGACACAAGACAGAAACAAGTACAGTACGCGCACTAAATAATCCGCTGGCGCTAAGTCACGTGTATTCCAGGATAAAACTTATGTTTCTAAAGGAAACTTTGAAACGGACGGCATCCGAGTCCCGGACACGTGGTGCGACTACGTGTTTAACTCGCAGCCGAATAGACCGGTACACGGCCGCCTATACAGTCCGAGATACCCATCGAGCTACCCCAGTAATATGCGGTGTAACTATCACTTTTATGCCAGGTACGTATTTAGGACAGAGTTTCCCAATTAGTGCTGTGTACACGTCAAGAGCTACGCGAAACTGCTTGAAACGTTGTACGCGTGGCTTGATTAAGGTAATTAATGTCCTCTAATTAAAGGCCCCAAAATTGCACACAATAACATTTTTAAACATCAATTTTGATTAAACATATTACCATAGCACACGGTAGGCAGCAGCTTGGCTGTTCCTCTGTCATTGTTGAAGTCCATGGGCGACGGTAACCACTCACCATCAGGTGGACCGTATGCTCGTCTGCCTACAAGGGCAATAAAAAAAGCAGATATTAAGGGCTTCAGTTATTTCTTAAAACGGTTTTAAAATAAATTTCATGTGGGACCCGCTGTCCTGCTTCCTTCTAACGCCTTATTTCTATTTAAAAGTAACTCTTTCATTCTCTTTTTCCACCTCTCCAAATAATGATTTACTATTTTAGTAAGAAGTGAAGCTAAATCGAAAATTTTCAAATAACATATATAGACCATATTTTCATAATGACGTCTATGAATCAGTGAAATTTGAATATGGAAATAAAATATCGTTTTATATTCCGCATGAATTCGTAATTTGAATTACTGAAAATTATTGATAGTGGAGACGTAATTGGAAAATTTGCGACGGTGAATGATTTGTATTCGCTGTATTTCAATGAGAAACAAATTTTCGTTTTATTTTTAAATTTTGTTAGTCCTTTTGAAATTTTCATGTAATATTGTGCGAACCAATTTATTTCAGACAAAATGAAAGGATCAAACTAGTTTTTGACGAATCTTTTCTTCAGAAAGGAGACATGAGGTATGTTTGTTATTATAATTTATTCAAGTGATAAATAATGCGAATTTTCGATTGCCAAATTTTCTTTTCTACAGGAAATCTACAGATTTTTTATAACTTTATCACAATGGAGAAATCATAAATTCTAAACACGATTTTATAATTTGACATTTGTGTCTTTTTTCTTAAATTTATTTTTAGAAAAATCTAATTTTCAATTTTGTTGTTTGCTTAGTCTCTTTTCTGAATTACTTGATTAGTTGAGACAATGAAACAGTCAGTTATGTGGGTAGAATTATCTATATATATATATAAAAATGAATTGTTGTTCGTTAGTCTCGCTCAAACTCGAGAACGGCTGGACCGATTTAGCTAATTTTGGTCTTGAATTATTTGTGGAAGTCCAGAGAAGGTTTAAAAGGTAGATAAACATGGAAATTCCCGGAATTAAATAAAAATAACAATTTTGTTTCTCTTTGATGTGTCCCCCGTCGGACGGATTCATTTTGTTTGTTTTAAGTTTATTTTATACAAAAGTTTGGGTCTTTTATCTGTCGATTGAGACACTACAAAGTCTGCCGGGTCAGGTGGTATTAAATAAATCAATACATTTGCAGTTGTCTGAACCGGGCGGATATAATAAAAGTGTTCGATGGTCGAACTTCAACCGCACCTGTACTCGCGATGCTGTGCAACGAGCTTATTGGTAACTTAATAAGCTTGCTTTTCTAGCAAAATTTATTTGGATGTCACTATTATTTTCAATTCAATAAAGACTGATACTTAATTTGTTTTTTTTTTTTTTGTTTCTATTGCCCTAGAAGGCAGATGAGCATACGGCCCAACTGATGATGAATGATTACCGTCGCCCATGGACATCAGCAAAGGAGAGCCAAGCAGCTGCCTGCGATTGGGTGTGATGGAATGAATTAAAATGAAATTACAAGAAATTAAAAACTTGGTCTTAATTGTATTCCACCTTTAACTCCGACCTTCAAACCGGAAAGCTGTACAGATCCGTGCAAGCCCACAGTACCTACATCCTAATACCAGTTAAAGCCAATCTCTAAGGTCATAACTGACTTACAATGATTTTTATATAAATCCATGGAAAATATATAAGGGTGTGAAATAAGACAATCTTTTTTTTGTTTTTTGCATTGATTGGTGTGCGTTAAAGCTTACATTGCGATTTCCGTCGCACTACATTGTATTGTATTGTATCCGACAACGCTTAGCGACAACAAATATGAAATAAAGTTAAATTTGAGGAAAGTGTGTTTCAATATTCTAAGTCCGATATCTTCGTGGTTTGAAAATTAACAAGCCAATTTCAGTTTTGGAATGTTATTTATTTGAATTTTTCTCTTTAGGTTTTGAAATACTATCGACAGGGCCTGAGCTATTGGTGCAATTTACGGCGAATTCCGATACACCAGGCCAGGGTTTCAAGGCCAGCTATCAATTTCAAATGCAATATAATTCTAATACAGGTTAAGTAAGCACTGTGGTGTGTATTTTTTTTTTTAATTGTACCTCTCAAAGTAAATATCATTTTACTAGTTATCAATGCGTTTAGGCATTTCAAGTATCGGTCATCGTTTTCGGAGAACTTTTCAAATACGACGTTCAATGTGTAACTGAACCTACAGACACACCCACTTAGTTTCTCGCCGAATGTTGCAGTGGATCGCGATTCCGTACTCGCGGTAGATTCAGCGAAGCATTTCTCTTTCTTTATCTGCCATGCTAGCAATGTCTGTCAGGCAGAGCCCCGTGAGCTCTCCTATCAATCCGTTGAAATAACAATAGCCCTTCGGAGCCACTTGTATTTAGTTTAACAAAATAAAAAAGTACTTGCAGTCGGAATTTTTAAAGACATTGGTATTTCGCACCTACACATAGATGAAATTCGTAATTTGGTAACATTGTATATTATTTTTGATCTCGTAGGGAAACTCCGAGTATAGCCCTCTCTATTGCTCTTTGGAATCCGCTGGACGCAAGCAGTGTAGGACCGGTCTTTGTGGCGAGGCTTGGGGGAGGCCTATGTCTAGCAGTGGACCTCTGTGGGCTAATAAGAAGAAGAAGAAGTATATTATCATGGAAATTTTCCATATTTATTCGATGTAACGATTATTTTAATGAATACAAAATCTTCTATCTATCTATGTAACTTTCAGCCCACAGACGTCCACTGATGGACATAGGTCCCCCCCCAACCCTCCGCCACAGCGAGTACATAATTTAACATACTGTACAGTAATAATTTTCAAAACTGCTAACCTTGATAAACATTCTTATATCACAGATGGGGACATTAATAAAAAATCAAGCACGGCGGACGCAATATCCGGATTGGGCCCAGCTGTGAGTGCTGCCAGTAAGTATTAGATACTTAATATACATATGACTTACTGTTTTGTGGATATTTTTTTATGTGAAATATTTATAGCCTCACGTAAAGCCGATCGCATATGATAGTATATATTTTATACAGTCTATATTTTTTTTGCTTCACGTGGATGACTTTTAAGAAATGTTAAGTCGCTTTCATTTACGGAATTCTTTAATTCAACGGCAGAAATTGATCGCAACGTCTGGAAAACTTTCAGAAACAAAATAGAGAGTAATAGGCAATGTTACAGCCTAGTATTAAGCAGCCTAGTCATCAGACCCCAATAGTCACTATAATGTTCACTGTCCGTCTAGACGTCAGGTCAAAATTTTACATATACCGGGTATACGGAAATGAACAAAATAACGGTAAAAAGAATCGGGACTTAACGAGTCACTGAAGATAATATTATCAAGCAAACATTAATAATCGTAGACTGATCATGAGAAATAAGAACAAAGCTTAAGGTAGCTCGAAGCAGTACATAAAAAATATAAAAAAAATATATTAATATGAAGGCTTTGTCAAACATCAAATAATAATAAATAGTAATCGTAATAATATATAAATAAATTTCGCTTAACGATCAATTTGCTATGACCACAAAAATTCCACATTAAATTCTGGAAACAAAGCCCTAAGCTTAAATGGGACATGAATTCTTGCAAACCCATATAAAAACGCTACTGGCATTTTAACTACCAGATAATACCCGTATTTAAAAACACTGCCTTCGCGGTTCCTCTTAATAGTTGAATTACCCCATATTTTACGTCTCGGGACCAAAAACTTGGCAAAGAATTGGCTACGCAGGCTTTCTATCGGGATTTTGTTAAAATGTTAAATCAGCTTTGACCCTAACGACTTTAGGTCAACGTAGTATTACAATTAAACATATGATTTTAAATTCGCAGGCTAGTGCAATCTAAGAGAACTAGTACTAATGGTACTATTTACTAGTATACATACAATATACTATTGCTTCATAATATACTAATGCTTTTCAAACCGCTTAAACTTAAATTAATCTTAATCTATTAAAATGTGTTTTGGGAATCATTTTAGATACATTATAAAAATATCCTCTTTCCGACTCTTTAGCAAACATTGAACTGCGCTGCCTTTCTATATAACTTAACGATTCACTGCGCTACAAGCATTGTCGTAATTATTCTTAAAGTAATTTAAGAAAAACAAAAGAAACATTATCTCACCAACACTATTTTTAAAATGTTTCACAAAACACCCATTTAATGAATTCTTACGACTGCCCCTACAAATGGGCTCGGTTAACTCTAGTGTTCCAAAAAAACATGATCTCGTAAATATTCGCAGCATCATCGTGCCATCAGGTATTCAGCAGCGACAAGAGCAAAAGCGGCAAATTAACATCTCCGTTGTACCCCTCGCCGTATCCACAGAAAACGCATTGTCATTATGACTTCATGGCGAGGGGAAGGGAACGCGTTAGACTCGTGTTCGAGGATTTCAGCTTACAACGAATAAGCGACAGTGCTATTGAGTGAGCATTGAAATTCACTATTATATTAAGTTACATATTATGGTGCTACTTTTAAAAAAAATGTGGCTCTTAAGATTAGAAATGTTGCCAAAGAAATACCGAGTTCACTTTAAATTTGTTCATGTTTTTGGAAACAATAATGTGGGCTTAGGAATAATTTTACTACTTTTTTAAAAAAAAATGTGGCTCTTGATATTACCATAGAAATACCAAGTTCCAAATCGGTTCATGTTTTTTGAAGACAATAATGTGGGCTTAGGAATTATCGCTATATTTAGAGACATAAACTTTGCCCAAGTACTTAAATTTTCTTTACGTACTACCGATTTTTCTTGAAAGCTTTTTTTATTGCCCTTGTAGGCAGACGAGCGTACGGCCCACCTGATGGTAAGTGGTTACCGTCGCGCATGGACTTCAGCGATGCCTGGAGCAGAGCCAAGCCGCTACCTACCGTTAAATTAATGTGTCAATGACAGCTATTTTATAAGGAATGTTTTTCTAGAAAAAAATAAATAAAGGCAAAGTAGTTAGACAACTAAGATTAGAATACACGCTATTTCATTTGGTCAAGGCAAACTTTAGATCACTATAAATAATTAATCACTGCCAATCAGTTACAGTTGAAGTCCCATCTTTGTATACAGAACTAGGCGATACACATAGGGGTTTAATATACGCCTTATGACCAGCAGCAAGATAGATACATATAAATACATATAAATACATATAAATATTTACTAACAATCACGCCACGTTGACTGGTCCCGTGATAAGTTCGTAAAGTACTTGTGTTACAGGTACCAGATAACGGAAATAAATGTAAGATTTTTATTTTACACATACATATATTTAAGATACATCCATAACCCTGGAAAAGACATTTATTTATATTTATCATACAAATATTTTCCCTTGGCGGGATTCGAACCCGCGACCCCCTTGACCCCCAGCCGTAGATAGATAGCTTCTACAGTTATGAATTGAAATTGATATTTCTTAAAACTCCATACGCAGATACAAATAACAAAACTTTTCCATTTAATTTCTTATTCTTCCTGCAGTTGCGAGAGCTCGGATTCCATAGATGTATTTTTGTACGTGGATGGGCGGCTTGAGAAGATGGCGTCATTTTGCAACGACACGCCAAAACCAATAATGTCGAATGGACCAAAGCTATCCATCGAATTCAGGGGGATTTTCTCTTCGAGGAACTCCAGGGGTTTCAAGATATCGTATTATTTTGTCGAAGGTTGGTTTCACGTTTGATTTATTTCGCGTTTTCAGCGTCGAAATTTAAAAATACATTCGGTTCAATAACTTTAGTAGTAATATTTATTGATCTTAAGAAAAACGCTAATACTAAATTTTTATGTACCTTGGTAGTTCGTATATCAATAAGAATATATAATCCATATTATTTTGTTAGCGTACCTACAATACCTCATACTGCTCTTAAAATATTTGTTTGTTTCAATCTTGTTTGTTTCAAAGTAAATATCAAAAAGTGCTAATGACAAAAAATGATATGCGTTTACTGATGACATTTTTTGGGTTTTTTTTTGGATAATGCTATAAATTTTACGGGTAGATTTTGCAATAAGAACAAATAGCTGTATGGAAATTATGGAATGTAGATAATAGACATTAGTTTTTGTTACGAAAGCTTACCTTCTTTCCTTATATTAAATTGGAGTAACATTAGAATATCTTAATTTCTAGACTACGCTATTTCAACGGGAATTCAGCTACAGGAGTTTCCGTGTGCCTTCGTATACAATAGCAGCGAACGGTCCAAGGGTGTTGTGACGTCACCGAATTATCCCGGCTTCTATCCTCGTGATACCGAATGTAATTACTTCTTCTACGGCCACGAAAACGAAAGAGTCCTTCTACACTTCACCTACTTCGATGTTGAAGGCGTAATGCCGTGAGTATTGCTATCAGATAAAAGGGAGTTTTCGGAACTAAGATTTAATTATTACGACGTGGACTTCAGCAATGACAAGACTAGCCAAGTCACTGCCTACTATAATCAACTATTTTCCTTCCAATCAAACCTTTTTAGATGTCCTTATCATATTTCGCGGCAAATACCTAGGAACAACGGAATTCAAAGAAACTCGGCAAACAAACAAACAAACCCGGCGAACACAAGCAAACAAACAGACTCGGCAAGCAACAGAAAAAAATAATCCCATTTCTCCTGCATAACTTGCAATATTTGTACATAGTAACTACTTTTTCATACTCGAAGTGCATTTACACAGCTCAATGTTTATCTATTTTTTTACAATTTATTTGTCTTCTTAACAGATGCGAGGCGGTCTCGGCAAGCGACTACGTACAATTTTCAAGTCAAATGATAGACTCAAAAAGTCAGCGCTACTGTGGCCAGCTGAGGGAGCTTCAAGTTACGTCGGATAAAAACTTCCTGAGGATCACATTTAGATCAAACGATAGGCTAGACGGGACCGGCTTCAAATGTGATTATATTTTCTTGAGAGATTCGGAGATGCACAGCATGACAATGCCAGATTCTCATGACAAGGGTGTGTAGAAATGTTACTATAAGTTCATTAATGAAAAAGCTCACAGTATATTTGGTAAAAAAGCATTTGGTATTCTACTATGCGATGGACCTTCATCGATTGAAATACATACGTTCTAATTATTTTGATACAATGAATTATTTACATCCTACAGTACTTATTACAATAAAATTGAGACTTCAACCACATGCCTGAAAGGCTATTTTGGGTACTATTTAGAATACATACATTTTTGGCAATCCCTAAAATGTTTTGTAGCTGCGCCAATGGACTTGAGAATCAATTCTATTCACAACAACGTGGTTCAGTATCAAATATTTTTCTAAAATTCGCTTATTAACAAATCACTAGATGATGATCGAGCTTTGCTTGGTTTTTTTTTTATAACGCCATCTTGTTGTGTCTTTAAAGCGGTTAGTTGCCCTCAATTAAGAAAAATAGTATTATTATTCGCCAATAGATGTCGGGAAGAGTTGATTATTGAAAACACGAATAAAACAACATTTTCTGAAAATAAATCGTAGCTAGATCGATTTATCGCCCCCGAAATCCCCTGCATACTAAATTTTATGAAAATCGTTGGAGCCGTTTCCGAGATTCAGATTATATACATATAAATGAATATACAAGAATTGCTCGTCTAAAGGTATAAGATTAAGATTGGAGTTAGTCGAGAGTTATCGTCAAAGATTGTTCAAATACATTATGTTTGAAGATTTGCTGCTGGTGTGTATTCGAAATGTTTTTAAAATTACGTCATATATATTATAATAATAACGTTTTATTTTGTTACAGGTACAAATATTCGGATAACAAAACTGCTATTATTAATTTGTTTTGAGTTCCGAACGATAGCATTCAGATAATAGGAAATGTGTAATTTGTGAAATCGAAGAGAATTTATCTGTGAAATAAATTATGTTACTAACTGAGCCTTTCATTTCCTATTTGTGTTTCATGCTTCATTTAGTTTAATTAACAAATATTTTGTCTGTTATTTAACTGGTAATGGGTTTTGTTTGAATTCTAGTATTTTATAAACTACTAGCTGACCCGGCAAACATTGTGTTGCCTTAAATAAGTTTCTAGGGAAATTCTACTGTAGAAAAAAAAACCTCCTTTAACCACATAATACCTCATTATAAACAAAAAAAAATATCCAAAAAAATTCACTTAGGGGTATGAAAAACAGATAGTAGCCGATTCTCAGACCTACTGAACATACTATTGATACACAAATAAAACCAAAAAAACATGGCTGAAAAATGTATAGTATTGTATAGCTCTCAAATATATTAGGTGTATAATCTATTATGTATAGTGAGTACGTAAGACAGGAGACCGGCTTCGTCCTCATCCCTACTACGTGATGTTTGCTGGATGAGTGGTGACACCTGGCGGGGATAGCTGATCGATTGATAGTTGATCAGTAGTCGACCGCCGAGGGCGGGAGATCAAATTCAATTTAAAAAAAATCAATATAAAGGAACTTGATATTATAAACTCTGAATAAGAATTTATCGTACTACAATTATAATATTTGATTGCCATCTTGCAACCTTATTGCGGATCTGTGCATAGAATAAAAAAAATATTAATCGGAATGGAAAAATAGGGGTTGATCGTATAAGAGTGAAAATTTAGAGTAATATGATTTTTTTTATTTTAAGTCATGACAAAACAAAATAAAAAACTTGCCGAAAAAATTAAAGTTTATAATTAACAAATAAAAAATAGGGGTTGATCATATAGGGATGAAAAATTGAGAGTAACATCTGATTTTTTATTTTAATTCATGACAAAATAAAAATGAAAATCTTGCCAAAAAAATTAAAGTTTATAATTAACCAATAAAAAATAGGGGTTGATCGTAGAGGGGTGAAAATTGAGGATTGTATGTATTTTTGTATGTTGTATCATAAAAAAATAGAAATTAAAAAAATTGTCTAAAAAATAAAAAATAAAATTTAGGGGTGGACTACCCCTAACATTTAGGGGGATGAAAAATAGATGTTGGCCGATTCTCATAGATACCGGATAAGCACAAAAAATTTCATCAAAATCGGTCAAGCCGTTTCGGAGGAGTATGGCAACGAAAACTGTGACACGAGAATTTTATATATTAGATGTACGTATGTACATCGAATAAAGAAGTATTATAATATATTATCATATTACTAGGGGATGACAGAGTTTAGCACGGATTTTTTTTTATAAATTGTTTTTTTTAGAAATTATATTTAAATACGAATTACATATTGATATTATATTATATTATTTGTTATTTTCTTTCAATAAAAAAAAAACAGTTTATGTTTAAGTTGATTATCGATAAGTTTGATTATTGAAAACACGAATAAAACAATATTTTCTGAAATTAAATCGTAGCTAGATTGATTTATTGCCCCCAAAATCCCCTGTATACTAAATTATACCTGTATACTGTATATTATAAACATTGTTGGAGCCATTTCCGAGATTCAGATTATGTATATATATATACAAGAATTGCTCGTTTAAAGATATAATAAGATATAGAATAAAGAGTATTAAAATTAATCTAAAAAAATGATTTGATATTAATGATATTTTAATTGAAATCTATAAATTGTTCATAATATAGAAGTCTAAATTCCTCGGTACTAACATTCCACTGGTCTGGTGGCACTGGCACTACATTTGAGCAGTTGCATTGACTCAATCACAGTCTACCTTAAGACAACATTCAATCGCATTGATACAATCACTATACTGACCTTCAAAGCATTTTTTTTCCTACCTATGCTGATAGCCTTGAGAGGCTATTTCAGCTTCGCCCTAACATGTAGGTGAGCTCACGGGGCTCAAACCGGAGTGATGCTAATACTGACCCTAGCAAGAGCAGTGCTTCGCAGAATCTACCAGCGGATCGGAAACGCAACCTTCTGAGAATATCTGGCGAGAAACTCAGTGGGCACCTTCAAAGCAAAACCTATGAGCAGTATTTTGCTCTTAATAAATCCTATAAGAAATTAGTTTTTTCTTGCCGTAGATGGGAAATCGAGCTTTGAGTCCACTTTGTATCAAGACATTTCTAGGACATAATAACATGTATGGTAGTCCACCCATCCTGAGGTTTTGGGTATATCTAAGTCTCAATTGTATTGAACAGCGGCTGTCCCGCCTTTCTAATCGGAACAAGTGAGACCTTTGCGCCAGAAATCAGTAGGATTGTGGATATCTATCCAGGAGGGCTCATATTACCTACATCCTACAAGTCGATTAGTCCGATAGAGAATTGAGATATTGCAGTATGCTGATATAAAGCATAGAGAAGCTCTGAAGCGTTTACAGTTGGCCGCAGCTTAGCAGTGCTTCTGTCATTGCTAATCTCCATGAGTGAAGGAAACTACTATCATCAGTTATGCCGTATGGTCGTCTGCTTACAACGGTAATAAAATGAAACAGACTTCAACAAAATAATATAATAATTTGTTTAGTATGTCTAAGTCATAAATGTTGTTGAAATCTTAATTAAGAATAACGTTAAAAAAAGACTGGTTATATCTTTAAAAAATTATTAAAACATGCACCAGATTTCAAATAAAAAAGGAAGATTAATATTTATTCATGTACAAAAAAGTTCTGAGGTTCACATTAAAAAAAAAACAGTCGAATTGATAAGCTTTTTTTTTTCTGAAGTCTGATAAAAATCTGTAAACTTTAAAGATACAACAATTGGATATGGATGAAACGATGAAATTAAAAAAAAAACAGTTGCTTGAAAAGTCTCGGAGTTGCATATCAGTATCTTCCATTTAATAATCAGATAGATGTTTTATTTAGGTTTCTTATAATCAATATTCAAAGAAAAAAATATGATTAATAATCATTAACACAACTACCAGTAAAATCGAGAACTCGGAAAGACTCACTAACACATTCCTTTAGGAATGATGCAGGAAATTAAATGTCTTCTCCCTGTGAGTAATCATGCAAATTTACGCCATTTACGCCCTGAGTTAAGTTAGGATCCTGATTTAAATGTACCAGAGAGTGCCCTTCGGATGTAATTGATTAGGTGATTTGAATATTGTTACAAAAATTATCCTAACAAGGAATTTTACAAGCACAACAGATAATAATTTCATATTTAATATTAGTCTGGAATTCTTTTAAAAAAATCATTAATTTAGCTTCTAATCATTTTGTAATAGTTGGTTTATTTAATTAACGACACTTTTATTGCATATTATATTAGGCTTTCTTCTTTACATTTCGAAAAAAAATGCCCTGTAATAAATTACAATCTCACTAAAAATTACATTTTAATAAAACAAAAAACAAGTAAAAACACATACATAAAATTTAAGAAACGCATAAAAAACATGATAATAAACCAAAAAATACAGTTTAACTACAATAGTAGCTATTCCTTAATGTGATGATAGGTTTAACTTCGAAATATTCACAAAAAGCACAAAGTTTTCTTTGAATTATTCTTCTTTGTATACCCAGCATATATTAGCAGAAACGAATCCCTAAAGCGTAAAATGAGATTCTCACATCTGTCGTAGTAACAACGTTTCCAGGCAAACTCAGAAGCCAAGTCACGTACATATTGAAATCGAAATTCAAAGTTTAGCTTAAAGAAACTTGAGGAGAGCTTCTCGGGCGAGAATCCGAGAAAAACTTGTTAAGTTTGACGACTGCGAAATCGATAATGTAGCCAGATAATTTATTGTCGCCTCGGATGGTAAAATACATCTAAGTCTAATTTAAGCAGTGAGCAAGCGGTGTGATAGTTTTAATCTATCGATTATTTTTTTCAAATATTAGTTATGTTTTTGTTTACTGTTTATTGTTTATTGTTACATTATTGTTTACTTTCAAACACAATTTTTTTTTATTGCTTAGATGTGTTGACGAGCTCACAGTCCACCTGGTGATAAGTGGTTACTGGAGCCCATAGACATCTACGACGTAAATGCGCCACACACCTTGAGATATAGTTCTAAGATCTCAGTATAGTCACATACTTACTTGTATTCAGTATAGCCACTAGGAAAAGCTGTAGATGAAGCGTTGTAGCTAAAATTTGGATCGGATGTGATTTGACAACTTTTCAAACATTTTGATATAGCTAAACAAATGAAAAATATGACCTCGCCGTAGAAATAATACCGAAACGAATACGTGTCATGTGAAACTTAATTTAAAATATAAAATAACGTATTTAATAAAATGCTATTTACAAGTCTAAACGACTTCTTTCTTTATCTACAGGGTGTCCCATAAAAGGCATCTAAAGTCAACAACTGTAGGTAGTGTTGTATCAGAATAATCGATTCGACAACAAGGCTATGTTCATAAGTAATTAGTTTTAGAACAAAAAGAGACATAAACAGAAAATAGCAAACAAACTATTCTTCTGCCAACCCTTGATTTATGTTTTATCGTAGTCGAAAAGTAAGGATGGTCACATATCAAAAGCTGCGAATTTGTGACGGAAGTAAACATATTAATACTGGCCGTAAGAAATGAGCGCACACACTGAATACGTTTTTCTCTGACAAATAGAAAATGTCACTGTGATATCGCTTTCATTAAGCCCTCTTTCAAACGTGATGAAAATCTATATAATCTAGGTCCAGTTTATGTAAATGATAAATTGAAGTATTATCTTATCTTACAAATATTTATGTCTGTAAATAAAGCTTGAGGCCTAAAGAATAAAAATTATTATAAACAATAATTAATGTAAAAAAATATTGTACAAATCCCCTTTTTTCCCTGCCTAAGCTGACAGCCTTGAGAGGCTATATCAGCGTCGCCTTAACTAGTAGGTGAGCTCACAGGGCTCAAACCTGATGATGTTGCTAACACGAACCCTAGCAAGAGCCGTGCTTCGCAGAATCTACCACCGGATCGAAAACGCGACCCACTGAGAAGATCCGGAGAGAAACTCAGTAGGCTTAGAAGCCCCAACAACTTCGTATTGTTTTTAGAAGTCAAATAGTATACGAAAACGCAGCAAACGCAATAGTTAGGCCGCCCTAATCTTTGAGTTCCGGTACGATAACCACTTAACATCAAGTGTGCCTTTACTTAGCCTTTACCTTTACTCTTTGTCGAAAACCCTGAATAATAATATGTTACTACTATAGCCAAGTTACTACTGCTAACTTAATCAGACATCAAGAGGCTATAAGGCTCTTTCCTGGAAATAATGCGAATTTTGACGGTTTTTAACACAATATTCAAATGTCGACTAACAAGAGCTTGATCGTCTGCGATCACGAAAACTAAAAAGTATTTGAAACATCAGAAATAATGAAATGAGAATAATAAATGCGGAATTAAGCAGTAAAAATAGATTTTTTTATTGCCTTTGTAGGCAGACGAGCATACGGCCCACCTGATGGTAAGTGGTCACCGTCACTCACGGACGTCAGCAATGCCAGGGGCAGAGCCAAGCCGATGCCTACCAAAATAATTAATTGATTTCAATAAATCCAAAAAAAAACCCAAAAAATCGAATAAACAATGATAAAGTCAAATTAAATACAAGATTATATTTAAAACCCTAAAACACGTAAAAATTCCAATAGAAATAGCACGAAAATACATTTAGAATAACAATGTATTCCCTAAGCAGAGTTTTGAACTCATGAATTTATATTGCTACGACAATTTTGTAAAAACTATCGAGTATCTCATTAGTTAAAGTAATTCACAGTAATCCCTGTTAGTAATTAGGATTAAATTTCGCATGATATTCGTTTAATAATAACCTAGACCGATCCTATCTATAAACATCGCTTGTTTAGCCGCTAACGTCTTTAATGCACACAGCCCACCAAAGTTATGTTTAATTAGTTTACATCAGAAGCAAACATGTCTTGAGGCGATCCAAAGTTAAAATTATGAGCCTTTGGACCCACTTTCTCTAATTCCGCTGCACTAAGTGATTCTGGAAGTTAATCACTACTCCTTTAAACTTGACTTTCGACTTAAACGTAATAGGCTTTAGAGATTGATTTTTTTTTGTTGCCCTTGTAGGCAGACGAGCATACGGCCCACCTGATGGTGAGTAGTTACCGTCGCCCATGGACTTCAGCAATGCCAGGGGCAGAGCCAAGCCGCTGCCTACCGTTTAATACTCTCCACAAGCCTCAGTTGAAGAAGGACATGTCACAGCGCTCGGGAAACACCGTGGAGGGGAGCTCATTCCATAGCCGGATGGTACGTGGCAAAAAAGACTTCTGGAAACGCACTGTGGATGACCGCAGTGGCTTGGATGGATTTTTACGAAAATTGCGAGTATGAAATTTCCCACACTTATAGAGAGTATAGAGAAGAAGTGTTAATATTTTTTAAATTATGCTTAAGAATACATTATATCTATAAAAAACATTACACACACTACCATGTAGTTGACATACACACACGCATGCATAGTACCTACTATTTGTTTACTGTCAAGCTTTTCTTATTGCTTATAGTGTGGTCAAATTGAGAATAAATTAAATATTTTTTGTTTTTAATTATATTTGTCTAAAGTGTAATCTTGGCAAAATCTGTGATTATAAAAGTATAATATAATAGATAATTTCAATTAATTATAGTCGAATTTCGACTACCGGGGGACCACTAGTGCTAGTTGAGTTGCAAAGGTTTCCCTTTCGAAATTGTCCGCAATGTGACCACGGCTGGAGAGTACGTTGTGGAATGGGTTTTGTTCAATGAAACTATTCGGTTCCAGAGCCTATAGCGAAGGCAAACAAGTAAATGCTTTTTGTCTCGGCGACTTGTGTTCGTTAATAAATTAGTATCGACAGGTATTTGGAACTCAGAGCCAATTATTCCCTCAGAAAGAGCTTATTTGGACCCAATTAGTAGTGCCGGCATATGTCTGGATATACATAGTTACAAGGGTACGCTTTGATCATTTTGGATATTGAATATAATAAAAAATAATACACTAGACAAATATATTTCTATAGATAGCTTTAGTTAAACAAATTTGTCTGTGTGTTATCAGATTTGTGTGTTATCCGATTTGGTACCAAAACTATGAACTAATACTTTTAGCTGAGGATAGTTAATTAACTATGTCACCAGAATTAGATAAGGATATATAGACAGTACAGTTTTTTTTATTGAATAGATGTTTGGACAAGCTTACGGTCCGTATAGCGTTCAGTGATTACCGGTACCTATAAACATCTACAACGTAAATGCTGTCATCGAGCTTGAGACATCACTTCTAAATAAATAATTGAAGTGAAACTTCTTTATCGGCGTTGGAAAAAAATTTACCGTCACATTTTTCGGTTACGCGTCACATTTTTCCGTTACGCGCCATCTTTTTTGTATTCATGTCTATGATAATAAAATCCTTTTGTTTAAACTTTATCTAATTTAACTTTTTTGTATTCATGTCTATGATAATAAAATCCTTTTGTTTAAACTTTATCTAATTTAACTTTATTTAACCAATTTCTAGAAAGTTGCATGTAGATCATTTTTCGAAAAATAAGGCCATAAAGAAGTTTCACTTCTTACGTGTGTACACTAGTACACGCACACATTTTTTATTTTTGTGTAATAGTACACATAATTAAACAAAATAAGTGATTAAACTAAGTAAATTATGTACTTTTGTTTGGGTTTATGTAAAATCTATCTAAACAATTATCCAAAAGCCTTAAAGATTCTGAGGAACTGTAACCTTTCGTGGATAAGCTCCAGAAAAAACCACACAGCGTGATGCGGTAATTTCTGTTTCTTCCAACAAAAAAAAAGGTCAGAAATCGGACCTCCATATTTACACCGTTTTATTGTACAAAGTAATGAAAAATAAACAAAGAGAAAATAAGACTGCTCGCAAAGCCGCAGCGTCATGAGGATTCTAGCAAAAGTAATGAAATTTACGGAATTAATCCATTTCGCCGACCAGTCTAACGTCTGCTAATGGAAATAAGGTGTATTAAAAGCTGAAGTCTTCAGTTATACATTTTTAATACATTTAAAAATTATGGTGATTTGCAACAGAATTAAAGTAGTTAGTATTCGTTTGTAGCATTACCATTTAATTGGCTTCATTTAGTTCTTCTTTTACTTTTAAATTAATTCTTGCTTTGTCTTTTTATTTTTTTCTTTCATAATGGAACTTCTTTTTGTTACTTTTATTCTCTTATGCTAATCTAAGCTGTTGACCTTGAGATAAATAAATATAATTGTAGTATTTATCTAAGGTTCATTATTCGGATGGATAAATGTAATATTTTGCACGATATAATTCATAATTTGGTTTCGAGTTGAAGCTTGTCGTTTCTCTTGGGTGTAACTAATTAATGAAAACAATTGACGATAAATTAAATTTTAGAGACTCTGTTCTCTTGTAAACTACCACTGTGAATTAGGTAATTAGTATATAAGTATATGTTTAAGATTACTATAACAATACCATATTTAAAAAAATATATATATAAAATTATATAAGCTTTACTTTCATGCTTCATTGTAATATTTATAATGAAATTAGATGAAATTAGAATATTTATAAAAAAATATTAACGTTATACACACGGCACAATTATTCTCCCTAATGTCTCCTATTTTCCTGAGAATACCCTAGCTATCCTACTGATTATTACGAAGATCATGTAGCCTATATCATATTAAATTTAATTTTATAACTATTATGGCTGACTGCGACGATGATTTTTTGTTTCCGTTAAGGTAAATTATCCGACGAAATCACTGCATTGCTGTACTGTGTAATTTTCTTAAAGGGATTTTATGACCTGGTAACTAAGACCTTTAGGTCAAGTTTTATTTTAATTTTAATGAAAAAAACTCTTTTATATGAAAAATGATATAATGAAATGAAATTGATTCATATGAAATATGGCATGAAATGAAATGAAAACGAAATGAAATGAGATGAGATCACATGAGATGAAATATAATCTCAATAAAATGGTGGTCATTTACTGAGATTTTCAGTGGACCTTTTGGAGGATCCCGAGAAGTTACGTTCAGCGGCTTTGTTTCATTGTACCGTGTAACGAGGTCCCTACGTGGTAGATTAATTTCATGTACACTCTCAGTCACCGATTATCGGGTATTGCGAAGATTTATAAAAGATTTATTAAAAGTATCATAACAACACACAGCTCAATAATCGAAAGCACGTCACTACAGCAAAATTCCTACCTACCCACAAAGCATATTTTAAGGTATCATTTTTTCCACTTACCTATGGAATGAATTCCTATCTAAGATATTGCAATAATACAATTATTTTAATACAGGGCTCTCGACCCTCCTAACGTTGGCCACTGTAGTTCATAGTCATCATAACCTGAATGGTCACTACCTGAATCATTATTTGAAGTCCTCATCATCATCATCGGTGCATAGTCAACCACTACTGAATACAACAACAAACAATCTATCTATAACTATCTACAAAAAATCTATTGATTGTTGTGTGAATTGACTTATATTCCTTCCTTATATTCCTTAAATACTTCCAATAGGAAGCCGTAATTGTAATTCTATTATCAATATCATATCATTTTACGGCTGTCCCACACTTAAGCAAAAACGAGTGGATTTTTTGCAGAAGAAATAGGCAGGATAATGTATATGTACCAGTGCTCGCTTACCATTTTCCTACTACTATATAAAAAGTCCACTCGATGACGGTATAAATAGATTTTTTTGGGTTTTTTTTGTTTTTCATGTTTGCTTGTGTACGTTAATATACTACTACTACTACTAACTATATATCTGACTTTATACATTCGCACAGTGCAACTTATCGACTTGTACTCGATAACGATCGGTAATACCGTATTTGATGTGTTCTCGACACTCGATAACAAATATCTGAACATTGACATAACATTGTTACCAGGAATAGTACGCATGAAAATAAATGCGGTAAAAGAAAGAAATATTAATATCCTACAAGTTATGATTTACTGCTGTTACCTACACTTACAATAAATAGGATCACTGACCTCTTGACAAACGAGGTGAAGCAATTACGGAAAGGAATCTTAGCTTAAAACTATCAAATAAATTTAGTGTATTCTGAGGATTTTCTTAGTTTAGGAATTAGCTGTGATTCTGTTACCGGAGAAAACTCTATGGGAAGGCCGTTAAGTATGTCGTTTGATATTTTTATGGTTTCTTCGTATTTTATATTTTATTTTGAGTTAGCAGCTGGTTTGTGGTCTTTTAAATGCTTCTAGAATATAATTAATGTTTGCTGGTTTGCTTAGTTTAAATGCTTTTAGTTAAGAGCGAGTTCTGAGGTCTTTATAAAAATGTATGACGTTTGATTTCGGACAAAAATACTGTACTGTGTCAAGCCTCGAGCCGCTTAATAGTCACGAATACCTTTGAGTAGCATGTGCAACCAAATCATTTTAAAATGAAACATTTCTATTCTATTCTATTCTGTTCTGTTCTGTTCTGTTCGGTTCGGTTCTGTTCTATTCTATTCTATTCTATTTTTAGTCTATTTTCAACGTCAATGCAACTGCAACTGCTTGATGCCATCGATTTTAGTGTACAATCGACATCGGCAAACATCACTAGCATTACAAATACGTCCTTATGTTGGCCTCAAACATCGTTATACAGATTACCAACACATTCTGAATCAGTAACTTCACGATCATCAATCGATTTGTAGCTAGGCAGAGAACTTCTGGAAACCGAGCAAACGAATTAATTAGCTGGAGAACTGACTAATTTACTTGGGTCATATTGTTACAAAAACTACTTAATCGTGCTATGTTTGTAATGAATGATTGAATGTCAATCTGTCTTACTATTATAAAACAATATTTAATGCCCTTTCTTCAATAATTCTTTATCACACATTTCACAACGTCCATTAACCGAAAAATTATTTAAACAACTGTCAATTGTCATATGACAGATTGACATTCAATCATTCATTACATGTTATTATCTTTTTTTGTTTGATAGATAATTAGATTTCCCAGGTTAGTCAGGGAATCAACGATTTAGCCCCTCTTTTTTGGTCACTGGGAAATTATCTGACTTTCAGCTAAATGTTGGGAATGCTATGAACTTACGTTTTAATCCTCTAAAGCTAAATGTTGCCTAACAGTCCCACCATGCCACCATCGAAACTGGAGATAATTGCTATACATCAAAAATAGTGGTACATATGTTTTAATGCTAAGCAGAAATCGGTAGGATATTTGGTAAGAAGTTTTTAAAAGTTTTGTTTGCATTTCGAGCTCATATACCTTAGTTAAATAACACTCTATCATAGCCTAATAATACAAATTCATCAGCATGACTGTCTTTTCCTGTTAACAATATATTTGTTAGTATTTGGTTCGCAAAATTTGCCTACTGTACTGTACTGCCGGAGTCAGTGACTTTGTTGAAGCTATTTGGTATTCCGAATCTGAGTGTATGTAGGGAGAGTAAATTTTTTTCTAATCCCTTTTTTTTGTAGATGCTACGATTTGAGTCTTTGTGTTATGGGACACGAAGACTGTGTGAGCTTTGCTGGGCGTTACTTGTTTCTCCCGAAGAAAATCTAGGAAAAAGTTTCAAAACGCCAAAACTTTAGATTCAAGGTCAACTTTTTTTAATTACTCTTGCAGGCAGACGAGCATACGGCCCACCTGATGGTAAGTGATTACCGTCGTCAATAGACTTCGGAAATACTATGGGCAGAGCAAAGCCGCTGCCTACCGTGATATTTATATTATTAGATTGTAGGCAGCGGCTTGGCTCTGTCCCTGGCATTGCTGGAGTCCATGGGCGACGGTGACCACTCACCATCAGGTGGGCTGTATGCTAGTCTGCCTACAAGGACAATAAAAAAAAAATACATTTGTGCAATTCACACGTGGTAGAAGTGAAACCTTCCAAAATTAAAATACAATTATCCTAAACGTCTTAAGTATATGTAAAATTTTGTCATTAGTAAATAATTGTAAGGTAGCGCCCTCTGTGAATTGATATTTTAATTTCACGTATAATCCTAAATTAAAATTCACTACAAGAGCTTTCATACACACGTTAGTATTAAAAAATCTCACAGATGGCGCTGTATTAAATAGTATGTATATTTCTGTCTCATTCTTTGCTGGCTTCATCCTACACATTTTTGTATTTGTGTCTCTTACCTGTCGTTTTTCCGTTGCATCCGGTTTGAAATCACAACGATTCTAAAGAAGTTTTCACTTCAAAAATTATAGACTTCAGCAATGCCAGGGGCAGAGCCAAGCCGCTGCCTACCGCTTAATACTCTCTACAAAGTTTAATACTCTAAACATATATAAACATATATGTACATCTATAAATGTACAGAAAGCACTCTGTTCGCTATACTTATGACCAAACTGTTTTATTTACAATTTTTTCGCAATTGAAACCTTATAGTATGCCTTACTTGAGGAGTCATAGAATCATATAGTATTTATTGAGTTTTATTATTATTAGGGTACTATCGCTTCTTTTTGACCAATGTCTAAACCAGGGGTCGGCAACGCGGCGCCTGCGGGCGCCATTTTTAATTTTACGCGACCGATTTACTTACTCTTGTCAAACGGCGGTATACAGCAAGTAGTCAGTTGAGTTTAGGATTGTGCATAGATGAGCAGTTTGCTAACCTTGAGCGTATCTAATAACACGCACGTATTTTTTAGTGTGTGATCGTATTTCGAATAGACCACGCGTAGACCGTGCATTTAAAACTACCAAGTAATCCGAAATCATTAATTTCTTTCAATACCGAACAAAGCTTAATGACTCACATTTAGATAATTGTTTAAGGACCGGGAACTCAAAATATATCCCCAATTATAAGACATTAGCTGAAAATATGGACACACAAGTTTCACTGAATTATATGTATCATTATGTATGACACCAACAAAATAAAGTTATAAAAAATCTGTTTATTTTAATGCCTATTGATACCTGTTGATTATCTGTAAAATTTGCGCCCTCGGTGATTTTCAGATTTAGTATTGCGCCCTTAAGGACAAACAGGTCGCCGATCCCTGGTCTAAAGACTAGTCTGAGCCGTAGATTTAACATAAATCTAAGGTTTAGGCTTAGATTCTCAGTTCGGACAAAGAACTCAGTGGACTTGGTAAAATTACTAAAACTTAAATTAAATACTATATAATTAAAGCGGCTAAAAGAAATTCACTGAAATCTTTATAAAATAAATAATGTGTAAATTTCAAATCTCTGCGATTTTTACTTGCAGAGCAAAAACCGGGAAGATGTCGGTTAGAAATATCAAATCTCATACCAAAATCGCACTTTATTGGTTATTAATAATGAAATCGAAAATTGCATTATCAATAATACTACTGAGGTGCACAATCCATAATATGTATTAAACCTACGAAAACATCTTTGTTTGTCAAGCTCAAACAATTGAACGGAATTCGACGAAATTCGGTAAAGAAATAATTTGAACCCTAGGAAAGAACTGGTTGGCTACCTTTAATCCGAATGCTGAGACCGGGTTTCTGCCCAAACGATATAATTAGAGTCCACGAGGGCAAAGTTGCAAGCGATAGCAATACTATACACAACATTGTTGGACGGTTAAATTTGAGAGGACTAGATTTCGGAGGTGAGGGGCTATTTAAAAACACTCTGCTTCATGGTTAATATAATTATATTTCAAACACTTTGTACACTATTACACTATTACAATATTTTATTTTTATAAAACCCTAAGATGTTGCACTGTCTGTGTCTAGATGAGAAGCTATTGTCATCACCGAAGAGAAGACAATTATCTGTTTTAAGCATTTAAATAAGCATTGTAATATTCGAAAACTGTTACTTTACATGTGACAAGTGTTGCCTGCCATTATTTACATATTCAAACTCCAACAAACATTACACACAAATTTACTCAATAACAAATTCCACATTTATCACTACATAGTATAAAACAAAGTCGCTTTCTTATCTTTAAAACTACGCAACGGATTTTGATGCGGTATTTTTTAATAGGTAGAGTGATTCAAGAGGAAGATTCATATGTATAATAACATCAATCAAATAGTGGAGAAATAAATAATAAATTATAGCTTCCGAAGCTTTGTAGTCGTCGTGGCCTAACGGATACGACGTCCGGTGCATTCGTGTTGAAGCGATGCACCGGTGTTCGAATCCCGCAGGCGGGTACCAATTTTTCTAATGAAATACGTACTCAACAAATTTAATGTTCACGATTGACTTCCACGGTGAAGGAATAACATCGTGTAATAAAAATGAAACCCGCAAAATTATAATTTGCGTAATTACTGGTGGTAGGATCTCTTGAGAGTCCGCGCAGGTAGGTACCGCCACCCTGCCTATTTCTGCCGTGAAGCAGTAATGCGTTTCGGTTTGAAAGGGTGGGGCAGCCGTTGTAACTATACTTGAGACCTTAGAACTTGTATCTCAAGGTGGGTGGCGCATTTACGTTGTAGATGTCTATGGGCTCCAGTAACCACTTAACACCAGGTGAGGTGTGACGTGTGTGCCACCAGGTGTGAGCGAAGCGAGGGCGGGTCGCTAGTTATTTATATAACACGTCGATTATTCGACCGTACGCATAGAATGTGTTTCTGACCTAACAATTTATTCGAAACCGGTTAAATAAAATATTTAAGAGGGGATAAAAGCAGGGAAAGGTAAACAAGGAAAGCTCTCGAGTCAGAATTTCGTGTGGTTCATTTAACGCAGGTGAAAGTACATGAAAGCTGTAATGAAATACGGCGGTCGGCCAGCTACCGATTCTTATTATTTCATTCACCTTTCGGTACATTTTTACTTGATACATTTTCAAATTACAGTGAACAATATTCAAATGATAATATAATTGTATTCGTGCAATCTCTATATATTAATACGTGAAGCAAAAACTTTGTATCCCTTCTTACGAAAATTGCGCGGACGGAAGAATATGAAATTTCCCACGCTTATACAGAATATAGAGAGGGATTTCAGAATGTTAATATTTTTTTAAATTATGCATAAAGAATATGTACATTAAATCAATAAAAAAACATCACATGCACTACCATGTATTTGACACACACAAGTATGCATTTACTGTCAAACTTTTCTTATTGCCAATAGCTTGTGGTCATATTCAATTGAGAATACTCGTAAATTAAATATTGTTTGTCTTTATTAATATTTGTTTTAAGTGTACCCTTGGCACAATTTGTGATTATAGTAGTACAATATATAATTTCAATTAATTAAAGTCGAATTTCGACTACCGGGGGACCACTAGTATATATTATAATTGGAGGTATAAAGTTGATGATTCAGGAGTTGAGAAATTGATGAGTCCGGTGAGGAGGCAGTCTTCTCCCGGTGATGACCACGGGGCGACCTGAAGGGGTAGAGGCTGCGTCGCACACTATTGTCACTTTAACGCGCTGACACCAAGAGCATGGGATTGTGCGTAGTCCGAAAATACTGTTGAAAAGCAATCAGATCGGGCGTCTTAGGGGTGACGCGGCGAGTCTGGTTGTAGTGTTGACCGCGGAAACTCCCATACTCTGACTGGGCTCTGACCTCGGGCGGAGATCGGACGTTTTTTATTTATTTATTTTATTGCCCTTGTAGTCAGACGAGCATACGGCCCACCTGGTGGTGAGTGGTTACCGTTGCCCATGGACTTTAGCAATGCCAGGGGCAGAGCCAAGCCGCTGCCTACCGCTTAATACTCTCCACAAGCCTCGTTTGAAGAAGGACATGTCATAGTGCTCGGGAAACACCGTGGAGGGGAGCTCATTCCATAGCCGGATGGTACGTGGCAAAAAAGATCTCTAGAAACGCACTGTGGATGACCGCAGTGGCTCCAGGTAGTACGGATGAACTCTACTCCGGTGGCGGGCGGTGCGATGGTAAAAACGAGATGCCGGTATCATCTCGAACAATTCCTCAGAGCACTCCCCATGGAACATATGGTACGTCGGGTGTGAGAATGCAGGGGAGTCGTTTAGGGCCCTAAAAATATCATTGAGCTCACGGTTCGCAGTCGCGGACCAGTCCCACACACATCGCGCGCCCCCTGGGCGCGCTGAAGTAGCAGTATATTCGACCCTCGCCTCGAAAAAACAAAGGGTAGCAGCATTTACGTGGTTGATGTCTAAGGGCTCCGGTAACCACTTAACACCAGGTGAGCTATGAGCTTGTCCAAACATGTTAGCAATTAAAAAAAAAGCTTAATATAATCAGTTATGTGTATAGCTTGAAGCGAAAATACCATTAAACCAATTGTTCATTATAAAATACTAAACCATTTAACGAGTATACTATGCTAAAAATTTCGAAACTATTCTAAAAACTTTACTTAATGGTCGTAAGCTATGACAAATGTTATATTTTCACTTAAAACGAACTCAGTTTTGTTACAAACTCATTTCGTATCACCAAAGACATGTTACTTCGACTAACTTGTCACTCCTTTGCTCTCTTATAAATTATCTAGTAATATTTTATCACTGAACACAGAGTGCTTCTTCCGACATAAATTCTTTTTTTGGTTTATTTATTGCGTGGACGGGTGAATGACCTCACGCCGCTGGGAATCGGCAGACCAGCCTGAAGTCCACTTTAGAGTACTGGAGCATAGAGACTACTAAATATCCTACATGTCTGCATTGTGTCAAATATGCACATACCTATGCAGACTCGTTGCCTTACCGTTATAACAAGTTCTCGATTCACTCGTTGTGAATATTACTAGTACATCCTATGCACTTAGAATAGGTTTAAGAAATCTATAATGTTCATACAGACTTAGTATTATTGACACCACTCTTAATGTTTGAACCCTAGTATATTCGCTTCGTTCAATACGATTACATCCGGCTTAGATTTTAAGTCACAAATACTCCATAAATGTAGGTGTGGGTCTAAATGAAATCACTATTTCTTCGGTTTAACTATACTTTTTATTTAATTTCTTATAGAGCACATTAAACACATCTTACTCATAATGGCGGCGTCGTGCGAGAGAGCGAGATAGAGCTACATCCGTCCCTTTCACACAGCATGCGTTCAGAATCTTTCCCTCGTTCAGAAATGTTTTACAATAATTAGAAATGTTAGTAATAATTAAATCTTACATAAATGTAGTGCATATAGCCACGGGTATCGAATCATCTATTTTTTCTTCTCAGTCGTGTCACTCTTGACAGAGTGGTCGTGATCGTCATGTAGTGTTGGAAGGGGCAGACTTGATGCGTCTCACGATGTCGCGCCATCTCTCCCTGCTCGAGGTCATTCTACTGCACTCATTTAGGGGACCTCCCACTGCAGTTTTAATTTGGTCGGTCCACCGCATATAATATCTATACCAATATTATAAAGAGGAAAGATTTGTTTGTTTGTTTGTTTCGAATAGGCTCCGAAACTACTGGACCGATTTGAAAAATTATTTTTCCATTAGAAGCCGACATTGTCCCTGATGAACATAGGCTACTTTTTTTTAATTTTTTTTTATTTTATTTTTTTGGTTTCATGTGTGTTTTAATGTTTCCGAAGCGAAGCGAGGGCGGGTCGCTAGTATAATAATATATCGAAACAAGAACAACTAAATAAAGATACTAACAAAAACAGGCAAAAAGAAAATAATCCAAAAATGTTTTTTGGTTTATGGTTAATTTTTGTTTTATTTTTGACCCGGCAGACTTCGTAGTGCCTCAATCGATAAATAAAATACCTCTAAACTTTTGTATAAAATAAACTTAAAACAAACAAAAGGAACCCGTCCGACGGGGAACACATCAAAAGGAAAAACAAAATTATTATTTTTATTTAATTCCGAGCCTTTTTCATATTTATCTACCTTTTAAACCTTCTCTGGACTTCCACAAATAATTCAAGACCAAAGTTAGCCAAATCGGTTCAGCCGTTCTCGAGTTTTAGCGAGACTAACGAACAGCAATTCATTTTTATATATATAGATATTTATGTTAAAAATCACTAAGCGTTTATAAAATAAATCCATAAATAAATATAACTTGCTCCATTATTTAACTTTAAGGCCTTGTGTGCATTTCGATCGAGAAACTTTTATGCGGGCGGGACCCCTCCTCCGGAAATTTAAACGGTCTGTTTTATTACGTCGATAGGATAGTTTGTTTGTTTTCATATAAGAATTACGGGAACAGGACGTTGTTTAGAATGTTGATGTGTCCTAGGGGTAATATGTGATAGTCGGTACACTAGAAGTTACTTGTGAATGAAGACAACCCTTTTTTAATGCTCAGGGGTGTGGACGAACTCACCTCAAACCGGTTGTTCAGTGATCACTGGAGCCCATAGACATCTACAGCGTAAATGGCGCCACCCAACTTGAGATACGAGTTCTTAGGTTTCAGTTTTTACAGTACAACGGCTGCCCCACACTTCAAACCGGAACCTATTACTGCTTCACGGCAGAAATAGGCAGGGTGGTGGTACCTACCCGTGCGGTCTCACAAGACGTCCTACCACCAGCAAATCTTTGAGATAGAAGCGAATTGTAGGTAGAAGCCTGGTTATATCTGCTGTGGAACAGATATCCAGTTTTCCAGATAGAAGAGTAGATTTAAAAAAAAAAAAATTTTAATTTACAAAGTAGATTTTAAGGGACATTCACGTTTGTAATCAGGGCAAGGCATAAAAATCAACACTTGTTACTAAATATCTGTTGTACCGTTAAGTAGGTGCCAAAATATAGTATTAGTAATTTTTGGGTCAGATCTTTACTTCCAGTTTTGAAATTCAGATGAAATTGAAACCTTTTTTCATCCATGGAAGGGATCGAAGATATTCGTGATTTGTTTTTTTTTTACTGTTTAGACGGGTGGACGAGCTCACAGCCCACCTGGTGTTAAGTGGTTACTGGAGCCCATAGACATCCACAACGTAAATGCGCCACCCACCTTGAGATATAAGTTCTAAGGTCTCACTATAGTTACAACGGCTACCCCACCCTTCGAACCGAAACGCATTACTGCTTCACGGCGGAAATAGGCGGGGTGGTGGTACCTACCCGTGCGGACTCCCAAGAGGTCCTACGACCAGTGATTACGCAAATTATAATTTTGCGGGTTTGGTTTTTATTACACGATGTTATTCCTTCACCGTGGAAGTCAATCGTGAACAATTGTTAAGTACATATTTCATTAGAAAAATTGGTACCCGCCTGCCGGATTCGAACACCGGTGCATCGCGTCATACGAATGCATCGACGTCTTATCCTTTAGAGTTTAGGCCATGACGACTTTTTAAAAGCCCACCTGGTGTTAAGTGGTTACTGGAGCCCATAGACATCCACAACGTAAATGCGCCACCCACCTTGAGATATAAGTTCTAAGGTCTCAAGTATAGTTACAACGGCTGCCCCACTCTTCAAACCGAAACGCATTACTGCTTCACGGCAGAAATAGGCAGGGTGGTGGTACCTACCCGCGCGGACTCACAAGAGGTCTTACCACCAGTGCTTTGTTGTTGAGTTTGTTAGATTCATTCGAAAATAACCAGTTCAATTACGACTTTAAAAATCATAGAATCGTATAAACTTCATACCTTCTCACACAATACGTCACAAAAGTTCTGAGAAAAACTGCCCAAAGATAAGTCACCGTAAGCGAAGATAAATAATGCAAACGTTAAGCCGATGACAAAATAATAAAGCACCCAAAACGCCCAAGGGACCTGAGTTTCCTCAGTAACCGTTGTATCAATAGGAGTGATTGATACACCCACGAGACACCGACCCAAGAGATCCTCCAAATAAATCTTTGAAAAGTATTTTTGAAATAAATTTTATACCCCAGAGCGCTTTAACAAACATGTATACAAATCTAACGAAGTTTTTCTTCAGTTAGATTTTGACGATAGCTTTCAAATAGTCAAAGCGATAGTCATAGCAATAGACATACATAAAACTTTGAATGTATTAATTTAAACAAATCGACAACCGTTGTCGCGATAATTTACGTCGACAGCAGAACTCTTATGCTGTGTCACGTTTCGCGTAATAGCGATGAATGTGAAACGTCAAATTTTTTACTTTTTAAGGAAAATAACATTCTTAACATTCTTAACTTCTAAGCTTTATGAAATATTTTATTTTTTAAATTTGTAAAGCTTTGATTCAAAATATCTGTTTGTTCTTGGTTCATATAGGTTATTTGATTCATATAGCTGCATAAAATCTATTCAAAGTAAAACTTGACTATAAAAAAAGTACTCACTGCAAAACTTGACTATAGAAAAAAGTAAAATATTAAGTTTAAATACAACTAACATGAAATCAGTTTTGTTACAAGTCATAAGATATGAATGCAAGAATTAAGATGAAAAGAGAACGTGGCTTTTAAATTAATTTTAATTGAAGAGAAGCGCTAGAGAATCGTGCCAAAAAAAATTTACACATTGATTTTATCACGTAAACTATTAGTCAAGGAAGTCCTGCGATTGTTGGGAGAGCGTTTGCCAATGCTATTTTACGATTTCATAGATTAAAAGTTTTTCGATTACATAAAAGGAGATCCGAAGGCGGAGCATTAAAATAAATACATTCAAGTACATTATGGAAATCTATTTGTTATTCTTCTTCTTCTTCTTCCAGTGCCTCTTCAATCCTGAAGGTTGGCCGTTAGCTTTCTATATTCGTTTTTATCTGCAGCCAGCCGGAACAGCTGTTCGACGGAGGCAATACCGGTCCACTCCCGGATATTCCGGAGCCATGATTTCTTTCTTATTTGTTATAGATAAACTTATATGGAAATATA
Organism: Bombyx mandarina; assembly: GCF_030267445.1. Classification (NCBI taxonomy): domain Eukaryota; kingdom Metazoa; phylum Arthropoda; class Insecta; order Lepidoptera; family Bombycidae; genus Bombyx; species Bombyx mandarina. The sequence continues at coordinate 11,100,423 of NC_143213.1, forward strand.
ATATTAGCTACTTTACATAGTATGCTTTAAAAACTCCGTCCGTCTCATAAAAAGAGCTCTAAATTTTTTGTAATATAATATATAGCTAGCTAGCTGACTCGGCAGACTTCGTAGTGCCTCAATCTATAAATAAAAGACCTAAAATTTTGTATAAAATAACTTAAACCAAACAAAAGCAATCCGTCCGACGGGGGACACATCAAAGGAAAAACAAAATTGTTATTTTGTATTTGATTCCGAGTATTTTCATATTTATCTACCCTTTTAGCCTTATCTGGACTTCCACAAATAATTCAAGACTAAAATTAGCCAAATCGGTCCAGCCGTTCTCGAGTTTTAGCGAGACTAACGAACAGCAACTCATTTACTTAGTCTGGCCATAAATACTAAGTAAGTAAGTACTAAATATAAGTATAGATTATTCATTTTCTTTGGGCGATAAATAGACTTAAAAAGTTGATTTTTTTTTCTCTACCTATTCTCTGGTAACCTAAGAAACTATTCCAGCTACGCCCGGTCGAGTAGGGTGAGCTCACGGGCTCAACCTGACAGAATTTGCTAACACTGGCCCTAGTAAGAGCAGTGCTTGTCGAATCTCTTTTAATTCTATCAACTGGGCTTTTAGTCATAATAAATATATATCTGCTATGTAAGGTATTCTTTTTAAACTCTTTTTTAAGAAGATGTTTACTAGTTATACTGGATTAAATAGAAAAAAGATACTGAGTAATATTATATGGACTGTGATCGTAGAAAAGGAAATTATATTGTACTCGCTGAGTCCCGCGATGTAACCCACGGTTACTGTCATACTGCGGGTGACACCGCGGGGTAAAGCTAGTCTAAAAAAGTAGCCTAAGTAACCTAAGTTACTCCTTATATCATTAGCTACCTATCAAATCCCGTACGCCCTAGAAAGTCCGTCGGTCCAGAATGTTCTAGAGATTAGTCGGAACAAACAGACAGACAGAAAAAAATTGTAAAAAATGTTATTTTGGTGTTTGTCCCGTATTTATATTCATTTAAGCTTGTAGTAAAAAGCGGCTATTTCAATATTACAAACAGACACTCCATTTTTATTTATATGTATACATTACATTAGACCGCGCAAGGACGAATGTTTAAATAATTAAAATGTTATGTTAATGTTCGGACAGTGATTTGTTAAACGTAAAATTCGAGCTACCCTCAACAAGTTTAGTAAAGTTTCAAAGCATTACTTGTACGGGCTTTGGTTCTAGTTTACATAAGGGCTTCCGATGGCGGGTTAAATCTCTACCCGATGATTCGCAAGGGAAGTAAATAATCCCTTTGTAATAAGGTGGCTACAAAACTTGCATACGGTCCGGTCATGACTTATGCAAGTGTAGCGTTCGCTCACGCGGCCCGCACTAACTTGAAACCCGCTTAAGTCATTCAATTTCGTTTTTGCAGGATAGCCGTCGGAGCGCCGTGGTACGTGAGAAACGTTGATCTTCACGACGACATGGACCTGGACTCCATCATCCTCCATTTGCAGTCAACATCAGTGTGCTATTTCGCGAAAGCGGCACGACACGAGAACCCTCTCATCGTGGCCGCCGGTAACTACATTCCCGATCCTGCGGACCGAATGGTAAACAGTCAACGTTGCCCTAAATACGTCATTTCGGATCCTCCTGATTCACTAACGGTGCTTTTAGGTAGCTCAAGCACCAGTTACTGTTCTTATCAAACCCGTCGCTTGCGACGAAGGGGTCGGCGAGTGAACTAACCCATAGACATAGCCCACTGAGTTTCTCGCCGGATCTTCTCAGTGGGTCGCGTTTCCGATCCGGTGGTAGATTCTGCGAAGCACTGCTCTTGGTAGGGTTAGTGTTAGCAACGTTGTCAGGTTTGAACCCCGTCAGCTCAACTACTTGTTAGGTTACGCTGACAGAGCCTCTCAAGGATATCAGTTTAGGTAAAAGGAAAAAAAAAACGGGTAAAATAAACCAGCTGAGTTTCTGGCCGGATCTTGTTGACGGGTCGCGATTCTGATCCGGTGATGGATTCAGCGAACCACAGACACAGTCGAGTGCGAACTGCCGGACTAGTAGAATCAGTTGAATACACGAAAAGGGAAATATACTGCTACATGTAAACAAGTTTCTTTTTTATATTAGTTCACCGAGCGTGAGTGACCACCACAATGATGACGTCACGCCGTCTAAAAACATCCACGGCCGCGGCGTCGTCACTCATCGTAATATTTTAAGAGATATTTTATTGCAATTTACAACAAAAAAATCTGGATGTGGATAAGAACGTGTGTCCGTCATGATACATATTATGCGCTGCCTCCGGTATAAACAAACCTTGCAATACTTTTGTAACTGTGAAGCAAATTAAATCATCAACACTTTACAATATATATATACTATAGACACTCTTTATATTAGAATTGAAGTATATACAATCTATATGTTACAATTAAAGTATATTAATTGATAGCAAAGCATAAAACGAAGCCTTGATGAAGATAATATGAGTATACACATACGTTGCTTTGAATTTATACATAGCCGGTGAGCAAAATTCGAAGCTACGAAAAGGAAGGGAATTTTGCTTTTCAAAAAAAAACAACATTTAATTTAAACTCAACAACCGAAAAGGCGGTACTTGTACGTGCATTAGCGAGATTGGCTTAATTTGAAAACGTCTACCCAAGCCCTGTATTTCGCTGAACTATTCAGGCGAGAGCAAAGAGATGTTGATAACGGTAACATTGCAAATAAATGCAAATTAAACTACAAATACATTGTATATTTCAATTCTGTTTTTTAGTTGTGTATTTTTTTATTAGATCATAGATGAACGGATTATTGCAGTGATAAATTTTAATGTGAATTCTGAGGTGTGGAAACTATTTTCTTTTATTTTAAGACTAGCTGACCCGGCAGACTTCGTAGTGCCTCAATCGATAAATAAAAGACCTAAACTTTTGTATAAAATAAATTTAAAACAAACAAAGGGGGGGCGGGAGACGTCAAACGAAAAACAAAATTGTTATTTTCCTTAATTTTTGAGCATTTTCATATTTATTCTACATTTGAAACCTTTCCTGGACTTCCACAAATAATTCAAGACCAAAATTAGCCAAATCGGTCCAGCCCTTCTCGAGTTTTAGCGAGACTAACGAACACCAATTCATTTTTATATATATGTCGGCGGGGCGCCGGGCCAGAGATGGCTAAGCGGTAGTTTCCGTCATCACTCGTATTTGGTTGAACTCAGTTTATAAAAAGTCAATAAAACCTTTTGAATAATAATTATTTAAACTCAACACACACAACTTTCACAATGACAGGGTAAACCGACAGTTTCGTTCCACATACCGACAGACCGACTGACTGACTGCCTGCCAGAAACTCACTGACTGAGACGGACCGACCGTCCGATACGGACTGAATGACTGTCTGACACGGAATGCCACGACTCTGTCCACGTACCGCCATTTTATACTGTGGAGTCTACCCTACATTTTGTGATATTTATCGAAACAACATTTCATCATTTAAAATAATAGTCAAAACAACGTCTTAATATTGCTAAAAGTCGTTAACCACGACATATAGATAACCGATCCATTTCGTCGTAAACGATTAGTACGTAAAACTATTTTCCATAATGAAATTATACTTTAAGACTTCTTCATCTAAGTACCAGACTTGAGGACATCCTGGCATGGGGGAGGAAACCATTTACTTATTTATTAGAGTGGCTGAAGGATCCGAAAATAATCTTGGCCTCCAAAAGGAGGAACTCGTAATGATCCTCGCTCTCCGCTAATGCATACAAGTATTGGACTTCAGTATTGCATGGAGTATTGGAGTCCATTAGTGGCATGGCAATCCGATTCTGAAATTATTTTTAACTTCATCAATTCACCGGTATATTGACTGTCCGATCGCTTGCTTAAAACTCTAGACGCGTAGCTCCATTCCCCATCTGAGTAGTAATCGAAAGGCCTTTCTCACCTTCATTATATTTAGTTTTGCCGAAATTTTGTTAATCTCACTATTTTTCATCTATTTCAAAATTTCTGTCTAAAACCATTCTTTTAGTATTATTTATAAGTATTTTATTTAATTTGGTGGCCAATAGTCACCGTCGTTCAATCATACCAACGATGTTAGTGGCACAGCCAAACTGTTGAGGACTTTCCTAAGACCTCGTTTAAAGAAGGACATATACATATGTATGTTGCAACAATAGCACTCGAGAAGCACCATGGAGGGAAGTTCAGTTCAAAGACAAATGGTAAGTAGCAAAAGAGTTCTTTCATAAATAAACTCTAATCCAGTAGCAGTGTTATGGTAAAAATAAAACGAAGGAATCATCTCATACAATTCCTCAAAACACCCCGGAACAGACTCACGGATGAAGTAATTTCAAATAACTTACGCCCTTCTGTTTGGTTTACTGAAAAAACCTTCTGGAACTGATCAACACAAATCAAAGGGTTAAATAAACATGTCATACAAGGAATGTGGTTTACTTTGAATAATCTCGAACAAACATGTTTACAGAACGGCCGTTTCATTTTGGGGGAATATTTTATTGTCATCATTGAGTGTTCAATCAGTTTTTAATAATTGTGGCGGGTAGCCATCATATTTTATAACGCAAGATAATTGACAGATGCCTGAATCTCGCTTACGACATTTTCAAGATAAAGCGCATATATACAAGTTCCGAACAACCACATTCGGACCATCGGTCTACCGAGCAATATCACCCGCTCGGTGGAAGATCTTCCCTTTGTCGTATATCTCCCCAAACTGGTGACCTTCGACGTGATGTGAACACGCAACCTTCTGATTCATCATCAGCGCATGAAGAATTTCGGCTACCACAATCCTCCGCATTCTCGTAGATAAAACAAGTCATCGACAGTCGTCGCACAGCAAGCCAGCATCGCAGCCTCAACAGGACCATCGCAGCCGACTCACCGCGCTTCCTGGTCCTACGGCACGCACCTACACTGCCACATCGCGCAGCATTCAAGCTCAGTCTCGACTCACCGCAGACTTCGAGCAGCACTGGCGACAATCACGCAGCATTCAAACTCAGTTTCGACTCACCGCAAACTTCGAACAGTCAAGCTAATCTCAGCACGGACATCATCATCATCATCATCAGCCTGCGGCAGTCCACTGCTGGACATAGACCTCCCCCAAAGCTCGCCACTGAACCCGATCTTCGGTTCTACGCATCCAGTTACTGCCAGCTGCCCTGCGCAGGTCGTCGCTCCATCTAGCAGGAGGGCGTCCTACACTACGTTTGCCGGTTCGCGGTCTCCACTCCAGAACACGTCTACCCCAACGGTTATCGGTTCTGCGACATATGTGACCAGCCCACTGCCACTTCAGCTTACTAACTCTGCGAGCTATATCGATCACTTTGGTCTTTGCCCGAATGACCTCATTGCGTATTCGGTCTCGCAATGACAAACCGAGCATAGCTCGCTCCATAGCTCGCTGAGTAACTTTTAATTGGTGGACTAGTCGCACAGTCAGTGTCCACGTTTCGGCTCCGTAGGTAAGCACGGGTAGGACGCACTGATTATAGACCTTTGTCTTCAGACATTGTGGTATGGGCGACGAAAAGACCTGACGAAGCTTCCCGAACGCTGCCCAGCCCAACTGAATCCTTCTAGTCACTTCCTTCTCAAAGTTGTTTCTACCTAGTTGTATGGTCTGTCCCAGGTAGACATACTCTTGAACAACCTCGAGAGGTGTACCGCCAACATCGATTGGTCTCGGAATGACGTTTCCGTTAAACATTACCTTGGTTTTATCCAAGTTCATTCCGAGGCCAACCCGTTGGGATGCAGTATTAAGGCTGTGCACCATTTTTTGTAGGTCCTGCAGCGATTCCGCCATGATGACGATATCATCGGCAAAGCGAAGATGTGAGATGTACTCGCCGTTTATGTTAATGCCACGTCCGTTCCAGTCCAGAGTCTTGAAGACGTCCTCCAGTGCGTTTGTAAACAGTTTCGGGGATATAATATCCCCCTGTCTTACACCTCTGCGCAGCTGGATTGGTTTCGTCTGGTCTTTCTGTACTTGGACGGTCATTGTAGCGGCATCGTATAGGCATCTTAGTGCATCGATGTATCGCCAGTCCGCTTGACACCGCTGCAAAGATTCCAGAAAAGCCCAGGTCTCGATCGAGTCAAAGGCTTTCTCGTAGTCCACAAACGCCAGACATAGTGGCAGATTATACTCTTCAGTCTTCTGTATAATCTGCCGAACTGTGTGAATGTGGTCCACGGTACCAAATCCTCTTCGGAATCCTGCCTGTTCCGGAGGCTGGAAGTCGTCAAGTCTCTGAGCAAGACGATTCGTTATGACTCTTGAAAACAATTTGTAGACGTGGCTCAGGAGCGAGATAGGGCGATAATTCTTTAAAAGTGTTTTATCTCCTTTCTTAAAGAAAAGGACAACTATGCTCCTGCTCCACGTCTTTGGAGTTTTACCGGTAAAGAGGACAGTGTTGAAGAGCTTCTGGAGCTCCTTAATAACAGGAAGACCTCCTGCTTTCAAGAGCTCAGAAGCACGGACAACGCTAACTAAATGACACGACCTCCGGTCTCGGAGGGGAGTGATGTGGCGGGTAGCCATCATATTTTATAACGCAAGATAATTGACAGATGCCTGAATCTCGCTTACGACATTTTCAAGATAAAGCGCATATATACAAGTTCCGAATAACCACATTCGGACCGTCGGTCTACCGAGCAATATCACCCGCTCGGTGGAAGATCTTCCCTTTGTCGTATATCTCCCCAAAATAATAATATTAAAGATGTCTTAATAGTTTGTTTTCACTAGCTAGTCTCCACTTTTATTGCTTTAGGTTGACAAATGCACAGGGCCATGGTGTTAAGTGGGAATCGGAGCCTAAAACTCTTTTTTTATGATTGAAGATTTACTGGTGGCCCTTTCCAGTTTCACCAGGACAATTGGGCAGTGATCAAAAGCTAAGCCAGGAGGGGTGGGATTACGTAACAGCTGCGCGAGCGCCTCCGAATGAATCCTAACAACACGAGCGCAGCTGCTTCGCGAATGAATCTGCTACCGGATTGGAATCGCGACCCGCTGAGAAGATCCCACGAGAAACTCAGCAAGCCGATGCATGTGTTAGGTTGCACGTCAAACTCTTTGCCGAGTTTGACTAGGACAGTTAACGGGGTCCCTAAGCCTGCTCCTAGCATTAGAGTCCAAGAGTTAGTGGATGTAATGGATCCATAAGGATGTGTTTAAGACGTCGACGGTGACTAGCTTTTGCGTCATCAGGATTCGGGGAATATTCAGCAGCAGCAACGATAAGGCAATTATCATGACGCATAGCCTTATCGAAGTAACGTTCCGACGCTGACTTCATGGGTTTTCGGATACAGTCTAAAACACACAGCCAAAGACGATTTCCATTTCCAAATTCTTCGAAAGTGACGTTTACTTGCTATCTCGGTCTTTAATTAAGCTTGTGTTTCATTCCATAGAGGCCCTTCTGACTACATATTATATTTCTGACTATTGATTGTATCATCATTCACGAAAGTAATAGTCAAGAGGACATAGTTGCTAGTGCTTTTTGTAGCATAGGGCATAGTATATAAAAATTACTTTTATTATATTTATTGTATTTTGTGAAAACGTCTTTATCAATATTTTACTAGAGTATGTTTCTGTAGATCTAATAAATTACAGTGGTTTTAAAAATAAGTTGTGCCTTATATAATTTGTAATAAAAGTGGTTAGAGATCCAGATTGAGAAACATCTTCACAAAATATGGCGAGTTGAGATTGCTTTCTATACCAGGCTGCTGTATCCGAGCTATAGCAAAAGCCTCTTAAAGTATTTCAAACTTTTACTACACAATTTTAGGAATAGCACTATTTGGTAAAACGGAGTAGGTATAACACCACAGGGTAAAATCTTTTTTATTGCTTAGATGAGTGGACGAGCTCACATCCCACCTGGTGTTAAGCGGCTACTGGAGCCCATAGACATCTACAACGTAAATACCGCCACCCACCTTGAGATATCATTTCTAAGGTCTCAGTATAGTTACAACGGCTGCCTCACCCTTCAAACCGAAACGCATTACTGCTTCACTGCAGAAATAGGCGGGGTAGTGGTACCTACCCGTGCGGACTCACAAGAGGTCCTACCACCAGTTAATTATTATTATTATTATTTTTTTTTTATGTACACACAGAAAAGAAGACATAGTACAGAGTAATAGGAAAATTATGTACAAAGGCTTATTTCTTTAAGAAATCTCTTCCAGCAGACCTGCGAGAGGATAATGAGATTAATAATAAAAAGTGATGAGTGTGTGTAGAACAAATAGCACATAACTAAAATAACAAATACAACATGAGAATTATAGTAATGCACATACACATAGCAAATATTGTTAAACTTGAATACAAAATATTATAAGTAACAATGTAACACTCGTATATACGAAGAGTATAGGACCATGATCATTCGGTTGATGAGAGATAAAATTGTTAATTAAAGTTTATTATGTTAAATAAATTTTATTATGATATCTCACGAAATTAACAATATTACTTCAGTCAAATAAATTTACCTTTACATGAAATTCATTGCAGATAAGCATTAAATTCATTCGGATGTAAAGTCTAATATCCTGAGAGCTGGCTGCTTTGAGTTCTGTTTCCTTTGTCTTTAGTAGTCATTGGATTTAACTCGGCCCACTTTGCGCTTTGTTCTCTGTAAAACACTATTCCCTCAGTCAGATGCAATGAAGTCCTACGTTAAAATAATATCTTGTGGGGGTGATTTAATTAGGTTCTTCAATTGATTTGAATTGTACGCGTTAATCCACTTTCATGTATACTAAGCTGATAAATTCTGATAGATTAATTAAATTCTAGTTTTCTGTAATTATAAAAACTACGATTTAATTAGGTAAAGATATGCAAAATTATTTGTTTAACTATAATATTTACTCCACGATTTCTATAAGTTTGTAATACATATTATTACAGTATAGCTATATAGATTTAGCTATATACATTAGCTATATAGATAGTCCCGAGGATAAGGCCACAATACTTCTAAAGTATAATAATATGGTGTATAATATTTACTCCTTTTTTAAAAATCTGTAGGTTACGTCTTAAGCCACGTTCATTTTATGACTGTAAAAGTGACTCAAGGACCCTTGTAAAAGTCACTTCGAAGGCTCGAAGCAGATTATTTAATACTGGATAGCTTCTAGATTTCAAATTAAATATGGTTTGCAATTATTTTACAGATAACTGTATTGGTATACCATATTTGGTAGAAGCACTGGTGGTATTTTATCACTGGTGGTAGGACCTCTTGGGAGTCCGCACGGGTAGGTACCACTACCCCGCCTATTTCCGTCGTGAAGCAGTAATGCGTTTCGGTTCGAAGGGTGGGGTAGCCGTCGTAACTATACTGAGACTTTATAACTTATATCTCGAGGTGGGTGGCGCATTTACGTTGTAGATGTCTATGGGCTCCAGTAACCACTTAACATCAGGTGGGCTGTGAGCTCGTCCATCCATCTAAGCAATAAAAAAAAATAAAAATAAAAGTTGGAAGTAATCCTTATAGATTGAAATTTTTTTATTGCCCTTGTAGGCAGACTAGCACACGGCCCACCTGATGGTGAGTGGTGACCATCGCCCATGGACTTCAGCAATGCCAGGGGCAGAGCCAAGCCGCTGCCTACCGCTGAATTATAGAATAATACTATAAAAGCAGCATGGCCATCGTTTGAGACAAAAAGTACATTCATTGAGATGACTACATACCTTTTATGTCTAATAGGGCATTCCTGCATGAAATCTTTTCAACGATGAAATTCCTCCAAACGAGAGGCGCATAGTCGTCAACGGTATGAGACTCATGCCTTGCGATATTTCGCAAGGAGTTCTCGGGTCATCTAAATTATTCATAGCACGGGATACTGCCGGCCGTCCGTACTGTCGCACTCAACTTTAGTATTCTCCTGTGTATGCTACTTACAGAATAATGTATTATGTTAAGATTAAGTGAAATACGAATAGGGTGCTTCGGATTAGCAACATAGAGCCTAAATAACCGTGAAAGTTTAATGACTTATAACTAAAGTAATCGTTCGATGGGAATTTTATTCTAATGACGAACAATGCAAGCATGTAGCAGGATTCCTTAATGCCATAAATGTATCTTGTTGTCCTGCTTACTCTTGCTCCGCACCAGCACGATCAGACAGGGAGAGCTAGAGATCTCACCCACATCCTGGTCACCTTATTGTTTCTGGTCCCCTCCGTATGACAGTTTTGGGACCCGCACAGGAGACCAAGACGCGGGTTGTTAGGCGACAGATGGTTTTAGTCAGTTTAACTCCCAAATGCAGCACCTAGCTCCTCCCTCAATGGGAGATGGAAGTCCGGCCATTTCCTCGTAACCGAAAAATTAATCTTGCTTTCTTAATTAGAAATAGGCTTGCCACTATCTTTCTCATTTAATTTCATTGACACAAAATACACTCTACCACCACCGATTATTTTATTTTTTGATTGATTTTAAACTTTCACGACTATCTACCATCTATCTAACACTATTATTTAATTTAAGACTATCTGTTAGGTGGTCTGCACCATGCGGTCCATGCCACCCATGATAGAACACAGTGGAAGAACGTCACATGTGGTCGCGATCGTTAGTAGTGAGGGAACGATATAGAAGAAGAAGAAGAAGTTAAGTTAGCTGCGGTCGTAGCGTTTGCAACAGCTCCTAAATTTTGAGAATCAAACTCATGTAAAAATGATGTTAAGAAGCTGTTAATAATTATTAGTGTTTATTTTGTATTACATTGCAACTGCAAATCTAATTTTGTATAAAAACAATGACTTGCAAAAGCTATTTTAATGTGTAAACCCAAAAAAAGAAATATCTTATCGGAACGACGATTGTAATCCTTCAAGTGAAAAAAGATTCGACCCAAAACACAGTCTTCACTTGGTTTTATAATAAACGCTATTTTATTTTCTAAGCTTACCATAAATAATGTAACAAGGAAAACATATTTTTATTTCGATTACATGACACATTTAATACTGTATTAGGTTGTACTGCATTAGGATAAGTGCTAAAATATTTGCATTTTATATTAAGACTAGCGACCCGCCCTCGCTTCGCTTCGGAAACATTAAAAACACATGAAACAAAACAACAAAAAAAAAGTAGCCTATGTTCATCAGGGACAATGTCGGCTTCTAATGGAAAAAGAATTTTTCAAATCGGTCCAGTAGTTTCGGAGCCTATTCGAAACAAACAAACAAATAAATCTTACCTCTTTATAATATTAGTATAGAAGAATCATTTTGGGTTTGGGTTTAACACAATAATTGTTGTGGTTAGTTTTCGATTGTATGGCCATACTCTCTAAGAGCGCCATAAAGCATAATCAAATTGGTTATATGTAGTCTCAAAAGGCTCTTCCAACCACGTTTTTCTGGTTGGAACATTACGACCCAGTTTGCTTAGTCTTGCAAAAAGATTAAATATCTCTATATCTGCTTTTAAATACTGTCATAACAAATTGATTCTCTTAATCACCTTGTTATTGCCATTTTTTTAATTTTTTTTTATATTAAACCCAAAAAAATAATCACCAGAGCAAAAATTGAATAGTCAAATTAAACTAAAACTAAAGGTAAGAAGCTCAAATGATATATTTGATAAATGAAGATGTTGAATGAAGAGCAAAGCTTTCATTGGAGTAATTAAGCAGATTAGAAGCTTATAGTGACTTCACTGTAAATTAGTTTGATTGTTCTTAAGGTTGATATTTTGACAATGTTAAACATACTATCTACGATTTGAGTGCTAGAATACATATTTTATACAATGATGACATTTATTACAATATTTTGTATGTTCGGCGCAACGTCACTATTTAGTTAAATAAAAATTGTTTAAGTTAACTGTTTCCTTAATGTTACGTATATCAACCACTGCTTAAGACGGTTTTCAAGAGAATTCATGACTAAGCTACACTCACTTTCTACTGTAAATACGAGTGACTATTGTCGCACAAAAAATTCCGACTCGAGCAGTCGAGCGGAGCGGAGCTCTCTGTTGTTATGGCTGTACACTTGAAATGTAATAAATGGAATTCATTATTTTATTATTTTTTATATATTACTGTCACTATAAAAGGCAATGATAATGATGAAGAGAATGGTGTCAGCAACGCTGACGTCATCATTTTAAAAACACCACGGTACCACCAATCCCCATTATATCCAATACATATTTTATACTACATAATATTATTATATCCAAGTAAAATTTAGGAACCAATTCTGAAAACGCCAATTAACTTTACTATTGAAACTAAAGCTATGCTTACGTCTAAGTTTTTGTATTTTTGATTGCTTTATAAAAACACTTTGTTTTCGGCCATGAAAAAATATTCCTAGAATTAAGAAACATTTTTTTTAATTTCTAATCGAAAAACAAGAACTATTAGTATTGCGTAACATAGCTCACTGTTATTAAATCGGTTGACAAAATAAAAGTGCTTGAAAGAAAACTGTAGCAAAACCCTAGAAGTTATATAATAATATAGAGTTTATATTTTTGTTTTAACGGAGAAAATATTTGTATTCGTATTTGTGACAAAATAATCTATTTAGAATGTTAATCTTCGTGTTATTGTGTCATTGTAGAACAGATTCACGAGCACTTAATGGCTACCCACTTAATGGTGCCTACTTAATGGTAATCATAAATGTCAACTCGAAAATCCCCGTGTACAATTACGTAACAGGTCATTTCGGGAGTTGAATTTGAACCATTAAGCTGTTCGCTAACGACCGCGCTTCGTCCGATTCAATTCTCACATACGCAGCCGCGAGTATGGGATGCCTTTAAAGTACTTTGAAAATGTTCAGATGTTATTTTTTTTATGCGTGTAACAAATTTCGTATTCACAGTTAATTTAGTAAAATAAAAATAAAAGATGTGTTTCATATTCACAGTTAATTTTGAAGATATAAAAAAAGATTTTTGGTGTCGTGAGACACCGGATAGGAACGAAGTTCCTTATTATAAAAATATTGATTTTAAGTTCTATTCGAGGTATCAGGAAAATAAAACTGGAGGTTTCGCAACAACCCTTGGTCATTCGGTAACGTGTGAACTTATTGTGGTACACTTCATTCATGGTTGTTTGTATAAGAGTTAGTGTATTGCACAAACGAACGCCCTGAGATCGTGTTTAATGAATGAAAAAAAATATTGTTATTTTTTGTACGTTATTACAAAGTCAAGTCGTACACTGTGTGCATTACTAATAAAAATCTTACGTTACGGACGATTTTTTCCCGCTTAGGGTACCCCTCCGCATCGTCCCATAAGGAACTTCGTTCCAAAAGAATGTGATATTTTCAAGTTTCGAACATTAAACCAAAACGACAATTCAAACATTTTTTATTTATTTACTTACAAAATTTTTGCAACAGTTGAATTTTATATGGATTCTGGGGTTATTTGTTTAAAGTTAATTTAAAAAGTATTCACCAAATACAAAAGAACTGACTCTGGACTCTTGCAGTTATCTTCGTAATTTAGATTTAAAAAAATAACCCAATTTTTTAAGTATCTCCTATAAAGATATTAATGATTCGTTTAGGTTGTTAGTGCATTCTAAGTTAAGTATATTTAAGCATCTATGAGTAGGACAAGGAGCGAGTTCTTTGGGGCTTGCAAATGTATTTTTTTCAAAGTTTTATCTGCCCGTTTGCTCGTACTGTGTGAAAAGACAAGCAATTAGGCGAGCACCGCCATACATCACGGCGGACATGTTGCCGTGATGGCCACCTCGTCTCTGCTAATGGCACGGTCGCAAACTTCATTTTGTTAATAAAATTACGCAGACTAAATAGTTTTGAGGATAATACTTTTATTCTAATTAGACATTTATTGTTGATTGATTCAACGCTTTAATGATATTTACGGCGCAGGGCGTTGTTAATTTTGTTCTCGGGTTTATATACTAATGTATTATATTATAAATTACTAAGAGCTTAGGTGACTTTGATGGATCCTCTTTAACAGGAGGAGTTCATTAACATACACACGAACACAACAATTATATATATTAAGAAATGCGATATAAAAAAACTGTTTTAATCGACACGGACGCGTAATCACACAAGGCACCTTAAGTAATTAAGACGAGAGTTTGTAAAAAGGTAAGGAGCATTTAAGAATTGTGTCTACTGCAGGGAAATAAAGTTGCATATTGTCAAAGAAAAATAAATAAGATATGCATATTTATTTCATTTCAATTATTTTATTTTGAAATCAATTAATCAACCGTCAAAAAATAAGCATTAAAATAATAATAATAAAATAACCATTAAAATCTTGGTTCTTCTTAAATAGCTTTGGTTTGGTTGTATAAATTTCTGGTTGTAAGTGTATCAAGAATAGAAGGTGAGGAATGGCGTCATTGATATTGTAATGCCTATACCGGTTCCGAAGAGCTAAGCCGGGAGCCGGTTCCTCTAACTGCCTCCAAAAATTAAAACCAACTTAAGCGTAATTTATAGCCTTACGGCCTAAAAAAATGAAAACATTCATCAAAAGTTGTATTTTCATAGCGGAGACGACAATACAGTTCACCTGAGGGTTGGTTGATGTTTTTGGAAACATAACGCAAAACACAATAGAAGGAAAAGCGCCCTTGTCGAAACGCGACCTCAACGACCAAACGAAAATAAATAATGTTTAAAACAGCAACCAAAACCGGCGGTTGCTTTAAAAAAAAAACGCAATTATTTTTATTATAACGTGCCTGTTTACGTTTTTACGTGACCGCGAAATGTTTTTGTTCTGAAAAAAAATCAGTCTAAAGCCTTTTAACATTGCTCGGTCCTAACCCCTTTTATGAATGTTGAATTCAACGTCGGCCTCACTGTTATTACGCGTGTGGCAACCTTAGATGACGCAAAAAGAATTGTTTTTAATTGTAAAATAATGTATTGTTACGCTGGTAAGAGTAACGCCATCTATCGCCGAATAGTCGAACGAATATCGAAGGATCCAGAATGCTCGAGAATTACAATGCCATCTATTGTCAGATAGGGGAAACTGCTACTAGAGAGGTGTGGAATATTCACGATAATTCTAGAGATGAGGCTATCGGCTATAAAAGCGTTATAGGGTGGCGCGCAGTCAGTCAGTAATCGGAACTACTAGAAGCGAAACAGCGAACGGATCACCTGAAGAGAAGCGGAACAAGCGAATTGAGTTTTAAAGTGTTTGTTGAGTGTTTTAAAGTGTTTAAGTGTTTTAAGTGCTGAATACTGTTTTAGTTGTACTTTGGTGAAATTTTTATTAATCCCGAACCCCAGCGCGTAACAGTATTATAGCAGCCTTTCCCAAAGTGGGCAATAAGGCCACCTTGTGGGCGCTGCAGGCCTAAAGGGGGCGGTAAGAAAACCAAACAAAAATGAGGCGTTGTGTAGGCTTCGGATGCGATTTGTAATTTCATCTAGAAGGACTCTTAGACACCGACTGTGCTCTCGCTATAGTGATTTTTAAGTAGGCGAAAAAACGGAGGCGCTAAAAAATAAATTATTCTCAAAGTGGGCAGTAGACAAAATAAGTTTGGGAGCCCCTGTATTATAGCTTTAAAATTTAGTAGATCAGCTGGCTCCTGGTTGTCGGAGTCAGTATGTTTATAACAACGTATTTCCGATATTAATATTATATTAAATCCCAATTGGAGTCCGTTTCAATCCCATCTATCTAGGCCAGACAGCAATGATGCGTGCCAGTAAGAATATAACAGCCATTTTACGCTTAGAATTCATGTTCCAGGTTTTGGGGTCGCATTGTAAAATCTGTAGTCTATCATGAGGTGTGATGTGACACCATCCAACTACAATATATAATTATGTAGTCCAACGAAAACTTTGAAATTTAAAATAGAGGTAGCTCATTTTGTGATTAATAATATTTAAAAGTAGGTAGTATAGCTATTTATACACGTCAATTTAAAAAAAAATTAAAAATAAATTTTTTTGTTAATTTTTATGGACCTATTAATAACATTTCTTTTAGTTTAAACTTTTCTTCCACATTCTATAGATAAGCATGATTTTATAATATTTTCTATCAGTTTACCTGGAGCCACTGCGGTCATCCACAGTGCGTTTCCAGAGGTCTTTTTTGCCACGTACCATCCGGCTATGGAATGAGCTCCCCTCCACGGTGTTTCCCGAGCGCTATGACATGTCCTTCTTCAAACGAGGCTTGTGGAGAGTATTAAGCGGTAGGCAGCGGCTTGGCTCTGCCCCTGGCATTGCTGAAGTCCATGGGCGACGGTAACCACTCACCATCAGGTGGGCCGTATGCTCGTCTGCCTACAAGGGCAATAAAAAAAAAAAAAAAAAAGTTAAAATAAAGTCTATAAGCTTACGTTATGTAGTCTATAATTCAGTAAAATAAAAAGAATCGTCAAATTTATTAGTCTCTTTCGAAAATTTTATTGGAATTTTAATTTGTTACAAACCATCCCATTTGGGATCTTATTGCACAATTTAATTAAAGCATAATTTGATGTTTTCTACGGAAATTTTCAAATCCTTTTCCATTAAATTAACTTTAAAGTATATATCAGTTATCGGAAGCCTTCCGACCATGTCCGTCTTCATTATGATATCTACGTATTCACACGGCTCAGTAGTGGAGTTCTGAAATAGAAATTAAATTTATATTCTTCTTACGACACGGTTACGGTAGTGCTATAATTTTCTAGACATGTCTTCTAGTAGTATCGGCTCCACTTACTTGTAATATTTTCTTTTTCTATTTTTAATCATAATTTTGATTTTGAAAAAAAATGTAATAATTTTAGAAAATTTAATATAACTATTGGTCCCGCAGTAGTCGAAATTCGACTATAATTAATTGAAATTATAAGTTTCAACATTATTATGGTCCTATTGTTACAGATTTCGCCAAGACTACACTATAGACAAATGCTCGTAATATTAAAGATAAACAATACTAACCTATTCTCAATTTGACTACTGACTTTAAGCAATAACAAAAGTTTGACAATAAACAAAGAGTATATGTGTGTGTGTGTGTGTGTGTGTGTGTGTGTGTGTGTGTGTGTGTGTGTGTGTTAAATACATGGTAGTGTGTGTAATGTTTTCTTTATTGATTTAATATATCTTTTACGCATTATTTAAAAAAAAAATTAGCATTGTGCACTTCTTCTCTATATTCTCTAGAAGTGTGGTAAATTTCATACTCCTCCGTCCGCGCAATTTTCGTAAAAAGGGATACAAAGTTTTTGCTTCACGTATTATTATATAGATTTAAAAATAATGAAACAATATTAAAACTTACTTTCTCCGTGCACGATGTAGGCAGTTCCACACCGTAATGGAATAGCGATTTTGAATTAGGATAAAAACCAATTGCAACATCATTCCATGTCAGTAATTGAACGATTGACTGGATTATCTCTGGGCTCGAAGCTTTGATATCCAAACCGCGGATCCTTATCACTTGACTTGCTGAATTAGCTAATCGATGTAGCCACATGATCTGGGTTGAACGTAACTAAAAAAAAATATACCTTTTTAAGAAATATAATTACTTCAACATTTTCGTATTGGTTATTTTGAGAATAATTACATTTAATTCGAAAAAATATTTGGTTTCTGGGATAGAAGGATACTGATCCGTTACATTTCAGATCAAATACAATTTCCTTGCAAAAAATCTGCAACATTTGATTGTAAATCATTAAACCAAGTAAAAATTCTTCTTGTTCTTAGGATTTAAAAGCTCGCTTTGTTTATATAAGTTTAGCCCCGAATGGCAAAGTATAGTTATTTTGTAATGAAAAGTTTTTTTTATTGCCTTTGTAGGTAGACGAGGGATACGGCCTAATTTATAGTTAGCAGTATGTCAGTATAGAGAAGCGAGAAGACCTAGTTGTGGGAAATACGAGGTACAAAGGAGCGGCCAAATTCCGGTACCTTCACTGCACTGTAATAGACAACAATGATGTGGAAGATGAGACCGAAATACGTGTACAAAATAACCTACGATGCAGTGCAGCCGTACATTCGATTTTCTCTTCGAAGTTAATAAGCAGGCGCATCAAGATTCGGGTATACAAAACTATAGTCAGACCGATCTTATTGTATGGATGCGAAGCATGGACGCTTACACAGAAAGAAGAGACAAAACTTCTCGTGACGGAGCGAAAGGTACTGAGAAAGATACTAGGACCAGTTCAGAAATATGACGGTTCTTGGCACGTCTGGAAAAACAAAGATGTGGAGAGGCTTTTTGGTGAACCAAATATTCTGGGGGAGATGAAGGCATGGAGGCTCGGATGGCTCGGGCATGTAGGGCGTATGGAGCAGGATCGGGCTGTGAAACGGATGTACGCGGGTGTACCGGAGGAACGCCGCCCCGTAACGAGGCCCAAGTACCGCTGGTCTGACGCTGTGGAAAGAAATTTACGCGAGCTCCAAGTGTCGGTCTGGCATGGTGTTGCGCAGCGCCAGGATGAATAGCAAAGCTTATTGTCGGAGGCCAAGACCCACTTCAGGGTCATAGCGCCAGCGCAGTAGTAGTAATAGTAGTCAACGATACCCATGGAAATATCTCAGCAATCAGCAATATCATGAGCATATTAAAGCTGTTGCTTACTGCTGAAGATACTTCTTAAACGTCGCATTGAATAAGAACATGACAGTAAGCGGAAAACATCGTGGACGAGAGAGTTCACTCGAATCCCGAAAGATAGATGGCAAACAAAAATTGAACGCACTGTAGATGAATGCAGTGAATCCAGAGAGAATGAACGAACTATACTTCGGAATCGACGCGCTTAATACAGCTCCAGACTCGCAAGCGTCTGAACTGATCGAAATAACAAAACCCATAGCGCATCTGAAAACTTATAGTGCTGTTGTTGCAATGTTTATCAAACCACAAAATTGATTTCACAAGTCAATTTGAATACTACAACATTAATAACGCTATACAGATATTAAGATATTGCCACACGTGAGATGAGGCGAAACGGAGGCAAATTATAGAAGAACTCAATGGTATGTACACTTCGTGACATTTTAGTTGATGAAATAATAATAAAGAATAAAAACAGGTAATGTTTTATACATCATCGTCATTTTCAGCCTTTTGGCATCTACTGCTGGGCATTGGCGTTTTCTTTCTTGCTATAATGATCGATCGCCCGGCATTCTCATCCACGTCTACCCAGCCATCCTTATTCCTAATATCTCGGCCATTCCATTAGTGTCCTCACTTATCCTAGCTAAGTGTACAACTCAACTCCATTTCATATCTGCTACTCTCTTAACACTAAAACTTTAATTTGGTTGAAGTCGTCGTGGCCTAAAGGATAAGACGTTCTGTGCATTCGTGTTGAGCGATGCACCGGTGTTCGAATCCCGCAGGCGGGTACCAATTTTTCTAATGAAATACGTACTCAACAAATGTTCACGATTGACTTCCACGGTGAAGAAATAACATCGTGTAATAAAAATCAAACCCGCAAAACTATAATTTGCGTAATTACTGGTGGTAGGACCTCTTGTGAGTCCGCACGGGTAGGTACCACCACTCTGCCTATTTCTGCCGTAAAGCAGTAATGCGTTTCGGTTTGAAGGGTGGGGCAGCTGTTGTAACTATACTGAGACCTTAGAACTGATATCTCAAGGTGGGTGGCGCATTTACGTTGTAGATGTCTATGGGTTTCAGTAACCACTTAACACCAGGTGGGCTGTGAGCTCGTCCACCCATCTAAGCAATAAAAAATAAAAAAAACTAATCTAGCTGTTATAGAAGGATCTATCACATTGATACAGTTTTATACTCACTCCATACATATTCTTCAAGGAATGGTCTGCAAACGTACTCCACCAGAAAGATTGTTTTTGCATCGTAAAATTTTTCTTTACTAAAATTGTTTTTTGCGAGAACGTTTCGTGAGCAATGCACGTCATATTTTCTGCTTCATCACATTCTATTTTGAAAGATTCAAGTTCATTCTCACCCATCCACTGCGGCTTTGGATCTATCAGAACATATAAAAAAATGATTCGATTGAATCTTCTGAGAGAAATGCTTTTGGCTGGTCTCTGTCTTAAGCAACTAGCTCACAAGTAATCTGAGCTTAAGCGGTTTATATAATATAATAATATATCACAAAAGTCTCGTGTCCTCCTCTTCCAGACAAACAATACCCAATATAAGAATTTTACAAATAAACCAATTGCTTGATCAATAATAATTATTAGTAGCTATATTCATTTCTGGATAATTTTAATATTATTTTTAGAAGAAATAAGCACAATATGTCACGTGATACAATCCACACAGCTTAATTCAATCCTCACCTGAGGCCGGCACATTGCTACAGGTTGTTTTCGAAGGTCGACTTGCCGAATCTCCTGTTTCATTCTCTGAATTATCTAAAGAAACCAAAATTAATAAAATTGATAAAACAATTCGAATCTATGATTTATGTACAAAAATTTTAAGTTGTAAGTTTTTTTTTTGGCTGAAGCCCGAACCTCCTACTAGATATCTTATTTTAACTATTTTTCACGACAACTTCTATTTCATTCAATAGATGTACTAATTTAAAGAATGATCAAGTGATCACTGATACCAACCTGTTGGCTTACACTCGCAAATTCCAGGGGGACCGGGATATCCTCTGTCGCCCTGTAATTTATAAGAATAATTAATTAAATTCGATTAACACAAACTATTTGAATACCATAAAACTGATTAACACTTACTTTCTCTCCTTTTAGTCCCTGTAAACCAATAATTACGAGATTAGATTCAGCTCCTTATATTTTTTCTTTTAGATTCAATTAGTTACAGTTTTTTTAATTGTTAATTTAGTGCCCATAGTGCCCATAAAAGCCCATCTTGTATGTCATCGTGCGTATTTCGCTCCTACGGTGCATTAAATATTTTATTTTTCAATCGCTGCACAGATAATTCTGGCTTGTGGCGGGGATATTTTGACATTTATTTTATGAGTATATCAGTGGGAAGCCATCATTGCATCTCTGTTCTTGGGTTGCTTGTTAATCAGATTTTTTTGCGTACCTACTATTTTTACTGGTAGTAGGACTTCTTGTGAGTACGCACGGGTAGGTACCACCACTCTGCCTATTTCTACCGTGAAGCAGTAATGCGTTTCGGTTTGAAGGGTGGGGCAGCCGTTGTAGCTCTACTGAGATCTTAGAATTTATATCTCAAGGTGGGTGACGCATTTACGTCGTAGATGTCTATAGGCTCCAGTAACCACTTAACACCAGGTGGGCTGTGAGCTCGTCCACCCATCAAAGCAATAAATAAAATAAAAAAACCTAACTGCCATTAGCCTCAAAGGGTTATTACGGCTTGCCGTGGATGGTAGGTGAGCTCATGGGACTCCGCCTGAGAAAGTAACTAACATCTAAAATCGTGCCTAAAAATACCCGAGAGTGGATCGAGAGGATTCGAAATGACATGCTCAGGACGACGCCGGCTGTGCGTTGCTCTGTTTTCGTTTATTTCCGATAATTCTGGGTAACAAACGGAATAACAACCGCCTGTCTACTGCAAACAAGTCAACTAAAGGTGAAAACTTTTCAAAATTTAAATGCTCGACGGCAACTTTAGTGTTGAATCATTTATGTCACCAAAATTAAGCAAATGTGTGAGAATTATTAAAAATGTATACTTATATAACACTTTTAATATATTTTTTATTTTTTTTATTTCTATCTCTCACTTCATAAATGTATAGAGCATTTATGTGATGATGATGATATGAGAATTATTGACTACTAATGGATGTACTGATAATTTAGAAAATTAGAAAATTTTGCGATTGTCATAATATTAAACTTGGCGTTTCCTCCTAAAAGATATCGCTGTTAAAAAATGGTCTAATTTAGTTCGATTTTTTTGGTTTAGTTTTTGGATTAGTTTAAGAGATTTGAAACCCGGCAGAATTGGTCTCTTTGCGAACAATTTAGGCGAATAGTTACTCACAGCATCGATTTTACAACTGATAAAATCCGGGCCACCTGGAATGAAAGAAACGAAGCTGATATGTATCGTGCACTTAACAAATGATTTTTTCTATTCTCGAAACAATTAGATAATAGCGTCTACATAATAATTGACTAATTTATTATGCATTAAAGCAATCGTTCGCAATCGGACAATCTGCCTCTGAAACTAAGTCGAAAATTTATTCAATTAGTTTCTTCTACGATTTAATGTACCTTATGGTAGTTTACATGAATTTGTATTATTCTGGATTTTATAGTATTTTCACTATACCTATATTATTAAGCTATTGCATAGATTTTATCGCGGGCTTTGAGCGCGGTGACTGAATCAAGAAATTCGGTAACGAAAATTATCTGACACCCCCACTACGCCTACTATGTAGCTCGCGTTCAATACATTCACACGTTGCGCTTGTGTATGTAGTGTTTGTGAATAAGCGCGTGGCGTGACGTCACACTGCATGCGCATCATGAAAAGTCTGCCCATCTCTGTCTCGCGCGGTCTATCTTATGAGTGTGAAGGGGACAGTTAATGTTTTGCTTTTATAAATGTTTAATATAGCGTGGTCTTGTTTTATTATTGTTTTAATATTAAATTATCATTGTCTAATTATAATTGCATAAGTTGATAAAAAATTCTATGCAATAGCTTTACCGCGGCAGTTCCCGAGTGCCACAAGTTTTTTTTTGGTTATTCTTACCATTTTTCAAATAGAGTTTCAAATATATAAGAGATTTCACTTACTCTGAGCCAGTGATAAATTCAATAAACTATTTGCGAACAAAGCAACAAAGCCGAACTTAAAAACGTCCATTGCGCAAGAAATTAATTATTAAAATAGACTATTATTTCACATTGTTTCCTTTAATAACATTACGGTAATTTTCCTCTTCATTATCCTCGTCAAATGAAACCAGTTCAAAGCGTATATCCCGAATATTATAATTATAAGCAGAAGCGCTCCACTGGACATATCCGATATCGGCTGGTGACCACAGTTTTTGGACTCTGTAACTTTGTTTCTATGGTACAACTTATTGCAATTATTTCGGTGCGCTTTTGTTTTATTATTATGGTTTTTTATTTTGTTATTGCTTAGATTGGTAAAAGGGCTCATGGCCCATCTGCTGTTAGGTGGATAACGGAGCCCATGGACATCAACAACGCAAATTCCGCCACCCACCTTGACCCAATATGAGTTCAATTTCCAACGCATTACTGTTTCGCGGCGGAAACAGGCAGAGTGATGGTACCTATTCGGGCTTGCTCATAAAAGAACATACCACTAGTAAGACTTGTTAAGAGATTAGATATTACATTATAAGTAATACTAATGTTAGTCTCTGTTTCTCTCAAATCTGTCTTTCTATCATGTTTTCACACTCAATTCACTGAACTATTTTCAGGTAATTGATTAAGTATGATGTTTCATTATTAAATACATAATAAGTATCTTTATTAAGCTAGATTATCTACCGTAAATAATTACTTTTATTTCTGTAGTATGGAAAGGTGTAGTTAAATATGTATACGATTGTTTGTAAATATTTAAATAAGTATTCTGTCTTTGTTTTCTGTTTTAAATCTTAAATTTTACAAATGAGGCAAAAACTAACAATATTACAGACAATGAATAAATAATTAATAAACGGATAAAAGAGACTTCTGATATTGTTGGATAGTTTGTAGACCTAATTGCTAAGACATCTAAAATCTTTCATATTTTGTATTAAAAATATTTTTAAAGAGATCACATACAATAATGAGTCTTCCGTCGGGTTCGTTTTGATTGATACGATAATAGTCTCCTTGCAAAAATCATGTTTAGTGACATCTATCGGATTAAAATAGAACTAAGACATGGTTGACAGGATATTTTCTAGCTTTGTCCTTTGATTGAGCTATATAGTTCGGAAATGTACCAGCAGAGTGCACTGGACAGGTTTTGTAGCACGCACCCCTTCCGAGTCAAATTGTCATCATTATTCAAATTTATATTGCATGGAGCCTCGTTATTACCAACTTTTCATTTATTCAATATGTTTCGATGTGTGGCCATAGAATAGCACTACTCCTAAAACTAGTTAAGGCGACTATGGATTCGCTTGAGAATTGGTAGGACCATTTTTTGAGTTATGTAATAATACCTACTTAGGCTTGAACGATTGTGACCATTCTGACTTTTCTTCAAATAGGCAATAATACTTTACGGCTTGAAGGGTGGGACAACTTTGCAACATTACGATTGAAACTTCGATCTTACATAATATATATTATTCCCACCTCTACTAGGAGTTATTTAAGGCTTCACCGAGCGTGTAGGCGAGCTCACAGAGCTCATCCAGAGTTTTCTAACACTGGCCATAGCAAGAGCAGTGCTTTGTTGAATCTACCACTGGATCGAAATTGCGACCCACTGAGAAGATCCGGCGAGAAATTCAGTAGGCTGTGTCCGTGAGTTAATTTTCACGAAAAACGGTGACCAGTGCTTGGAATACCCAGAAGCACTGAGAGCAGATCGGGAGGATCCCATATGACGTGCGCCGTATTTGTAAGAACTCGATTAAACTCAACAACTATTTACTGGCCATCGGCTTGTTCACCCGAATACGCAATAAATTAAGAAACATTCCCATTTTAACACAACACCTATCCGTTCCAATGTTATGAGGAAACAATGCGATATTTTAAACAAGGAAAACAAATTCAATACTAGGTAGGTATTATTTAAAATCTGTGCAAAATAATATATATTTAATTAGAATTACGCCTCGCACGATGGACGCATCGAAGTTTAGTTCTATTATTATTTTTGTTGGTATTTTTTTGTGTCTATGTCTGGCACAGGGTGAGTACATTTTAATGTCACGTTTATCGTTATCGAAATATGTTGTACTGTAAATGCGTTGAAGCCTTTGAAGACAGAAGAATGTGATGTACTAGCGCTCATTATACACCTTGGAAAAGGAGTTATTTTTTGTTAGACTACTTAAGTAGTTTTTTCCTCACCTATTCTGTGATAACCTAAGGGGCTATGCCAGCTTCACACGGACGGGTGGGTGAGCTCACGGGCTCAACCTGACAGAATTTGCTGACACTAGTCCTAGCAAGAGCAGTGCTTCACAAAATCTACCACCAGATCGGAATCACGACCCACTGAGAAGAACCGGCGAGAAACTTAGTGGGCTGTGTCTATGTGTTAGTTCGCTCGTCGAACTCTTGACCGGGAGATGACCGGTCTTGAAGAGTCTAAAAGCATCGAAAGCGGATCCGGGGGATGCGATAAGACATATTTCGGGTGACAGCGGCTATGCGTTTCCCCGTCGCCTGGGTAGCTTTTACGCCACTAACCTTGATAAATTCAAAAACAACAGGAAGGACTAGGCAGGATGACGACGTAGGTACTATGTGCTACATAGTACCTACGCCTTACCGCCTGAAATTACCAATTTACTGTTGATTTTCTTCCCTTAACGTGGAAGTCCTTAGTATGGTCCTTGGTATGTGCGGGCTTAGAAACCCGTAACAGTTAGATCGCTCGATGCGAGTACAAAAAATATTCTCTTTATTTATTATTGTTGAATAATAATTACATTAATTTGTCAGTCGACTTGTAATATTTTCTTTTCTTGCAGTTAAGGCAGAGAGCGAATTCACTATAGTAAGTCACATTAATATTTTGATACTAATTTTGTTTTATTGCTTAGATGTGTGGACGAGCGCACAGCCCACTTGGTGTTTAGTGGTTACTGGAACCCATAGACATCTACAAAGTAAATGCGCCACACACCTTGAGATATAAGTTCTAAGTTACAACGGCTGCCCCATCCTTCAAACCGAAACGCATTACTGCTTCACGACAGAAATAGGTGGGGCGATGGTACCTACCCATGCGGACTCACAAGAGGTCCTACCACCAGTAATTAGGCAAATTATAATTTTGCGGGTTTCATTTTTATTACACGATGTTATTCTTCACCGTGGAAGTCAATCGCGAACAATTGTTAAGTACGTATTTCATTAGAAAAATTGGTACACGCCTGCGGGATTCGAACACCGTTGCATTGCATCGCTAGATACGAATGCACCGGACGTCTTATCTTTTAGGCCACGACGACTTCAAAACATTCAAATTCACTAATGGCGGTAGAGAATATTATGGTTGCTACTATAGTTCGAGCTCTGCAAAGCGATCGCGTCGTTACATGATCAAGGTAGCCGATATTACTTTGGTTTTCGTTGTCTTTGTCAAATTGGGTGTAGAGAGAGAAAGGGGCCGCGGCGAAAAAAAATTGAGAAGCAATGACTTGAAATACATAAATCGTGGGCCTATCTGCATATAAACAGTTAGATAACCTTTAGCGGAATACAACCTGCTCAAAATGTTACCATTTCTAGGTCACCGACGATTCGGAAAAAACTTGCACATCAAAAATAAGTAAGTATAAAATATATAATTATATTAATACGTGAAGCAAAACCTTTGGAGCTCTTTTTACAAAAATTACGCGGATGGAGGAGTATGAAATTTCTCACACTTATAGAGAATATAGAGAAGGAGTGCAGCATGATATTTTTTTTAAATTATGCATAAAACATGTCAAACTTATTGCTTATAGTCTGTGGTCAAATTGAGAATAGAATATTGTTTATCTTTATTCATTTAATTATCTCTAATAATATTTATTATTTAGTTTAATTAGAGGTCAGTTCCGTAATAAACGACCACCTGTGAAAAACCATTCCGATTTGAGCAACCGACGCGCGTGGACGTGCTCATTGTTTTGTCGGAAGTGACTACCGGTGATAATAGATCATTGTTCGTGGCACATCTGTGGCCCAAGTGTTTCTCGGAATTTGTACCTGCGCCTAATTGCAAGGCATTGCCGCCCGGGAACTGTGCAGTAGTTCTATTCACTCTAATTCTATTCTACTTGTTCTATTCACTAAAATTTCTAAAATTCCTAGAATCGCTTCGGCCAATTTAGTGTTACCGACGCAGGGGCCTCGCCGCAAGGCGAGCGCGTGTTTAAGTCCCGGGGCCGCCCCCCCCGGGCGAAAATCACGTAAAGATGGAGGAAAAACTTTTCATCGACTTCATTCGGGAAAAATATCCGTCAATCGCGCCCGAATTCGAAGCCTATAGGGCCTCATTTGGTAATTATTCTCCCCCCGCATCTCTCGCCGCCGTCGCCAAACATGCCTCGCAGGCATGCCTCGCGTGCCCCGCCGCCGGTCCGTGTTCAAGCGCACGTACGCACGCCGCCGCCGTAGCGTCTAACGCCCCCGCCCCCGCTACCCCCGCGCCCGCGTCAATCACGTCAGTTTCGTCCGTCGCGACCTCAATAGCGTCTAGTTCAGGCTCCGATACCGAATCGGAGATGGACTTCGAGTCCGCGACTAGCCCTCAACCCGGAACCTCGGATGGGTTCCAAACTGTAACGCGCGGTAAAAAGCGTACTCGCGTCGTGGAGTCCCGGAGCTCCATGACGAAGCAAACCAAGTCCGCGACCGCCTCCCGACCGCAGGTAGTCGTAACGCCAGAGTCGGACTCCGCCCGCCGCGTAATCCCACCGCCGCGCCCAAAAACCGCGCCCGCGCCTAAAACAGTTGTCCCGCCCCCGCTGATACTCCAGGAGAAGTCAGCGTGGAATCGCGTATCCCAGGCCCTTCAGGCCAACAAAATTAATTATACCCATGCGCGTAACGTCGCGCATGGGATTCAGATTAAGGTCGCAACGCCGGGCGACCATAGGGCCCTCTCTGCTTACCTCCGAAAGGAGAACATAGGTTATCACACCTATGCTCTTTTGCCAGCGCGCCCCCGCTGCGTGAAATGCCTCGGCGATCACGCAACCACAGAATGTTCGCGTGTTAGGGAAACCGCGACGGAACCCCCAAGCTGTGTCCTATGCCTTAAGCAAGGGCACCCGGCAAACTACCGCGGATGTCCTAGGGCTCCGCGTAAACGCCTGAACCACCCAGCCCCCCGAACCGTCGACCCAAAGACTTCGGCGCCTTCAGTGCCGAAACCAGCCTTCGTACCGGCTGCGGTTCCCACTGTCTCGGCGTGGAAAAAACCGCTGCCGTATACGAAGGAGGGAACACAAAACGTACCCAAGCTCCCGCCTGCGACACGTCACGCGCCTCAGCCCCTGCTTGCACCTCGCCCCGCGCCCGCGTACCGCCCCCCGCAACCCTCAGTCGTCAACGACTTCGCGCTCGTGCGCGACTTCGTCACCGCGGTAAACTTTGACCGTCTGCGATCGTTCGCAGATGCTATCCGTAGGTCGGTAACCCCCGAACAGCGGCTCGCGGCCGCTTTCGATCACATGGACGTCTACGAGTCCGTGTCTCGCACGTTATAAAAATTCTTTACCGGTAATCAATGGCGCAAAAAGGTAGAGAAAAACCGTATTCCCTTACGTTAGCATTCTACAATGCTAACGGACTCGCGCGGCAACGCGATCAAATTTTCGAATTCCTCCGCGATAATCTTGTAGATATTTTGTTAGTGCAGGAGACCTGTCTGAAGCCCTCGCGTCGTGACCCGAAAGTCGCGAATTACGTCATGGTTAGGAATGACAGACTCACCGCCTCCAAAGGCGGGACTGCCATTTACTATAGGCGGGCTCTGCACGTTGTTCCTCTCGATACTCCCTCGCTCTTACATATCGAGGCGTCAGTGTGCCGTATCTCGCTGACGGGACACCAGCCGATCGTCATCGCATCCGTTTATCTCCCCCCGGACAAGCCCCTCCTGAGCAGTGACATCGAGTCACTGTTTGGCATGGGAGACTCCGTCATCCTGGCAGGCGATTTAAATTGCCACCACACTAGGTGGAACTGCCATCGTACGAACGTTAACGGTAGGCGTCTCGACGCGTTTATAGACGACCTCACTTTTGAAGTAGTCGGTCCCCCAACTCCAACATGTTATCCGTATAACATCGCGCTCCGTCCGAGCACTATAGACCTGGCATTGCTTAGGAACGTAACTCTGCGCTTACGTTCCATCGAAGCACTGTCAGAGCTCGACTCAGACCACCGACCTGTCCTTATGCAGCTCGGTCGCCCTCACAACCCAGCCACTGTTACGAGGACCATGGTGGATTGGAATAAGTTGGGCACGTGCCTAGCCGAAGCCGCTCCGCCAATCCTCCCTTACGGCCCGGATTCGAATCTATCCCCCGAGGACACCGTCGAATCCATAAACATCATTACCGATCACATCTCTTCCGCGATCATTAGATCTTCAAAAGAAGTCGATGTGGAGGACAGCTTCCACCGCATCAGACTGTCCTCCGAACTTAGGAATCTCTTAAGAGTTAGGAACGCGGCAATCCGGGCCTACGATCGTCTTCCCACGCATTCAAACCGGATTCGGATGCGTCGTCTACAACGCGAAGTCCACTCCCGCCTAAGTGACGCGCGTAACGATAATTGGCATAGTTATTTAGAACAACTCGCGCCCTCCCACCAAGCATACTGGCGACTAGCTAGGACTCTCAAATCCGAAACTACCGCTACTATGCCTCCCCTCGTACGCCCTTCAGGCCAACCACCGGCATTCGATGACGATGACAAGGCTGAGCTGCTGGCCGATGCACTGCAAGAGCAGTGCACCACCAGCACTCAACACGCGGACCCCGAACACACCGAGTTAGTCGACAGGGAGGTCGAGCGCAGAGCTTCCCTGCCGCCCTCGGACGCGTTACCCCCCATTACCACTGACGAAGTTAGAGACGCGATCCACAACCTCCAACCTAGGAAGGCACCCGGCTCCGACGGCATCCGCAACCGCGCGCTAAAACTCTTGCCAGTCCAACTGATAGCAATGTTGGCTACAATTTTAAATGCCGCTATGACGCACTGCATCTTTCCCGCGGTGTGGAAAGAAGCGGACGTTATCGGTATACATAAGCCGGGCAAACCGACAAACGAAACTTCTAGTTACCGTCCGATTAGTCTCCTCCCGACGATAGGAAAAATTTACGAACGGCTCCTTAGGAAACGCCTCTGGGATTTTGTTACCGCGAACAAAATTCTCATAGACGAACAGTTCGGATTCCGCTCTAAACACTCGTGCGTACAACAAGTGCACCGCCTCACGGAGCACATCCTGATAGGACTAAATAGGCGTAAACAAATCCCGACCGGCGCCCTCTTCTTCGACATCGCGAAGGCGTTCGACAAAGTCTGGCACAACGGTTTAATTTACAAACTGTACAACATGGGAGTGCCAGACAGACTCGTGCTCATCATACGAGACTTCTTGTCGAACCGTTCGTTTCGATATCGAGTAGAGGGAACTCGTTCTCGTCCCCGTCAACTGACTGCCGGAGTCCCGCAAGGCTCCGCGCTCTCCCCGTTATTATTTAGTTTGTATATCAATGATATACCCCGGTCTCCGGAGACCCATCTAGCGCTCTTCGCCGATGACACGGCTATCTACTACTCGTGTAGGAAGATGTCGCTGCTTCATCGGCGACTCCAGATCGCAGTAGCCACCATGGGACAGTGGTTCCGGAAGTGGCGCATCGACATCAACCCCACGAAAAGCACAGCGGTGCTCTTCAAAAGGGGTCGCCCTCCGAATACCACTTCGAGCATCCCACTCCCTAATAGGCGCGCAAACACCTCCGCCGTTAGCCCCGTCACTCTCTTTGGCCAGACCATACCGTGGGCCTCGCAGGTCAAATACCTAGGCGTCACCCTCGACAGAGGGATGACATTCCGTCCCCATATTAAAACGGTACGCGACCGTGCCGCCTTCATATTAGGACGTCTCTACCCTATGCTTTGCAAGCGAAGCAAACTGTCCCTCCGTAATAAGGTAACTCTCTACAAAACTTGCATACGCCCCGTTATGACGTATGCAAGCGTAGTGTTCGCTCACGCAGCCCGCACCAACTTGAAGCCCCTTCAGGTTATTCAATCCCGATTCTGCAGGATAGCCGTCGGAGCACCATGGTTCCTGAGGAACGTGGATCTCCACGATGACCTGGAGCTTGACTCTGTCAGTAAGTATCTACAGTCGGCATCGCTGCGCCATTTTGAGAAGGCGGCACGACATGAGAACCCTCTCATCGTAGCCGCTGGAAATTACATACCCGACCCAGTAGACCGAATGGTAAACCGTCGACGTCGCCCAAAGCACGTCATTACGGATCCTCCTGATCCATTAACGGTGCTCTTAGGCACCACAAGCACCGGTCACCGTCCTTGTCGAACCCGTCGCTTGCGACGAAGGGCTCGACGAGCGAACTAACCCATAGACACAGCCCACTGAGTTTCTCGCCGGATCTTCTCAGTGGGTCGCGTTTCCGATCCGGTGGTAGATTCTGCGAAGCACTGCTCTTGCTAGGGTCAGTGTTAGCAACTCTCCGGTTGAGCCCCGCGAGCTCACCTACAAACGTTAGGGTGAAGCTGAAATAGCCTCTCAAGGCTATCAGCATAGGTAGGAGAAAAAAAAAAAAAAAAAGTGAAAAACCGTCACTATTTCGTTTTAACGATTTTATAGTGTCATAATAATAAATTGATAATTTTGTTTTTCGTATAAACCTGCTTTTTCTTTGCTTCTAGGTGACTGTTCGACGACAGTAAGTGAATTTGTATTAACTATCTTCCCCGCGACAAATTGGTCTCTCCATTTTTACTGGTGGTAGGATCTCTTGTGAGTCCGCACGGGTAGGCAGTAATGCGTTTCGGCTTGAAGGGTGGGGCAACCGTTGTAACTATACTGAGACCTTAGAACTTATATCTCAAGATGGGTGGCGCAGTTACGTTGTAGATGTCTATGGGCTCCAGTAACTACTTAACAACCAGGTGGGCTGTGATGAGCTCGTCCACCCATCTAAGCAATAAAAAATATATATTTTGCGGGCTCACGCAAGAGCTTGTGAATTTTCAATGTTCACCGGTAATGGTAGCTTTAGCGATTTTTGTCTTTATCAGAAAACCATGTTTGAAGCTCTACGAACGATGAGGAATTGATCCATAGACAAAGCCCAGTGAGTTTCTTGTCGGATTTTATGAGTGGGTCGCGATTTCGATCCGGTGGTAAATTTTGCGAAGCCCTGCTCTTGCTAGGACTAGTGTTAGCAAATTCTCTTAGGTTGACAATTAGGTAGGTACAGTCTTTTGAATGCAAAAAAAAAACTTAGGAAATATAAACAATATCGAATTTAAAAGTATGGTCATAGTAACTGTGACAGGCTCGTATTTACTACCCATTAAGTCGACTTTCTTCATTTCTAAAAGTTATTATATTATGTATGAATTCTTGACATAATTCTTTATTTTAATTTTCAGCCACCAATACACGATTTGGTAAGTCTATTATTGATTTAATTTTCTTTTCATGCAATAAGCAATAATAATGCAGCAGGCCCTATATACCTTTTTTTTTTTTTTTTTTTTATTGCTTAGCTGTGTGGACGAGCTCACAGCCCACCTGATGTTAAGTGGTTACTGGAGCCCATAGACATCTACAACGTAAATGCGCCACACACCTTGAGATATAGTTCTAAGGTCTCAGTATAGTCACAACGGCTGCCCCACCCTTCAAACCGAAACGCATTACTGCTTCACGGCAGAAATAGGCGGGGCGGTGGTACCTACCCGTGCGGACTCACAAGAGGTCCTACCACCAGTAAAACCTCTGCCTACGAAGGCCAAAAAAAAATGTTAGCTCTACAAGCTTACTAGATACTCATTTTGCCGTTACCATCATAAAACAAAAGATATTTGACAGTTGCCTGATTCTCATTAACGACATTTTCAAGATAAGCTTAGGTACATTTATACAAGTTCCGATCAACAACATTTGTACCGTCGGTATACCGAGTAATTATATCTGCTCTGTGGAAGATCTTCCCGGTACCATTTACTAGCTCATCAGTAGTATTAACAAATGGGTGCACTTCAAACATTTAACGATAATTACACCGTGACTCGGACCGTGGTCGAGTTTATAAGTGAGTTATAAACATTTTAACTTTATGCTAGAAAGAGCACACTACATTGTACAATGACGTCAACCTTCAAGATTATAAGAATAAGGCGTCCTTTGAATCGCATTTGTTACTCTCGCTGGAAGATCTTACCTTTGTCGTGACCCCAAACTTAATTTCACATACAATTGCGGATACCCATCTTTAGACGTCAAATAAAATAGACGGCACGTGTCATATGTTTACACTTATAAATGAAATTATGTAGAATAATTATATTTTGTTCTGTAATAATATTAATTATAATCTATATTCATTTCAGCTTCTCGGGCTAAAAGGTGCAATGGTATGTCTGTCTTTTTTGTCATAGTACATTATTATTATTTTTTTTTTATTGCTTAGATGGGTGGACGAGCTCACAGCCCACTTGGTGCTAAGTGGTTACTGGAGCCCATAGACATCCACAACGTAAAATGCGCCACCCACCTTGAGATACAAGTTCTAAGGTCTTAAGTATAGTTACAATGGCTGCCCCACCCTTCAAACCGAAACGCATTACTGCTTAACGGCAGAAATAGGCAGGGTGGTGGTACCCACCCGCGCGGACTCACAAGAGCTCCTACCACCAGTAAAAATGTGTATTTTTCGCGTTTTCTTTTTAATTGCTGATGGTCGTTCGCGGATGAAGTCCTTGATAATGTTCCCCGTCGGTGTTTTTTCTTATCGTCATGTAGTTTTTTTTTTTTTTTTTATGATTGATGGTTTACTGTTGGCCCGGAGGCCTTTCCAGTTTCACCAGGACAGGTGGGCGAGCAAAGGCTCAGCCAGGAGGGGTGGGATTTGCTAACAGGTACCCGAGCGCCTCCGAAGGAGACCTAACAGGTCAAGAGCAGCTGCTTCGCGAATGAATCTACCACCGGATCGGAATCGCGACCCGCTGAGAAGATCCGGTGAGAAACTCAGCGAGCTGATTCATGGGTTAGGTTGCACGGCGAACTCTTTGTCGAGTTCGACGAGTACGGTTACCGAGGTCCCTAAGCCTGCTCCTAGTATTAGAGCTGAAGGCGTCTAGTGCAAAGGTTATTGGATCTGATGGATCCGTAAGGACGTGTCTAGGGCGTCGACGGTGACTGGCTTCTGCGTGATCAGGATTCGGGGAGTAGTCAACGGCGGCAACGATAAGGCGATTATCATGACGCATAGCCTTATCGAAGTACCGTTCCGACGCTGACTTCATGTATTTCTGGATAGATTCGAGGCCCAGGTCGTATCGTCATGTAGTATATTGAATGTGTAGTTATTAATTACTTTTTTTTTTATTTCAGGGTGATCCAGGATTGCCTGGTGTGGATACAAAATGCAATTGCATACGAAATGGTGCGTATTTAAAACAATTAAAATTTGGTCACCACTGTTTTGAGTAAGGTCGTGAAGTACAAAATCAATATCTCGTCTCAAAGGTCTCGATGTAACTGTATTGGCATAACAACTGTCAAAAAGATTTAGCGGCCGACATAGGCAGGATATGATACGACATTATTCGTTGATCGTGGAGTTAGTTCGGGAACCCATGTTTGTAAACTCCGTATATGCATGTGGGATTTGATTTGTAACTTAGACAGGCGAACTAGGCCAATCTAGTGTTAAGTGATTACGGAGCGCTGAGAGATCGGAACGTGAATGCCACCACCACGTCGTCGAAGTTGTCGTGGCCTAACGGGTAAGACGTCCAGTGCATTCGTGTTGAGTGATGCACCGGTGTTCGAATCTCAGGCGGGTACCAATTTTTCTAATGAAATACGTACTCAACAAATGTTCACCATTGATTTCCACGGTGAAGGAATAACATCGTGTAATAAAAATTAAGCCCGCAAAATTATAATTTGCGTAATTACTGGTGGTAGGACCTCTTGAGAGTCCGCGCGGGTAGGTACCACCACCCTGCCTATTTCAGCCGTGAAGCAGTAATGCGTTTCGGTTTGAAGGGTCGGGCAGCCGTTGTAACTATACTTGAGACCTTAGAACTTATATCTCAAGATGGGTAGCGCATTTACGTCATAGATGTCTATGGACTCCAGTTACCACTTAACACCATGTGGGCTGTGAGCTCGTTCAACCATCTAAGCAATAAAAAAAAAATTATAAGACTTTCTTTAACAAAATTCAGGTAACACCGAAAATGATAAAGGAGAATCAAGAAGTAGACCTTCGAAAAGAACTTGTAGGAATGTATCGCAGCCAGGTGAGGATACCGTAAAACTATATCTTGATTAAACAGACACTAAAATCTTATCATAATTGAAAGTTGGAACAGCTGTTGTATTGTCCTCCTCGCGTCGTTTCCTCACTGCTGAGGGTCGTGACCATTATAATTCGACATGATTTTACTCCTTGTAATGTCCCGCCAGCGCCTCCGATCATTGGCCGCATGAAGGGCGGATTTGGTCGAACCACCTTGTCGGACTGCGCCCGTGCGGTCTCTTTCCCTCCATCTTCCCTGTCACGAATAGTCTCTCTAAGCTATCCGGTGTTTTCCGAGCAATATGACCGAATTACTCGAGTGCGCGGCGAAGGCAGAGTGTGGACAGTCTATTCTTGATCTGCAGTTGATCTAAGATAGACAGATTGCTTCTCTTCGCTGTCCAAGGTATCCGGAGCATTCTCCGCCAGCACCACATCTCAAAAGCACCCACGCGTTTGCGATCAGCCGCTTTAAGGGTCCAGGTCAAAGTGAGCACCAGTTTTATTGTAAAAACTAAGATTTAGAACTTATGTCTCAAGGTGGGTTGCGGAATTTCCGATGTTGATGTCTGTGGGCTCCGCGGATCTCTTAACCAAGGTGGGTCGTAAGCTATCCCACGCAACTAAGCATCAAAACCGTATTTTATTATACACATAGCGTACAGGAAAAAATAGTCAATAGGTAGTAACTTAAGCTTCTTTTATGCTAACTTAATAAAGTGCAAACCAACCTTAATGTAATATAATAAAAAAATTAAAACTATTTTTTATGATTTAATTTTAATCTCTTAAAATAATTCACAGTTTTCGTGGTCATAAACGACTCTGCAAAGCATTCGGAACATCAAAAATCACTACATAGTATAAAACAAAGTCGCTTTCTCTGTCCCTGTATCTTTCTGTCCCTATGTATGCTTAAATCTTTAAAACTACTTTACAACTGAGTCGACTATTATCAAAGCCGGCAATGTGACTTTTGGACAATTATTGGTAAATCAGAAAAACGAATTATTGACTTTGTATTCCATTGGCAGTGACAAAACTCTTCTGAACGACATCTTAGATAAATAACAGGTTAAGTATTAACCTTTATTTAATGCAGGTTTTGAACCGTATTCTTTGAAGGAGACGATTATATTCAAATCAATCTGTATTGACATATCAATAACATTTTTTTGTCCAAATGCACAGATTGCCACCTTTGATAATAGACGACTCAACTATTTTACATCTACAATCTGATGGAATATAATTACAAACTTTGAATGTTAAATGACAATTCAAATTATTGGATGTTCTTTTACTATTGCGTGTTCTTTTGTTTTATTGGGAGCTGTTAGAAAACAATTCAATTTCATTAAATTTTCATACCGACGATAGAAATCGTCGATATGAAAATTGAAACAATTGATTATTTATTAAATGCTATTTGTGTTTTCTAATTCTCAAAACTGTTTCTTACCACAATTTTTGGTCTTAACAGTAGACAGTCTATCCGTGGCCCCACTGAGTTTCTCGTCGGCTCTTCTCGGTGGGTCGCGTTTCCGATCCGGTGGTAGATTCTGCGAAGCACGGCTGTTGCTAGGGTTCGTGTTAACAACGTCGTCAGGTTTGAGCCCCGTGAACTCACCTACTAGTTAAGGTTCCGCTGATATAGCCTCTCAAGGCTATCAGCTTAGGTAGGAAAAAAAAAAAACTACCCGTGGTTATAGCGTTTCTAACAGCGCCAAAATATTCAGAACTCATCAGAAATAAATAAACAATTTTTTTTTATTGCCCTTTTAGGCAGACGAGCGTACGGCTCACCTGATGGTGAGTTGTTTAAGTCGCCCATGGACTTCAGCAATGCTAGGGGCAGAGCCAAGCCGCTGCCTACCGTTAAGTACCGTAAACAACCCATAAGTGAAAAACCCATAAACAATGTCGTTGAATTTCTTTTGTTTATTTCAGATCAAATGCAGCAATGGCTGGGTAAAAACGAACTAGATTCTTTTAAAATCGAATGTGTCGAAGGAAACCTAACTTGCATAGCACGAGAAAATTTTCTTCCAGCGGTATTCATTGAAATTAACAAAACCTTAACTGGAGAAAGCCAGTTCGTCTATTGGAACAAAATTGCAAGCCGTTCTTTGAAGGATATGCTCGGTGTATGTATTAAATGCTGATATGCTATATATTGAATGCTGATAAGCTTCATTTATCATGGGGCTGCAATTTCGGGGTCCCTGCAGGTCTTCTAGGGCATCTTTGGGTCGATGTTTCGTGCTACTTACTGTATCGGAGCATACTTGGCTTTCGTTAACTCTTCACGCCTGGACAGTGTTCCCGAATCCTGATCACGCAGGAGCAAGTCACCGTCGTCGCCCTAG
Organism: Bombyx mandarina; assembly: GCF_030267445.1. Lineage (NCBI taxonomy): Eukaryota > Metazoa > Arthropoda > Insecta > Lepidoptera > Bombycidae > Bombyx > Bombyx mandarina. Next base: position 11,138,161 of record NC_143213.1, read on the forward strand.
ACACGTCCTTACGGATCCATCAGATCCAATAACTCTTGCAATAGATACCTTCAGCTCTAACACTAGGAGCAGGCTGAGGAACCCCGGTAACCGTACTCGTCGAATTCGACAAAGAGGTCGACGTCCAACCTAACCCATGCATCAGCCCGCTGAGTTTCTCGCCGGATCTTCTCAGCGGGTCGCGGTTCCGATCCGGTAGTAGATTCATCCGCGAAGCAGTCGCTCTTGAGTTTTTAGGTCTCCTTCGGAGGCGCTCAGGCAGCTGTTAACAAATCCCACCCCTTCTGGTTGAGCCTTTGCTTGCCCACAACCTCTCCTGGTGAAAATTAAAATGCCGGGCTCCGGGCCACCAGTAATACTTCAATAAATAAAAAAAACAACGACTTGACAAAGCACCTATGTGACTTACCTACGTGTTGCGTTGCAATTGAGCGTGGACTGTATTTATTATTTTGAGATATTTATTGTACCTTTATATGACAAATGAAAGAAATATAAGAAAAATTGAAATTGATGCGTTGCTCTTGGGATTTGAAAGAGAATTGGTATCATGGCAGACGTCGCTCGCTGCCATTTTGACGTTCAGAAACTGAATAAAATATCTACTGCTCTCATCCCCAACTTGGAGATGGAAACAGCACACGATGCGAAATCTCAGTACTCTATTCAGAAGAGCGCTGCTGGGGATGCCAATGTTTCGATCTCACGAATTGGTTGGAACCAGGCAACTTGTCTTTACCACAAAACTAACCACCGCTGACGCTGAATTCATCCCTACTAGGTAGTGGTAGGACCTCTTGTGAGTCCGCACGGGTAGGTACCACCGCCCCGCCTATTTCTGCCGTGAGGCAGTAATGGGTTTCGGTTTGAAGGGTGGGGCAGCCGTTGTGACTATACTGAGACCTTAGAACTATATCTCAAGGTGTGTGGCGCATTTACGTTGTAGATGTCTATGGGCTCCAGTAACCACTTAGCACCAGATGGGCTGTGAGCTCGTCCACCCATCTAAGCAATAAAAAAAAATTACGTTACGTTTCCAAAGATCATTCATTTACGGTATTTCCTGAGAACTATGTCTTTCTTCAACCAAGGCTTAAAATGAGTCGTAAGCAGTAATTTGATTGTGTCTCTGGCATCGCTGATGCGAAACCGAAATCGAAGACGAAACGACAATATTTCGGGACCAATTTCGATATCCTCTAGATGTAAGAATGACTATGTTTTGTAGTCCTCGTAGCCTAAAGGATAAGGCGTCCGGTGCATTCATATCTTGCGATGCATCGATGTTCGAATCCCGTAGACGGGTACCGATTTCCAAATTAAATACATGTACTTATTTAAAACTTATTACTTATTTAAAAAATGTTCACGATTCTTCTTCACTTCCACTGTGAAGGAATAACATACGTACCTAATATGTATCTAATATGTACCTAATATGTACCTAATAAAAATCAAATCCACAAAATTATAATTTGCGTAATTACTGGTGGTAGGACCTCTTGTCAGTCCGCACGGGTAGGTACCACCACCGTGCCTATATCTGCCGTGAAGCAGTAATGCGTTTAGGTTTAAAGGGTGTGGCAAAGGTGGGGCACAATACTGAGATCTTAGAACACATATGTATATCAAGGTGTGTGGCGCCATTTACATTGTAGATGTCTATGGGCTCCAGTCCAGTAAATATCACGTGTTTACGAATAAGTTTCCCAGACGCCATCCGTGGCGTTGGGTGATATTGGGATCTGAGAATCGAACCGCACAAAAACCCCAATCCGTTCGCGAAGTCTTCGATCGCTGTCGCAAGAGGCATAGGAGTCTGCCCCGCAATAAAAACTTAGGCTGGTTTTCTATCTTACGTGTTTCGATTTATGTTTTAGATACGTTCAAGCCAGATCACGTGGCTACATGGATTAGTGAATTCGGCTCGTCAAACTTTAAGGATCCACGGGTTGAATGTGGCAGCGCAAAACCGCGGAACCATCGGCACGTTCGTTCAGTTGCTCACGTGGAATGACGTCATCATCAGTTCTGTTTCTACAGACTCAGCGCCATTCTATTACAACGTCGTATTTCCTGATTCGTGCACAGAAACGGTATGTATTTGATATAATCATTGAATATACACTTTGAAAATTCGATTAGGGACTTACAGATCGGTTTGTATCACGGAATAGATAAATAAGGTTGGAATGGTAATGTAGGCGGGGCAAGCGTGCCACAGTTATGATTGTACAAACATAACTCGACCGATTCTTTCATTCACCGCGTTTAGTGCGCTTCGGACTACTTGGGCGAACAGATCTCCGCTTTATAGTGCCGTGTTGTGCAATTATAACTTGTAAAACAAAAAGTCAGACCTCAAGTATAGAGCGAGGAGGTATATCTTTCGATCGGTAAGTCGAAATTACCATTTAATTACAATATTATTTGTCTAAAACATAAAAATATACTGAGCATTATGAAATTCCAAACATTAACAATATTATTGCAGCAAGTTATAAATAGCATACATTGCGCGATGTGTACTCGCCCAATGAACGCAATGACCAAGTCACCTTCCAATGTACTACATGCATTGCGTTCTCTACACTTCAATCTTTGAAATTTCGGCCTTTGCCCTGAGTGCCGTGGTGCAGTTTGTCGATAGTGAGGTGACCATGTGGTGAAATAAAATCATCGACAGAATTCTGGACTATATTTACATTTGACATGGATAATTTTTGCATTATTTTATATTTTATTAATGATACCTAGTATATTCTTAGTGAGACGTATTTTGAGTAAAATAAATATGTATTATTATTATTGAATTATTATCATTGAATTAATGTGAAGGTATAATATAAAGGGACATGTAGACCTCTCATTTACGGGTATTTACTATATTTTCTAAGACGTATTAAAATCTAAGTAAAATGCTATTTGACTTATGCAGTAAATTAAAAATTTTAGGTTTCCTAAAGAACCTAACGCCAGGGAACAATAGATTGACGTGACAGGTAGAGGAAACTGGAGACAAAGACGAGTACTATTTGCTCTAAACATTTTACTGAAAATTATTTTACCATAAAAAAATCAGAATACACTTAGTTTTGAAAAATTCATTCGCAATTAATAGCAAGCGCCAACTGCTTAACAAATACGTTTTATTCCAGGGACAGTGACTATTTGTAATTAATAAAAGTAAAATAGTTTTCATTTTCAATATTTATTTCATGTTTCATTTTCTCCATTCATTCATCAGATAATTTATCGATAAAGAATATCGATTTTATCAAGCACTAGCGTGTATGAACATTTTTATTGCCTTTTTGCATGTGTGAGTGTGTATGCCTACGGGTGTTTTGTGCTAGTTTGCGAACGAATATCTGTCCTGAGATTTATGTGTGGGTGTTTTTGTTGTGTGCGAAATACTTGTAATCACAGTATGTGTATGTGTAGAAATTAAAATAGTGGGGATGAAGCGGCGACACTGGTTCTCATACAAAATTAGAGCAAAGGCCTTTCCAACCTTATTTATCTATCCCGTGGTTTGTATTACGGGAATGTTTAGTGAAACAAATTCATAGTTTGAATTCTGTTTTTTTTTTTGCCCACTTATGTGGCCCCCTTGGCCTGAAAGGGTTTCTGGCATCACCTTGACCGGCGGGCGAGCTGACGGAGCTCAGCCGCTCCTGCCTTAGCTAACGTCTGCGCTCCTGCCTTAGCTAACGTCTGTTAAGACAGACATTAGCTAAGCCAGGAGCAGTGAATGTATGACCGGATCGGAATCACGATCCGCTGAGAATATCCGGCGAGTTAATACCCTGATAAAGTCGAATCATTACCATCTATAATGTTGTGGTATCGTATTTTTTTCTTACGAAACAATAAACACAGATGATTTTTTTTAAATGTGAAGAAACTATTATTTTTTATTATCAGTTAGTTCGTTTTAAAAGAATCCAACCGAAAGTGAATACAATAGAGACCTCATGACTCATTACTCAAAGAGTCGTTCGCTTAGGTTGTCATGTCTGTAGGGCCGCCGTACCGCGGAGACCGACGTCGTTGGTCATCGGCTATCGCCTCGACGACCCGTGTCGGGCGTCCTCGGGGTGGCGCCGCGTGTCTGGTTGTAGTGTTGACCGCAGGAACCCCCTACTCTGACCGGGGTTTGACCTCGGACGGAGATCGGACGTCGGGTGTAAGAGTGCAGGGGAGTCGTTTAGTGGGTGGGCCCTAAAATCCTTGGGCCCGCGGTCTGCTCTCAACACCTGCAGATCGTTGAGTCTCACATACCCCGCGCGCCCCCTAGGCCCGGGGACCTCGTAGGAGGTTCGGCGCCCGGCCCGAAAAATAAAATAAAAAATGTTGTCATGTCTGTGGACTTTATATAGTATCACCTTTAACACCGGACGGGCTGTTACTTCAACCAACGCGGCAAATCAAAATAGTACATATCTCGTAATAGTAATTGTAAACTAAGTCTTGAAGTCTTAACCTGGGATATTTTTAAAATGCTTTGCTGGACTTCCACACAGCACATCTTAAAATAAATTAGTATGTAGTGTGCAATGGTAGTTTGAAACACTATGGAGGTATCTACTTTATTACGTACAAAGTTTTATTAAAAATAAAAATAAGAATTGTCATACATGCATGTGTTTTAAATTGTCGGTAGTCGGTGATAATAATATGTTTCATGTATTCTAATTTTTCTTTATATGCTTATATTTATATTGTAATTATATAGTTACTGTTTGGTTGGTTTATGTATCACGGATCAAATACTAGTTAATGTCGAGAGAAATTGTTTTCTGAATAATATGTTTACATTATTTGACATCGACTTGACATTGACATTTTGCTTTCAACTAAACTGTCTTTTGCGTTTTGTTCTTGCTGTTAGTTGACAAAACATACTTTGTGATTTGCGTTTTATTCGTGTTCTTTGCCAAAAAATCTGTGTGGTGCTGTGTGGTCATAAAACTTTTTTTTTTTTTTTTTTAAACATGTCCTTTTACTATGTACTTTATAATTTATGTACTTTTTTTTTTTTAAATGCTAATTTCTTTTGTGTCTAGCAAGAATATAATTTAAGTTGTCTTTAATTTTTCTCTGTTCAATCTCTGCCACTAAACCAGCGAGTTGGTAAGGTAATCCACTGGGTAATTGATTAATTTGGTTTTTTTTTTATTTATTTAAGTTCCACTTTGGATCTTCTGCATATACACATACACGTCTTAATTGTGCACGTCTGAAATCTATTAACATATCAATGTATGAAACTGATGATTTACTTGATCTCAATGATAGTTTCTTTTCGTGTACCTCTTCATCTGATAGTTTTGTCAGTGTGAATAGTAGCTCTTCCACAGTTCTGACCCTACATGATCGGATCGCCCAATGTTTTTCTACTTATTCCAATAATCTTAATATAGCCCACATTAATGCTCAAAGTGTTCCTAGTCATTATACTGACCTTCTGTCCTCATTTAGCAACTCTCCGCTTGACGTCATACTTATTACTGAATCTTTTTTAAAACCCTCTCTTCCTTCTTCATTTTTTTCACTCCCTGGATTCGTACTGATCAGAAATGACCGAACCGAGAAGGGGGGCGGTGGCGTGGCTATCTACCTGCGTGCTGAAATTCCATTTAAGGTTATAAATGCGTCACCCTCTCCTTATTCCGAATCCGCTGAATTTCTTTTTCTTGAGATCTCCATATTTCACTCTAAACTCCTACTTGGTGTTTTCTATAGCCCTAACCTCAATATTGATTATTTCAATTCTCTTGATTCTGTCTTGCTCGAACTCTGCTCAAATTACAATCATGTAATCATTATGGGAGACTTCAACACTTGCCTCATCAAAAACAACTACCGATCTCGTCAACTTCTATCTTTACTGTCTTCTTTTAACCTTCAGGTCTTACCATCTTCTGCTACTCATTTTTCTCCTAATTGTACTCCTTCTTTACTTGATCTCATGATAGTATCTTCTCCTGATAATGTTATCACTCATGGTCAACTCTCCGCTTCCTTTTCTTATCATGACTTGATTTATCTCTCCTATCGTGTTCGACCCCCTAAACGTAATTCACAATTTCTCCTACTTCGCAATTACAAGGGTATTGATCTGGGAGCGTTGCGACGGGATGTAAATAATACCGACTGGTCGTGTATTCTTGAACACCATAACATTAACGACATGGTCAATTCTTTTAATTATAAGGTACTCAGTTTGTTTGATCAGCATGCCCCCGTCTGTCGAGTTCGAATTAAACATAAACCTGCACCGTGGTTAACGCCGGATATTAAAACTCTGATGGCTCGCAGGGACAAAGCCAAAAGAAGATACAAACGTTGCCCCACTGAACACAGCCTGGCCATGTACAAAGCACTGCGCAACCGGTGCAACCGTTTGTGCAGAGATGCTAAAAGACTTTACTTTCACAAATCACTTGAAAATCGCAGCCCTGCTCATACTTGGAGATTCCTTAAATCTGTCGGCATTGGCAAAACTCCCGTCTCTTCTGTCAAGGATACTGACTTGTGCGCCCTCAATAAGCATTTTTCTCTCCCTCCTGTGTCACTCAGTGATTCGTCAAAGACGGCCACGTTGCTTAAGATTTCTAGTCTATCCGTACCTCGGATCCCTATTTTTGACTTAAGTCCAGTCTCGGTTGCTGATGTCCGTAATTCCTTTTTCTCCATCTCATCCACGGCTGTTGGAATTGATAACGTATGCTCTAAAATGATTGCCCTAATTCTTCCAACGGTAGCACCTATACTTACCCATATTTTAAATTTTTCCTTTACCTCTAGCAACTTTCCTGATTCTTGGAAACAAGCCTACGTTGTTCCTATCCCAAAAAGCCCCAATCCTATTTTGCCATCTCAGTTCCGGCCTATATCTATACTTCCTTTTCTTTCCAAAGTCCTTGAGCACATTGTCCACCGTCAGCTGTCGTCTTTTCTCCTCTCCCACAATCTTCTTAGCTCCTTCCAATCTGGTTTTCGCAAGGGCCACAGCACGGTTACAGCTCTTCTAAAAGTGACCGATGACATTCGCTGGGCCATGGAAAACAAACAACTAACTTTATTAGTGTTGTTAGATTTCAGCAGCGCTTTTAACTCTGTTGACTTCGATGTTCTGCTCGAAATACTCAAATCAAACAATATCTCCTCGTCTGCTATTAACTGGTTTGATAGTTACCTTCGGGGGCGCTCGCAATGTGTCCGTCTTGACGAGACTTTCTCGGATTGGCAGAACGTCAGTGCGGGCGTTCCCCAAGGTGGTGTTCTGTCTCCTCTTCTGTTTTCTGTGTTTATAAACTCTGTCACTAGGCTTATATCTTCTAAATTCCACCTCTACGCAGACGATCTCCAGCTATATCGCCACTTCTCGGAGCCTGAAGTTGAATCGGCTATTGCTGCGATGAACAGTGATCTGAAGTCTATCAGTGAATGGGCAAAAGCCTACGGTCTGCACATTAATCCGGGAAAATCGCAGGCTATCATTATAGGGGGTAAACAATTGCGCAGTAGACTCAGCGATCCTATACTCCCCCCAATTTATTTGGATGGGACTCAAATAACTCTAACCGATTCAGTTAAAAACCTGGGTGTTATTGTAGATCGACATCTTTCGTGGAGTTCTCACGTTGCTGAGATTAGTAGGAAGGTGCACTTTGCCTTGCACTCGTTGAGATGTCTGCAGGGCTTCTTACCTCAGCATACAAAAATATCTCTCGTCCAAGCTCTCATTCTACCCATAATTGATTACGCCGATGCCTGCTACTTGGATGCCACTGAGGAGCTCTCAAACAAGCTTGAGAGGATGCAAAATCTATGTATCCGTTTTATATACAATCTCAGAAAATTCGATCATGTTTCTCATTTTCGCAAAGAACTTAAATGGCTCCCTATACGCCTTCGTAGGAATACTCGAATATTATGTCTCCTATTCAATATCCTACATAAGCCCACTTCTCCCTTATATTTACGTGAGCGATTCTCTTTCATTCGTTCTCCTGATGCTCCCTGCAGGTCCAACCAACGTTCTGTTTTGTTATTCCCTTCCCACAAAACCAATTTCTATTCTCACTCCTTTACGGTGCACGCGGTCAGACTGTGGAATTCGTTGCCGGCTGACATCCGAGTTTGCAAGTCTGTTTCTGTTTTTAAATACAAGGTCAAACAATTTTATCTCTCATCAACCGAATGATCATGGTTCTATACTCTTCGCATATACGAGTGTTACTGTGTTACTTATAATATTTGCTATGTGTATGTGCTATAATTCTCATGTTGTATTTGTTATTTTAGTTATGTGTTATTTGTTCTACACACACTTATCACTTTTTATTATTATTCTCATTATCCTCTCGCAGGTCTGCTGGAAGAGATTTCTCAAAGAAATAAGCAGTGCCTTTGTACATAATTTTCCTATCACTCTGTACTGTGTCTTGTTTTCTGTGTGTACATAAATAAATAAATAAATAAATAATATTTTAAAAATAATCAGGAATATTGTGCTTTCATATTAAATTACCTAAAAACTGCGATAATTTTCATTTCAGAACTCCACTGCTAAGCCATGTGAATACTTTGACGTTACAATGGAAACGGAAATGGTTGTTCGACTGCCGGTCACCGACATCATCTTTAATTTCAGCTCCACTGAAGCAAATCTAAATGTTTCCGTGGAAAATATTGAATTATGTTTTGAATAAATAAATAAATGTATTATACATAAAAAGGTGTATTTTTTTGTGAGAGTATTCGTAAATTTTGGTGTAAATATAAAATATTTATCTGGCCAATAAATTACGTTTAGTATGTTTATTTAAGCAAATTACTGGCGACTGACGGAGCTCAAATATGGATTAAGTGTTGGAAGATTGTAAACAATTTCTAAACTGATCTATAATTTCAAAATAGTTCGGAATTTGCTCACTAGTGGCGCCACCGTTTTTGTTTATATAAGTTTCGGTTTTTGCAAATCATGTTCATTTATTTTCCACTTTGCATTAAACCGTTAACAATTTATTATACTCCGGAGTATTATTTCAACATTAAGTTTCGCAAATATCTACAAAGGCCTAGAAGTTGAACGACAGACGATAAATACTAAAAGTTTGCAAAATTTATGAAATAAGTTGAAACTTTGTGCTGTTTTCAGTGCCATCTGTTAGTATTTGAGAGAACTAGTAGCGGAAAGAACTGGTAAATTACGATTAAAATTAGTGACAGTACTAGTTATGTTGAAATACCGCTAGATGGCGCAATCAGCATTAAATATATTATATTAAAGGAGTTATACTCTGATAGAATTTTCAGTGACATCTATTTTCACATTGTTTTAATGAATGATGTCATATTTTAAAGTCCACAATATTTCACATAAAGGCTATTAATTACTGATGGAAAGTCGTAGGGTTGGCTCGCATGGACACCACATATTGCTTGTTTCGCTCGCGAAGCAGTCACGTCTTCCGTATTGAAAGGTGCGGCAGTACAATAAAACGGAGACTTTGGATTTATGTTTCATGCCCAAAACACGTCATTACGGATCCTCTCGATCCATTAACGGTGCTTTTAGGTACCACAAGCACCGGTCACCGTTCTCGTCGAACCCGTCGCTTGCGACGAAGGGCTCGACGAGCGAACTAACCCATAGACACAGCCCACTGAGTTTCTCGCCGGATCTTCTCAGTGGGTCGCGTTTCCGATCCGGTGGTAGATTCTGCGAAGCACTGTTCTTGCTAGGGCCAGTGTTAGCAACACTCTGGTTTGAACCTCGTGAGCACACCTACACGTTAGGGTGAAACTGAAATAGTCTTTCAAGGCTATCAGTATAGGTAGGAAAAAAAAGTTTCAAGGTGGCCGAATTACGTTGTTGAGGTTGAGGAGGAACCTATAACCCCTTAACTTACAAGGTGGGCTGTGAGTTCATTTACACACGTTAGCAATAAAAAAAACATCATTCAAATGTTCAATGACCGCTTCTTAAATTTTTTTTCTATTCACATTCCAACACAGCTATTAGTATATTAAAAACTTGAGCTTCAATTAATTTGTTTTAAGCAACAATAATACGAGAATAACAATATTTCTTAACAAAACAAACAATAGCTCGGAGTAAGAACGCATGAAATGATCAAACAAAAGAGAATTATTTTTAAAGTTTCTGGTTTGTTTTTACGTAAAGTTAGTAAGTATCTCTGTTTACAGCCGCCGATTGTTCGTACGCCTTTCCCACTAACTTTAAGGCTTCGTCAAACAGTAATTAGCGCGCGTCAAAGCGCTAAACTGACGGCGCGCTATGACGCCGAGATGTGTTGTACTACTATGGTAACATACCGTCAAACAGAGCCCCAGCGCTATAAGTACGCAACGCTCTGTCGCGGTGTTAGGACGCTTTGACACCAGGCGTTGTAATTTTTTACAAATTTTATTTTAGCGTCCGAGTGTATGTGCTTTAAAATTCTGGGTAATGCCCGAAAAATTGATAGAAATTGTTAGAAAATACCCATGCTTATACAATGCCACATCTGAATCACTCGATATCTTAATACTTTTAAATTTTCACACTGCTATCGAAAGGCACTATGATTTGGCGAATGCGTTGCGTCAAGGAGCATTAGACTCATCTAGTCAATTGGTGTGACATGAAAAGAGCGCGACGTTAAAATGCGGCGCTAAGTACGCGTTCTGTTTGGCGAAGCCTTTACTATTAGAAGATTCCTTGATAAATCAATATCTCAACCTTTTGAGTTTATCTACCAGCCAGTGCGTAGCTGGAATAGCTTCTTCAGCGAAAAGGTAGGGGGAAAAACAGCTAACGTACTAAGGAGCAAAAAGCGGTTTCAAATGTGATTATATTTTCTTAAGAGATTCGGAGATGCACAGCATGACAATGCCAGATTCTCATGACAAGAGTGCGTAGAAATGTTACTATATTTCATTAATGAAAAACGACTTAATGCTCACAGTATAATCTGTATAAAAATATTTGATATTTTCTTACGCAATGGACCTTCATCGATTGAAATACATACGTTCTAATTATTTTGATACAATGAATTATTTACATCCCACAGTATTTGTTACAATAAAATTGAGACTTCAACCACATTTTTTATTTATTGCTTAGGTGGGTAGATGATCTCACGGCCCACCTGTTGTTAAGTGGTTAACGGAGCCCATAGACTTCTACAACGTAAATGCCGCCATCCACCTTGAGACATGGATTGTAAGGTCTCACTTTTAACAATACAACGGCTGCCTCGCTCTTCAAACCGAAACGCATTACTGCTTCACGGCAGAAATAGGCGGGATGGTGTACCTACCCGTGCGGACTCACAGGACATCCTACCACCAGTAATAAATCTAATTTCTATCTAAAAATCATAATTATTTAAGAAGTATACTAAAACTTCTTACTTAAATCCAGACTGGTAATGTTTTCGAAGCTTATTTAGAAAAACAAATCGTTGATCTCAAAATATTTTTAAATTAATACATGAATCAAAAACTTTGTATCCCTTTTTACGAAAATTGCGCGGACGGAGGACTATGAAATTTTCCACACTTATAGAGATTATAGAGAAGAAGTGCACAATGCTAATATTTTTTTTAAATAATGCATAAAAGATACATTAAATCAATAAAGAAAACATTACACACATTACATACCATGTATTTGACGCACACACGCATGCATACTATTTATTGTCTAACTTTTGTTCTTGACGTCTGTTGTCAAATTGAGAGTAGATTATATATTGTTTGTCTTTGTTAATATTTTTTATAGTGTAGTTTTAGCCAAATTTGTGATTATAGAAGTATAAAATACAATCATAATAGTGTACAAACTTACAATTCCAATTAATTATAGTCGAATTTCGACTGCTGCGGGACCTCTAGTATTTTTAAATTCGTCAATGACAAATAAAATTTGTACGATATAAATCGAGCGATTATTTGCCAAATGTACATTCATCATGTTTATCGCGTTCTCTTCGATCCGACTTCCTTTCACCCCTAAGGGCAATTGTTACGATAGAAGCCTTCAGGTTTTTGAACGCGCAATTTATCGTGCCCTGTTTCAGGGACCCGTAGATTCAGCTAACGAACTAGTCCGTTTTTACGAAGGCTTCGGGAGTATAATTTGAAAAATTACGTACATTTGTTAAGATAAAAAAAAAGCTTTTCTACAAAGCTAAGTTCTAAATTACTTAGAACTTAGCTTTGGCATTTTTTTTTGTTGTTGATAATTTACCAAATTAATTTTATTCATTTACTAAAAGAATCCAATTCATTTCGGATTTAGTTGAGATTCAAATTAAATTTCTCAGTGTCCATTTCACTCATTTAAATACGCGCGTATAAAAATTGTATTACTTAGATTAATTCTATAAGTGTATTGTCATCGAATATACAATCTGTAATGGCGGTGAATAAACGCGTCTGTAATAATACTGAAAGCATGCATATATTATTATATTTGTTGGAGAAGCCATAATTATTGACACCATCGTCAGACATCGTACGGGCGAATAGGGTGATCGAGCTAAGAGAAATATTGAGTACACCAATCAATTTTTTTTTGCTTGGATGGTTGGACGATCTCACAGCCCACCTGGTGTTAAGTTGGTACTGGAGCCCATAGACATCTACAAAATGCACCACCCATCTTGAGATACAAGTTTTATGGTCTCAAGTATATCTACAACGGCTGCCTCACCCTTCAAACCGAAACGCATTACTGCTTCACGGCTGAAATAGGCAAGGTGGTCCATCCAAATACTATCGATCTTGAAACTTGAAGGGCAACTATAATATAATGGCGATCGTACATACTCGCCGAGCATAAGTCATGTACAAGCTCTGAATCAGTTGAAATGCGGCCACGTTCGTGCACATTCAAAGGCATTTTAAGTATCTATTCTTATTTATCTGTAAAGAAGCAAAATTTTTAATCCTTATTTTTTAAATAATTATAATAATAATTATTACATTACATTGTGTATTAATTTTATATATAATTACGAATATATGTATGTACCTATGTTTGTGTGTGTGTATGTGTGTATATGTATGTGTACATATATATATATATATATTTCACTGGATTGGTACACCGCGCGTAAATCGTTTCCAAATGATTCTTGTCCACCTGATGGCTGTCCGTCCGGAAGAGATCGCTCTTAGCGATAAGACCGCCAATTGTACTTTTTTTTGTATTTAATGTATCGCACTGTTTTTTTTTTTTTTGGTGTACAATAAAGCATACTCTCTCTCTCTATCTCTCTCTCTCTCTCACACACACACACATGGGATTTGAGTTACTACTGAGCTTTGCCTTTCAGCTGTTAGATAGTATAATTACTGTTACGCGCTGGGGTTCGGGATATATAAAAATTCCACCAAAGTACAAATTAAAACTCTATTTAACACTTAGAACACCTTAGGAACACTTTGCAATTCGTAATTCACCTCTTCCGCTTCGTTTCAGGTGATCCGTTCCCTGTTTCGCTTCGCGTAGATCCCATTACTAACTGTCTTCGTTTTTTTTTTTTTTATGATTGAAGAATTAGTGGTGGCCCGGAGACCTTTCCAGTTTCACCAGGACAGGTGGGCGCGAGCAAAGGCTCAGCCAGGAGGGGTGGGATTTGCTAACAGCTACCCGAGCGCCTCCGAAGGAGACCTAACAGCTCAAGAGCAGCTGCTTCGCGAATGAATCTACTACCGGATCGGAATCGCGACCCGCTAAGAAGATCCGGCGAGAAACTCAGCGAGCTGATTCATGGGTTAGGTTGCACGGCGAACTCTTTGTCGAGTTCGACGAGTACGGTTACCGGGGTCCTTAAGCCTGCTCCTAGTGTTAGTGCTGAAGGCGTCTAATGCAAAGGTTATTGGATCTGATGGAAACGGTCTTCGTGTCAACTCTGCAACGCTTTTATAGTCGATACGACATCTCTAGTATACAATTATTGAGGACATTCCCGGCAAGACTAGTCATTTCGATATGTGTTTCCGCTATTTGATAATAGATGACGTTACACTTCTCGATCATTCTCGATTTTACCAGTTCTTTTTATGTGCATTTCTCTTACTCGACGAGAGATGGCGTTACTCTTACCGGCGTAACATTACTATTGACTTTGAGACAACTCTACAAATTCTATCTTGCCACCGTCGGGTCACATTCTGAAATACAAACATATTATGCAAACAAAGTTTTTAGATAACTACACAGCGTACTCGCTGTTGCTATCCTCGTGAGAGCTAACTAGATCCTTTCACTCTGGCGAATAACAAGTCCGTTTGTGTGATATCAGGACAGGTACACACTCGCGCTCGGCTTGCCTTGAAAAATCTCGACGAGAGTGTACAGCTGGGTTAAACTATATTTGTATTTTTTTTAATTTTTGATGTTAATGCACTGTCGATTGCACCTACATATAATTGAGGTGACATCTGCCATGAACTTTTGTCAATTGTTCAATGTTTTGTATTGATGATCACTTTTTTGGTGCAACTTAATAAATAAATAAACTAAATCGTGGTACTCCAATATTGGAATGCAATAATTTCCATTACTATTAGCTTACAAAGTAAATGCATTTCTGACCGCTAGCGTGAACACTGTTTGGGTTCGTTTTTTTTTTGTTTTCTTTATTTACAAAGTCAAGCACACAGCCTTCCTAATGGTAAGCAGCTATCGCTCGTGACCTCAACAATGTTAGGGGAAGCCAAGCGGCAGTCTACGGCTGGGGATTCTCAAAACCTCAAAACTTAACGGTCAATCATTTATCCGATCTTGGCGTGGTGCTGCTTTCTTTTAGACTACGTTCCATTTAAAAGAAATGCGAGAAAACTTATTAATAATGTAAAATACAGTAAAAAGAGTAATATTTATGCAAAGCCCCGCTCGGCAGTAATAGCCGGTTCATTTTTCGTTGCCGATTGTCTTATTGCTAGTGATTTTCTTTAGAGGCCCTCATTAGAGGCATTAGAGGTCGGTCTGAACGAAGCTTCTCTTGTTTTGCGCGAGCGAGGAAATATAATTTAGCCGAGTTTTATTTTATGAAAGGATTTGGTAATTGAAATCTTACGAAAACCATTTAAAAAAAAGCATACATTTTGTAAATAATAATAGACTTGTACCCGAATTTTCAAACTGCAACTTTTATTGCCCTTATAGGCAGACTAGCACGCGGCCGACCTGAGTATGAGTGGTTGTCGTCGCTTATGGACATCAGCAATGCAAACTGAAATCTGCTGCTCTGTCCTATACAGATGGCGGCACTGGTTGTGTTAGTACTTAAAAAAAAAGTCTGCTGCTCTGTCCTGTCTACCCGATGATATGTAGGCGAAGTAAAATGTCCCTTAGAAATAAGGTGACACTCTACAAAACTTGCATACGCCCCGTCATGACCTATGCAAGTGTAGTGTTCGCTCACGCGGCCCGCATACACTTAAAATCCTTTCAAATCATTCAATCCCGTTTTTGCAGGATAGCCGTCGGAGCCCCGTGGTTCGTCAGGAATGTCGACCTCCATGACGACCTGGACTTAGAGTCCATCAGTAAGTATCTGCAGTCGGCGTCCATGCGTCACTTCGATAAAGCGGCACGACACGAGAACCCTCTCATCGTGGCCGCCGGTAACTACATTCCCGGTAACTACATTCCCGAAGTCGTCGTGGCCTAAAGGATAAGACGTCCGGTGCATTCGTGTTGAAGCGATGCACCGGTGTTCGAATCCCGCAGGCGGGTACCAATTTTTCTAATGAAATATGTACTCAACAAATGTTCACGATTGACTTCCACGGTGAAGGAATAACATCGTGTAATAAAAATCAAACCCGCAAAATTATAATTTGCGTAATTACTGGTGGTAGGACCTCTTGTGAGTCCGCGCGGATAGGTACCACCGCCCTGCTTATTTCTGCCGTGAAGCAGTAATGCGTTTCGGTTTGAAGGGTGGGGTAGCCGTTGTAACTATACTGAGATTTTAGAACTTGTATCTCAAGGTGGGTGGCGCGTCTACGTTGTAGATGTCTATGGGCTCCAGTAACCACTTAACATCAGGTGGGCTGTGAGCTCGTCCACCCATCTACGCAATAAAAAAAAAAAAAAAAAAAAAAATCCTGCGGACAGAATGGAAAGCAGTCGACGTCGCCCAAAACACGTCATCTCGGATCCTCCCGATCCACTAACGGTGCTTTTAGGTACTTCAAGCACCGGTCACCGTTCTCGTCGAACCCGTCGCTTGCGACGAAGGGCTCGACGAGTAAATTAACTCTCAGACACAGCCCACTGAGTTTCTCGCCGGATCTTCTCAGTGGGTCGCGTTTCCGATCCGGTGGTAGATTCTGCGAAGCACGACTCTTGCTAGGGTTCGTGTTAGCAACATCGTCAGGTTTGAGCCCCGTGAGCTCACCTACTAAAGTTAGGGTTACGCTGACATAGCCGCTAGGGCTATCAGCTTAGGTAGGAAAAAAAAAAAAAAAAAAAAATCTGTCCTGTGTAGGTGGTGGCACCGGTGGCGCTGACAGTTAAAAAGTCTGCGACTTTGATTTTTGCTTGTGTCATTCTATTATCGTGAAAGACGTTCCTGAAGATATGCTAGATGTGGAAACGTTTGAAATGATTAGTTTGTTAAAATAGAAAATGCCGCGTAACTTCAACGGCCTAGTGATCATATTCGACGGGCAGGTCGCGAACACCATCCGGTGGTAAATTCTACGAAGCACACAGCTCTTGCTAGGGTAAGTGTTAGCAAATTCTCTCGGCTTGAGCTCGTGAGCTTGCCTACCCGTCCAGGGTTCCCGTTCCAGCGTAGCTAGAATAGCCCATAGACTACCAACGAATAGGTAAGGAGGGAGCCCTATTGAAAACATCTTGAAAAACCTTAAGAAAACACGTAGTTCTTCTTTTTCTCCACCTTATCCCACTAGGTGCGGTCGACACAGCAAATTTTTCTCTTCCATTCTCTTCTATCAGCCGTTATCTCAACACTCACTCCTCTCTCTCTTTCATATCGTCATTCACACACTCCATCTATATCTTCTTCGGTCGACCTCATCCCTCTACCTTGCACTACCATTTTCATACATCTCCTAGTCACATGCATCTTCTCTCTACGCATCACATACCACGCTAACCGTCCGCTCTTTAATTTGTTGCTTAAGAAAACACGTACAATTTTCCAAATAATGAAACAATACGTTGAAATCGTTTCTAGAAACATTCCTTGTCAAATGAGCGGATAAGCAGAAAACGTTAAGCGGAAAGCACCGTAACTGCGGCATTAAGATAAAGTGTACGAAGTTTTTAACGTGTCGAACTAATGAACTGAGAGTAACCGGACTTTATATTATCAATGAAACGACTTTGTCATTTGACGACCTGAAAATTTAATGAAAAGCCTTTGAAATTTATTTCGGAAAAGTGTTTCTCTGAAAATATTGGTTTATGAAATCATTTAATAATAAATATTATTATTTAAACTGATATTTTTAGTTCTTGAGCCGACTTCGGAAACTTCAGTATGTGAGACTGGCGTGCATACGTATATAAGTTTTTAAATATACTAATGGTCCCCGCAGTAGTCGAAATTTGACTATGGTTAATAGAAATTAAAGTTTAAACATTATTATGGTTCTATTGTCAAACACTGCTATACTTCTATAATAATACAGATATTAATATATTCTATATAATATAGATTTCGCGAAAACTGCACTATAGACAAATAATATTAAAGACAAAAAATATTAATCAATTCTCAAATTGACCACAGATTTTAAACAATAACAAAAGTTTAACAATTGACAATATACAAAGAGTATATTTATACGTTAAACGGACCGGCCGCACTGGAGATCACTTGGAGAGGCCTATGCACGGAATAGATAAATAAGGTACCTTATTTAAGGTACTTAAGGTAAATAAGGTACCTTATTTAAGGTACCTTATTTATCTATTCCGTGGGCCTATGTTCAGCAGTGGACAATGGACAGGCTGAGATGATGATATCTATACGTATGTGTTGTGTCAAATACATCGTAGTGTGTGTAATGTTTTCTTTAATCAATAATTAATTAATTAAGGTATTTTTTATGCATAATTTAGAAAATATATTAGCATTCTGCACTTCTTCTCTATGTTCTCAATAAGTGTGGAAAATTTCATACTCCTCCGTCTGCGCAATTTTCGTAAAAAGGGGTACAAAGTTTTTGCTTCACTTTTTAATATATAGATAAATATATTAAATATGTATAGAGATTTTAACAGACAGTCTGTATTAACATTGTACTTCACCGCTTCTCATCAACGGTTGCTTGAACAAGATCGTTATCTCGATCAATTGTCTCCCTACTCAATGGCTTGCTAGCCTATGCTCCGGAAATGGATATATTCCATGATGGTTTGCAGCGATTTATAGTTGTTGCTAGAAATTACTTAAGCTATTATTATTATTATCATACAAATGTTTTGGTTATACTGTTGATTTGTAACAAGACTGAAAATAAATAAATAAATAAGATGTCACTGTTAAAAACATATTAGATCTTAAAATTCAAAATTTTACTACTACTTTTTTTATATTATAATATTTTTTCTACCAATCTCATCTTGTATATGCATGTAAAAAAAAAAAAACACCAAATTGAATGAGAAAAAAAAATCTGGTTTTATTATTTATAGGTACGATCATCTTTCTTGTACTTCGAAACTGTGATATTTATAGTAGATAAAGCCGTCAAAATGTCTTTCTTACTCATAAAAAATCAGACGAACAAAATGATTTCTAGTCAAATCGATTTTTACCGTGGAAGACCGGACGTGTTGACAAACACCCTGTAAAATTCATCACAGGGATCGAAATCTCAATTAATCACGCATCCTACACTCTAACCCATACACCTAATGTCACGTGGCAAAACGTACTCTCAGACATAGCCCACTGAGCTTAACACCGGATCTTCTCAGTGGGCCGCGTTTCCGATCCTGTGGTAGATTCTGCAAAGCAATGCTCTCGCTACGGCAAGTGTAAGCTACGTCACCAGGCTAGAGCCCCTTGAGCTCACCTCCTCCTCCTCGAGTCGTGCTCCTCATGTCTGAGGGTCGTGACCACCATCACCCATGAGCTTCAATCTTAGGATCTTTCTCCACTTTCCTCTGTCCACGGCGTCATGCAGCGCGCTGTACACTGTACTGTCCAAAGCGGTGCGGATCTGATCGGACCAACGAGTACTTACTCGTCCGGTGAATCTAGCATGACCCCTTGAGGTCGAAAAAAAAAGGCAGATCGCCCACCCACTAGTTGTTAAAACGTCCAACCAATGGAATTTAAATAATGTATAATGTATTTTTAAGTTATCCCTACAAAGTCGAATAACAATTATCTAAACTTTTCAATATGAACCTTGCAAACTGTAATTTGTTTTTATTATTACAAAGAAATCTAATAATAAAGTTTCGTCTAGCATTCAATTGATTTATAGATATAAATTTTTATTCGAATATAATTTTCATTGGATATCCTTTATTATATTATAGATGCTATTTTTTTAACGAAACGTAAATTTGATGGGAAGGCTTCCGTTTTCCTATTTTCTCAAAGGTCTTCAAGGGTCTATTAATGTTTTGGAGTTTAACCCTTGAGAATCGATTATACTTATAAGCCCCGCTACGAGAAATTAATGAGCAGTACAATTATTAAGCCTTAACAAAAACGTTATTTCTTTTTTGACTTCCGTCCACCGTAAATTCTAGAATAAAACACAAATTTCAACTAGACACCTGTTTCTGAGAAAAACGATCTTGATTGACAATTAAATTATATATAAGAATTCTCTCTCTTTCCGCTTAAAGACCGGAACCCTAAGAATTAAAATGATATACTGGCTACTGATATACTGGATACTGGCGGTAGGACCTCTTGTGAGTCCGCGCGAGTAGGTACCACCACCCTGCCTATTTCTGCCGTGAAGCAGTAATGCGTTTCGGTTTGAAGGGTGGGGCAGCCGTTGTAACTATACTTGAGACCTTAGAACTTATATCTCAAGGTGGGTGGCGCATTTACGTTGTAGATGTCTATGGGCTCTAGTAACCACTTAACACCAGGTGGGCTGTGAGCTCGTCCACAAATCTAAGCAATAAAAAAAAAAAAATGTAAGTACTTCACTGTAGAATCAGGCTGTAGTGGATGGTGGGAGCATATCGTGCGAAAACAGAAGGTACTTAAGTCAAGATTCGGTTAGAAGATGTTCAGGGTCATAAAATAAGTAAGGTTATAGCGGCTACGAACAGACGACAGGAAAGTTTTTTATTCCTTACCTATGCTGATAGCCTTGAGAGGCTACTTCAGCTTCACTCTAACGTGTGTAGGTGAGCTCACGGGGCTCAAGCCGGAGTGTTGCTAACACTGAACCTAGCAAGAGCAGTGCTTCGCAGAAACTATCACCGGATCGGCAACACGACCCACTGAGAAGATCCGATGAGAAACTCAGTGGGCTGTGTCTATGGGTTAATTTGCTAAAGAACGGTGACCGGTGCTTGTGGTGCCTATAAGCACCGTTAATGGATCGAGAGGATCCGTAATGACGTGCTTTAAGTATATATGTGTGATATATAGTATATTTTACAGTATATATGTGTGATGATACAAATATCTTTTGTCTTGGAAATTGTATTTTCATCAAGATGCCCTGACCTCAATTTTTAAGATCACATGGAAATGTGAATCTGCAAGACTTTCACTGTCTGTTCCGCTCGGTTAAGCAAGTTCGTGACCTCGGATTAAAATCTATAAGCCAGATTTCACGAACTACATCCATCCCACTCGCACTTTATAAGAGCGCTTCGCGTGCAAGCAGGATCGATAGCTGAAACGATCCAAGTATCTAATACAGATTCGACCCAAAGCTATCCTAGTCGTTAGTTTTCAGAGCGTGCTTTCATAGCTCGTGTTAGTACTAGAATCTGTTTTTACTACCCGCTGCGAGATCTACTCATGCAAAATCATGTGCATATTTTTCAATAAAGTACCGCGCTATAAAAACCTTAATTGTTAATTAAAGTTTCATGGATATAGGTCCAGTTTTTTAAGTTTTTTAACGACTTTCGATGTCAAGGCGTTTACAGACTTAATTCGTGGTGCATTTCAGATTGTGACCACGAGTTTAGGCTTGATAAATGAGGTATATATATCAGCATCATATATGGCAACATATATCAGCATATATACCTATATATATTTAGTCTGGCCATAAATACTGTTACAAGTAAAAATAAACAAAATATTACATTTGAATTTGGAATCTGTCATTTTTATATGATTGCTCATTGAGTTTTCTCATTTAGGCGCCAATACATTGTACAATATTTTACGATATTAAAATGGAGTGGGGTGATAAAGAGTACCGAATCGCTGTGATTGCATTACACAAAGTAGGTATGGAGCCAAAGGCAATTTTCAAAACTCTCCATACGCTTGGTATTAGTAAAATGTTTGTGTACCGGGCTATTAATATGTGCAATGAAACCTCCTCTGTTTGTGACAGAAAAAAGACCTGGCCGTCCACGTAGTGTTCGTACGAAAAAGGTGGTCAAAGCAGTAAGGGAAAGAATTCGAAGAAATCCTGTCCGAAAGCAAAAGATTTTATCTCGGGAGATGAAAATAGCACCTAGAACCATGTCGCGTATTTTAAAAGATGACTTAGGACTTGCAGCCTATAAGAGACGTACTGGTCATTTCTTAACTGATCATTTAAAAAAGAATAGGGTGGTAAAAGCGAAATAGCTACTGAAGTGGTACGCAAAGGGAGGTCATAGAAAAATTTTGTTTACGGATGAGAATTTTTTTACAATTGAGCAACATTTTAACAAACGAAATGACCGTATTTATGCTCAAAGCTCTAAGGAAGCTTCCCAATTAGCAACGTGGGCACTATCCGACTTCAGTGATGGTTTGGTGGGGTATTAGCTATGAAGGAGTGACTGAGCCATACTTTTGTGAAAAAGGTATCAAAACATCGGCACAAGTGTATCAAGATACCATTATTGAGAAGGTAGTGAAGCCCCTTAACAACAACATGTTCAATAATCAAGAATGGTCCTTCCAGCAGGACTCGGCGCCAGGTCATAAAGCTCGGTTTAGGCAGTCCTGGTTGGAAACGAACGTTTCGGACTTCATCAGAGCTGAAGAGTGGCCGTCGTCTAGTTCCGATCTTAATCCACTGGATTATGATTTATGGTCAGTTTTAGAGAGTACGGCTTGCTCTAAACGCGATGATAATTTTTAGTCCCTAAAACAATCCGTACGATTGGCAGTGAAAAATTTTCCCATGGAAAGAGTGCGTGCTTCTATTGATAGCTGGCCTCAACGTTTAAAGGACTGTATTGCAGCCATTGGAGACCACTTCGAATAAGCTTTTTATATTTTATATTTATACTTTAGATTTTTTTATATTTATGTATTAAACTAACACACTGTAAAGGTAATAAATGTTATTTGCCATAGATTTTTTTTTGTTTTCCTTTGTAACAGTATTTATGGCCAGACTAAGTAGTTACAACAGCTGCCCCACCCTTCAAACCGAAACGCATTACTGCTTCACGGCAGAAATAGGCAGGGTGGTGGTATCTATCGACGCGGACTCGCAAGAGGTCCTACCACCACTAATTACGCAAATTATAATTTTGCGTGTTGCGCGGGTAGGTACCACCACACTGTTTGAAGGGCAGGGCAGCCGTTGTAGCTATACTTGAGACCTTAGAACTTATATCTCAAGGTGGGTGGCGCATTTGCGTTGTAGATGTCGATGGGCTCTAGTAACCACTTAACACCAGGTGGGCTGTGAGCTCGTCCACCCATCTAAGCAATAAAAAAAAAGTCTTATCCTTTAGGCCACGACGACTTTATTTAACAATGTGCGATTCAACATTAAAAGGTGTTCTTTCCAACAGTTATAATCGCCTCATTAAAACTAAGGGAACGATTCGAGAAATAGAATTACTAAAACTAACAATTTTTCAGGAAATCTGATCATCGAAGCGGAAAAATCTAGTGACTTTCATTCCGAAACTTCAGCGGAACTCGTGCAGCGTTGCTACATTTGAGAAAAATTTTGTGAAGCTAACTTCAAGCCATTTCTGAAGTTAAAACGTGGTTTGACGGGTTTATTTTTCTATTTTTCTTACAATTACCTTTTTGGAACGAAAATGGGACGTTGCGGAGGGCTACCCTAACCGGGAAAAAACGTCCGTAACGTAAGATTTTTATCATTTGTGTATAGTATTAGTGTGATATGGCTATACATTGTCCAATGTATAATCTACGTGATGACGGCTATTATTATTATTCATATAAATAGCTGTTTCTTTGTATATTATTATTATTATATATTTTTTATAAATCATTGTGAATAAAATAAAGTTGATAACTTTGTAAAGTAGTTTTTTTTTATCAATATAAAAATCATAATAAAAAATGTATACCCGAATAATGATTTTCTTTATACCTCGAATAGAACTTAAAATTAATATTTTTATAATAAGGAACTTCGTTCTTATTCGGTGTCCCACGACACCACACATCTTTTCTTTTTTTACACTTTTTAATACGCGTTTATTAGCTTCACAGGTATGTTAGTATGTATGCATATAACTGAATCTTCGAATATGATTTCGACCCCCTTCAAAACGTTGGATTAACTTGAATTTTGGCACACTTATCAAGGATCGACGACAATTTAATATTTTAAGCAGTTTGATCCGTTAACCTTACTACGATAATGAGGATTAGCGATTTTTTTTTGTTTAGGTTAAGAATTAAGAAACATAGTCCAAACAAAAGTGCTCCGTAAAGGTCACGACCCTTAGCACTGAGGAACACGACGCAAGGGGAGGAGGAGGAGTAATTTAAGTAGAGTCGGTTTTTTATGCTAATAATAAGAATATCAGTAATAGAACAGAATTTTACGATCAAGTCAGAAACCTTCGAAAATTGTTAGCGGATCATGACGTCACTTAAAGTAAATGAGCAAAAGCCAGATGTCCCATTATACATGCACTCTTCACACCCATATTTTAATTTCGAATCGCTTTTAATTTAATAGTAATATCGATGCTGTTGGCACAGTTGCTTGGTAATAGTACTTATTTGTCGTTAAATAAAAAAAAAATTGTTACGCCGGTAACAGTAACGCCATCTATCGCCGAATACTCGAACGAATATCGAAGCATCTAGTAGCATCTAGACCGCTCGAGAAGTATAATGCCATCTATTGTCAGATAGCGGAAACAGACAATACTCGACTTTTGTGGAATATTCTCGACGGTTCTAGGGATTTCATCTCGACTATAAAAGCGTTGCAGAGATGGCACTCAGTTAGTCAGTAATCAGAACTCCTCGAATCGTAACAGCGAACGGATCACCTGAAGCGAAGCGGCAGAAGCGAATTGAGAATTTTAAAGTGTTTGTGGAGTTTTTACTTGTAATTCGGTAGAATTTTTATTTAACCCTAGCGCGTAACAATATCCAATAAAATATAGTAAACAAACATATTGTATACACAAATCAGATAATCTACTTAAGAAAAACGTAACGAAACATAAACATGCGCACAAATTACGTATGAAGCGAAATTCCTTTTAGGGTCGTTTTAAATTTCATTTTTAGGACAAATTTCTAACGAACTCCGTTTTCAGGAATTGAATCGAGTTCCAAACGAGTTTGTATAATGCGACGTGTTCATCTAAAATATTATTATGGGCTATTTCCCCGGGTAGGCACTAAAAACTCAGAGAGTATGTTTTACGTGTCCATACGTTGCGAATATTCTTTCGAAAAATCTGTTATTTTTATGAGCACTATTCGTTCTATAAATATAAATTTCATCATCACGTTGGTTGAATAGCTAGTCTGTCCAAAGAAGTCATTTTCGTTCAGGAAAAAAAAACATTTTCGTCATCATGTATCAACTTAGTAGGTACATAAAAAAAAAACATTTCTGAACGTGAAGCAGTTTAATTTATCGTAAGCAGACGATGACCGAGCTTTGCTCGGTTTTTTTTTTTGATAACGCCATCTTGGTTAGTTGCCTTCAATTAAGAAAAATAGTATTATTATTCGCCAATAGATGTCGGGAAGAGTTAAAAAACACGAATAAAACAACATTTTCTGAAAATAAATCGTAGCTAGATCGATTTATCGCCCCGAAATCCCCTGTATACTAAATTTTATGAAAATCGTTGTAGCCGTTTCCGAGTTTCAGATTATATACATATATATTAATATACAAGAATTGCTCGTTTAAAGGTATAAGATAATATAAATCGAAAATAACATTAATATTTCAAGCTAAGTAAATATTAGATATGATAGGCGAGATCAAATATAGTGAACGCATAGCATCAATTTATAAGCGACTTCTACCCTTTCTCACCTTTGTCACCCCGCGTATTGTTTCTGGACTGGTATATGTGTGGAAAACTTAAAACAATCGCGTCATTGCGGCATCCTCGGGTGTATAATACCTACTGAGAAATCGAAAAGGGCAGCGGAGAGTGTTATGATTTTCAAAAGCCTTCAGTTTTATCTTCAACTAATTGGTGAATTTTGCTTGTGAATTCCATTAAACTTTAATAAGTTTCTCGATTTGTTTGTTGATTTTATTAATATTCTAATATCAAAAATCATCAGCACCGCTAACGTATCTTCGACAACAATTCCTTTGGATCCCGTTTTACTGGTAGTAGGACCTCTTGTGAGTCCGCGCGGGTAGGTACCACCGCCCTGCCTATTTCTGCCGTGAAGCAGTAACGCGTTACGGTTTGAAGGGTGGAGCAGCCGTTGTAACTATACTGAGATCTTAGAACTTATATCTCAAGGTGGGTGGCGCATTTACGTTGTAGATGTTCATGGGCTCCAGTAACCACTTAACCTACCCACCTAAGCAAAAAAAAGAAAAAATTTGAAATTTTTATAAACGAAATCTTTCAATCTTCGCAAATCCAACAATCTATTCGTTTTGTAAGCGGAACTAACGCTGAATACCAAAGTCAAAGTTCAGTTGAAGTATATTTCGCTCACGTCTGGAAGAGAATGAGCAACATATGAGCGCATGTTGGCAACACGGTCACGGATATATCCGAAGGCGCAGGTGAAAATATCCTATATTTTTGTACACACACTTCATCGATTCCCGAACCAGACCGCTGCGTCTAGCTGCTAGAATTGTACGTGTAATTGAAATTTAAAATTACCTAAGAATGAAATTTCTTGGGTTTCAATCGATTCTTTTCCCTTGTTTTATTTTTAAAAAAAGATGTGTGGTGTCGTGGGACACCGGATAGGAACGAAGTTCCTTATTATAAAAATATTTTTTTAAAGTTCTATTCGAGGTATAAAGAAAATAAAACTGGAGGTTTCGCAACAACCCACGGTCATTCGGTAACGTGCGAACTTATTGTGGTACACTTCATTCACGGTTGTTTGCATAAGAGTTAGAGTATTGCGCAAACGAACGCTCTGTGATCGTGTTCAATGAATGATAAAAAAATATGTTATTTTTTGTACGTCATTACAAAGGTAAGTCATACAATGTGTGCATTACTAATTTGTACGTTATTACAAAGTTAAGTCGTACACTGTGTGCATTACTAACAAAAATCTTACGTTACGGACGTTTTTTCCCGATTAGGGTACCCCTCCGCATCGTACCATAAAGAACTTCCTTCCAAAAACAAACCTGTTCTTTTAAATGGCGTTGTTGACTAACTAGATTATTAGTAGATTCAGGCTTGAGGTCGTATTCCCAAATTACAATGAGTTCACGGCCATCCCATACTTTAAGGCATAACGAATAACTCGTTCATGATAGAAATAGGACGGAGACATCATTATTCACAATATCTCCGTCTTTACCAAATTAACCTAATCCACAGACTACTAGCCAGACATAAAGGCCCACTTAGCTCAACATGAAAAGAGACTGATTTATTAACTAATGGTTTTATTGCATCATTGAAACTACTTACTTATTATTCTTATAATTTTTTATTGTATTTATTTATTGATGTGAAGTTAAATAATTGTTTAAGTACAATTATGATCATGTACGCAATTATATAATATAATGTATGCCGATATAAAATGTTACATAATCATCTATCTGTATAAATATTTATTTATTTATAATAAATTAAGTTAATGTCGGAATAATGTCATTATATATCATTATTTTTGAATTTTCTTTCCAGTCACTTATCCTGTTATACCATTTTGTGAAGAAGAAATTAGAAGAACTTCATTGGCCGCGTGTCATACCCGATCCTGTGGACCGAATGGTAAATAGTCGACGTCGTCCTAAGCACGTCATTACGGATCCTCCCGATCCATTAACGGTGCTTTTAGATACCTCAAGCATCGGTCACCGTCCTCGCCGAACCCAACGCTTGCGACGAAGGGCTCGTCGAGTAAATTAACCCATAGACACAGCTCACTGAGTTTCTCGAAGGATCTTCTCAGTGGGTCGCGTTTCCGATCCGGTGGTAGATTCTGCGAAGCACTGCTCTTGCTAGGGCCAGTGTTAGCAACACTTCCGGTTTGAGCCCCGTGAGGTCACCTACACGTTAAGGCGAAGCTGAAATAACCTCTCAAGGCTATCAGCATAAGTGAAAAAAAAGCCGCGTGTTTGTTGTTCATATTGTTTTGTCATGGAAAATTGTCATTCATTCATACATTTTATATAATGTGAACTATAAAGGGATGCATACGGGCAATGGAAGGAAAATTGAAATAATAAACTACCGCACATCTGACGGTACGAATTGTCATAAAACTTCAACGTATGTTTACACTCGCATGCCTTATTTTCACACTTGACAAAGCATCGACTGATTCTATACACGTAATGCTGTACCTCGTTTATTGACATTTTATATCATAGCCCAGTATTCTCGGGTATATTTATTTTTATGGCAAGAAATTTACTGCCCTTGTCGGATTGTGGGTCATTGTCATACGCTTATATTTTTCACAAAAAATAATAATTTCTGTCTTCTATAAGTTACGCGCCACTAAAACTCAGTTCAGAGTTTTTATATTGATCATGGTCTTTCACGGGTCCTTCATGTTTGTTTTTCACAACACGAGAAAGGCCGATTCAGTAACAAAAGCATGCCCTTGACCGCAATTGCTTGCCACGGTAAACAAACTAGCGTTACTTCCGACTTCTTTGAATACAACATGAAAAACATCGTATTTCTAGATGCCACTTAATCGAGTCTAATATTGTGAAGTATCTGTCTATTTTTTATTGATTTACTAGCTGACCCGGCAGACTTCGTAGTACCTCAATCGATAAATAAAAGATAAACAGAAGATTTATCTACCTTTAAAACCTTCTCTGGACTTCCACAAATAAATCAAGTCCAAAATTAGCCAAATCGGTCCAGCCGTTCTCGAGTTTTAGCGAGACTGACGAACAGCAATTCATTTTTATATATATAGATATAGAAGGCTATTTTGTTGTGATAAGATGTGTTACGCGCTGGGGTTGGGATAAATAAAATATCCACTGAAGTACAAATTAAAACTCTATTTAACACCGGGAACACTCACAATTTCAGCAATTTACAATTCGTAATTCGCTTCTTCCGCTTCGCTTCTGGTGATCCATTCGCTGTTTTGCTTCGAATAGAATGGATTACTAACTGCCTTCGTGTCATCTCTGCAACGCTTTCATTGTCGATATGACATCTCTACAACTATCGAGAGCATTCTCGGTAAGGCCAGTCGTTTCGATATGCGTTTCTGATATTTGATAATAGATAGCGTTGCACTTCTCGAGCGATCTCGATTTTACTAGTTCTTTTAATATTCGTTTCTGCTATTCGGCTATAGATGGCGTTACTCTTACTGGCGTAACAAATTTTACAGTTCTAGTTGATATTTAGCGGTGAAGTCTGTAATGAGGATACGCGGGTTGCTTTCAGTCCATACGTCCAGTTTTCTTTGTTACCGTTCTTAACTGAAAACACTAGAGCAATTTTTTTAATTTTTTTTTCTTAGGTTATTTTTGAAGATCAGCTTCGCGCGGATTCTTTTCCACGCCTCCTTGGGATGTCAGGCCGGCCGCCACGACGACCTAATCGTTAGTTGCGTTCAAGTTAAAGTGACTTTTTTTTTGTCGCTTAGATTGGTGGACGAACTCACAGCCCACCTGGTGTTAAGTGGTTACTGGAACCCAGAGACATCTACAACGTAAATGCTCCACCCACCTTGAGATATAAGTTCTAAGGTCTCAGTATAGTTACAACGGCTGCCCCACCCTTCAAACCGAAACGCATTACTGCTTCACGGCAGAAATAGGTGGTGGTACCTATACGCGCGGACTCACAAGAGGTCCTACCACCAGTAATTACGCAAATTGTAATTTTGCGGGTTTGATTTTTATTACACGACGTTATTCCTTCACCGTGGAAGTCGATCGTGAACCTTTATTGAGCACGTATTTCATTAGAAAAATTAGTACCCGCCTGGGATTCGAACACCGGTGCATCGCTCAACACGAATGCGCCGGACTTCTTATGCTTTAGGCCACGACGACTTCAAAACTATGGTCTCCTGTAACTGATTTGTAGTTCGTGTATCATCTGTGCATATTATGGACCACAATAATATTGCAATATTTTTTGTTAAAACGAATCCTTTATTTCTGGATCCCTAGAAAGCATTGCGCTCGCAACTTCGTATAACTAACTATATAGTTAGTTCGTCCCAATACGATTTGTTCTGGACGAGACACAGTAAATACAGCAATAGTGATTTTACTAATTGTTGTTTTGGAGTATACCGATTATTGTTTTTCAAAAGAACCATGTTAACAATTAGCTTATTATTTACTAAATATTATAATATAATAAATAAAATGCCTAAACAATCGCCCCATAGATCGCACGTCGACTTTCGTCAGATCAATATTTACTTAATTTTTTTAGTCGTTTTCCATCCTCACTTAGAATAGAAATAAGGCGTGGACACGTTTTCCGACTTAGCTAAGTGCTTAGATTACTTAGTGCTCAAGTTTCCTGTCCCTTATTTGCGTTTATTGCATTGTCATTTTTTAAATCCGCTCTTTGTTTTAAAGCTATTCTTAATGTACCCAGCTGCTCTAGCTTCAGAGTAAGCCTATTAAGCTTAAAACCTTATCGAATAGTCGAGCTGGGCTTACAGAGATCATAAAAAATAACGATTAATTAAGCACTGGTATTTAATTAGAGTAGCGTGTTGAAAAAGATATTCGCCAGATCATAGTCTCTGCATGGTCTCCTCCAAATTTACTTTAAAAGTATAATTACGAAATTGTTTTTTTCTCTTTACAATATAAAAAAAGACGAGTGGCGCTCGGAGACCGCCGCGGTAAAGCTATTTCATAGCGTTTTTATCAACTTATGCAATTATAAATCGACAATAATAATTTAATATTAAAACAACAATAAAATAAGATCCGGCGAGAAACTCAGTGGGCTAACTTTCAATGAATCTGCTACATTGTGAGTATTCCATTTTGACCGCGCACTCACTAGAGGGCGCTACATGGGATAGAGACACGCCTTTGGATGCTAGTTCTAACTCTCATTCGCCCAGAATCAACGGTTTAGCTAGTTTATTTTTAATGCCACTCCAATCACTGAATGAGTAGTAGGAGTAGTAATAAAATTCTTCGACTAAGCGATAGAAAATAGCACGCCCAACGCATTGTAATGTGATATAATTTTCTATTTTACAATTCCGTTTGTCGCCGATAGATGGTGCTTGACGCAAAAGCTGAATCGCGCTATCGTTGTGTTACCCACGAAATTATATCACATATTTTGATAGTACATAAATCGGTGTTTAGACTTCTTACTTTAAACACTACACAAGCGAAACGTGTGAATGTGTTGAACGCGAGCTACATAGTAGGCGTAGTGAGGAGTGGAATGTTTTTTTCGTTAGGGAATTTCATGATTCCGATCTCAAGCCGCGCTCAAGGGCCGCGATAAAATCTATGCAATAGCTTAAAAATTAAAAATATTTTATTTTTCAAATTTTATTTTGTCCTGCTGAAGTAATATATCAACTGTACACAATTGTTAAACACACACACACACACACACACGCAGAGTTAAATTGCGCTGCACAATGTAAATATGAAACCAGATATTGTTACGATACGAAGGAGAGGCGAGGAAATTATACAGAGATGCAGCCAGTGTCTAGATTAAATCGTATTTCTTGTTGTGAGGTTATGAATACTATGCACTGGCATTTTTGTAAAGATTTTTGTACGAGTATTAAACTAAGATTTATCATTTGCTACGTGCATTCGGAATTTGAAGATATTGTCCGTTCTGAGGTAATGCTTTCTACAAAGTAGTGCTTACATATTCTTAACTTGTTTTTATATTTACTTTTTCAATTATGAGATTGTACTTCAACTCTTCGAAGATGTTTCTAACTATAGTAACATAAACGGGTTTCTCTAAACACGCCATTAACGAATAAAAATTATTACTTTAATTACTTTTTTTAAGTTTCAACATTTAATTTCAATGTCATGAAACAAAACAAAATGTTTAAATTTTTCATATCCCTAAGCATTATCATTTCACTGCGACTCGAAACTATTAGCTTTTAAGGTACGAATACTAAAAAAATATATTCTAAGTTGATAGGAAATGAGTACAATTTTGCAGCCCGTGTAGTTTCATCAATCAATGTCCCGTCGGGAATCAAGGCTTAGCGCTTAGTAAAATCCTTGCTCTATCCCACTAATCCCTTCACTATTTACCACCTTCGTTCTTTAACACTGGCTGATGAGGGTTAATAAACTTGTCACTCTAACAAAGATATAAAATCACCATTGGAATACAATGAAAAAATTATCTCTATTAAAATTTATTCATTCGTTCTGTTTGTCTATAAGTGAATTGGCAGGTAGAGTATCATGCGTGACAAAGATGATATAAAGAAATTGTTTTGGCATTATGGACAAGATAGCGAAATACCGACGCGAAAATCGATATCAATCTCCTAGTAGTATTTCCTCATTGAAACTTTTACAAACAGTGATTTTATATTATAATTTATTTATTTATTACACTTCATGTAATATTTACATTGGCAGACCAAATGTCTAAGGCATTTTCTACTAGTCAACCATAGCTAGTGCAGAGTAAATAATTTAATTTAGTAAATTAAATTTTTAATTAAGATTTTATTAAATACAAAAAAAAAAAGTTAGTTAATTTAAAAATTTGTTGGTAAAAAGAAAATAAATAGAGTTCAATGACAGAATGCCAAGGTATTATTGAAACAAAGTAGATGATAAGACGTTCAAGTAATAATAATAAAAATAGTAAGCCCATTTTGTTTCCGAAAAAAGAAAACATCTTATCAAATAAAAATTACAAATATAAAACGTATGTCATTGGAACCCTACTTCGTGTATAGGCCTCCTCAAGCTTACTCCGCTCTTCCCTATTCTTGGCTCTGTTTCTCCATTATTTTCCTGTTGTTTCTATTATTTCGTCAATCTATCTGCTCCTTGGTTTTTTTTTTTTTTTTTTATGATTGAATGTTTACTGGTGGCCCGAAGGCCTTTCCAGTTTCACCAGGACAGGTGGGCGAGCAAAGGCTCAGCCAAGAGGGGTGGGATTTGCTAACAACTGCCCGAGCGCCTCCGAAGGAGACCTAACAACTCAAGAGCAATTGTTTCGCGAATGAATCTACTACCGGATCGGAATCGCGACCCGCTGAGAAGATCCGGCGAGAAACTCAGCGGGCTGATGCATGGGTTGCTGCTCCTTGGTCGACGTTCAAGTAAGAAGTGTAGCTTAAATTGTCTAATAAGTGTATTCATTATAGTATTGTTACGTGCTGGGGCTCGGGATAAATAAATATTCCACCAATGTACAATTAAAAACTGTATTTAACACTTAGAGCACTTTAAAACTCTCAATTCGATTCTTCCGCTTCGCTTCAGGTGATCCGTTCGCTGTTTCGCTTCGAGTAGTTCCGATTACTAACTGACTGCGTGCCATCTCTGCAAAGTTTTTATATCGTCGAGAATATTCCACAAAATTCTAGTATTCTGTGTTTCCGCTATCTGACAATAGATGGCGTTGTAAATCTCGAGCGTTCTCTAGATCCTTCGATATTCGTTCGACTATTCGGCAATAGATGGCGTTACTCTCACCGGCGTAACAATATGTACTTGGAGTATCTTGTTAAAATGTTACTTTGTACGAAAAACAATTATTATTTCTGAAGATGATAGAGATATAGGCTGAGAGCTCGTCCACCCATCTAAGCTATAAAAAAAAAAAAAAACATTGGGTAGTCTTTAAAAAAAATTAAATAGCATAATTAACGGTAAAACGTGGATACGAGCAATGAGTGATTTGTTACATTCCATTTCACTACTTCGAAAATCTCAATGACCATTCCAGTTTCGATATGTCAATGTCCTAGCTAATAACAGTCAAAAATTACGAAGGCGTCTGCTCACGAGGGTCTCATTTATTCGGTCTGGTTCCTTTGTTTCATATAATACGGCATTGGGACTATCCTTAAATTATGATTAAATTATTTCAAAGCCGAATAAGGGTGAACGGTATCTGGCTTCGCCGTGATTAAAGCTTAATGGAGCACTTTAATTAGACTTATTGTAGAATTTTAACATGGTTACAATTTTGATTTAATTGCTTGAAAACTTGGATGCCGGTTATTTGGGAATACTTTGTATGTTGTTATAATAATAGTAATAATAATTACATTTATTTACTCCACAATACAAATAACTTTTCAATTAATATGACATAAAAATTGTAATTATAAACAATATTACAATATATTAATTATACTGACACAGTGGAGATAAAAAGGCCGCGACTCAGCTTTGTGATAGCTGAAACTATCTCTGTTATTCTGCCGCTGCCTGTAATCTTAATCTATAAACTAATCTAATCCATAAAATAATAAACTAAACTACTAAAATTAAAATAATATAGACTAATCTATAAAAAAAAATCTAACAATACCTAAATTTAAATATGTGGCATAAGCTATAGAATCCCTGCCTCCGCACTTTGCTGCTTAAGTAGAAACTCCTTAAAAAAGTAGTTGAAGGGGTTTAATCCTTGCGAGGTTTAAACCCTTTCATCATATTCAGATTAATTTATCAAATAAAATTTTATCAGCGGATCGTATAGCCAATTGTAACTGTACACACTCTGACAAAATAAATAAATAACAATCAGTTTTGACAGAATATATATTTTAAAGTTACTATTCATTATTTTCATAACCACTTCTAACGAAACAACTTAAGTCATTTGAAGTCGTGCCAAGGATTAAGATTAGACATTTTAAAATATGACCACGAAGAAAGCACTGACAACGAAATATGTCTAATAATAATTTGTAATTTTATGAACAAAAAGATTCTAACATGGAATAAGAAAATTGCATTTTTACAATGTATTTGTTTCGGTTGTACCTACATATAGGTATAAACAACAGTGATGGAATTTACATAGTTACCTACCTACCTTCATCTTCACTCAGCCATCTGTTGTTACTATAATATAAGAGGTTTCAAGAATTACAACTTCCTCAAAATGATAATTACAAGTGCTACAATTAATTTAGGAATTGAACCTAAACACAATGTATTTTTTTAAATATGAAAATACCGTAAAAATAGTATCGATCATGTCCTATAACATAGTCGTTTACTTAAGATTCAGTCAGCCTTATTTAGATTTATGATAGAGAGACGACCATTTAATATTTTAAAGGATTTCCACTAAAATACTCGACTAAAGCTAATTTAATTATGCGTGACGTCATTTGGGGTTAAAATGGACGACCAGATAACCATAGACTATAACACTAATACAGAAAGGCTGTTCATATGTGACATCGTGAATAAACATTGAAATAAATTTTGCGGTAGGCAGCGGCTTGGCTCTGCCCCTGGCATTGCTGAAGACCATGGGCGACGGTAACCACTCACCATCAGGTGGGCCGTATGCCCGTCTGCATACAAAGGCAATAAAAAAAAATAAAAAAAATAAAAATAAAATCTTTTGCCGTGCGACACAAAACAGAAATCATTAATCTTCCACGAATAGTAATTGATTTCGATTGACATTGTTTTAATTCAGTTAAAATGCATAACTAGTTTTTTACTATTTTTAGTAATGGCAACTAGGTTTTCTATTATGTAATTTTGGATGATTTTTTATAGTAACAATTTGAGATAATTCTGTAACTATCATATATGTCAAAATTGATGACAATACTGGGCTGTAAAAAATTAAATATATTTTTCAAATAGACAAAAAATATTTGTATGAAATCACACAACGGTTGACTTAATGCGTGACGTACCAAAACTATGGAACACTTAAAAAAAATAGGCAAATTTAAAATCATACATTCAGTTGTCCTGTTCAAAAACCACAAAAAATCATAGATATATTTTAAAAATCTTATAGTTACAGGTAAAATTTTCAACGTCGGTAATTCATTAGTATTCAGGTCTCATCAAGCATTCCCGGGTTTTTAGATAAATGCCACTATTAATCATTTTAATGCGTCCTGCCCTGTAGACATCTCGCCCAGGTGTAGACTGTTGCTTCACGTATATATTCACTTTATTATCCGGCCTTTACGACTGTTGTTCATATCTTTTGGTTGTTAAAGTTAACATTATAATTTGCAAAACGTTAGAATATGGTTGCATGTGTGGTCGAAATTAAAACTATTGTCGTCTTGTTTATAATGTGTTACACTGTTAATGTGCTTTTTTTATTGCCCTTTTAGATAGACGAGCATACGGTCCACTTAATGGTGAGTGGTTACCATCGCCCATGGACTTCAGGAATCCCAGAGGCAGAGCCAAGCCGCTGCCTACCGTTAAGTATTCCCCACATGCCTCGTTTGAAGAAGGATATGTCATAGCGCTCGGGAAACACCGTGGAGGGAAGCTCATTCCATAGCCGGATGGTACGTGGTAAAAAAGATCTCTAGAAACGCACTGTGGATGAACGCAGTGGCTCCAGGTAGTATGGATGAAGACTACTCCGGTGGCGGGCGGTGCGATAGTAAAAACTGGATGATGGTATCATCTCAACCAATTCAACAGTTTTTCAACAACAATTCCTAAGAGCACTCTTCATGGAACATACGGTACAAAATACAGAGGGAACCGAAGTCCCTCCGCAGACCCAGAGATTTCAAACGATTCGTGATTTGGGATTATCGACAATCCGAACGGCCGGCCCTCTTCTGTATGGAGTCAAATAGAAGTAGCGAATTTTTTTATTTGAAATTGTAATTTGTAATTTGAAATTGAATTGGATCTCGTAGCAGTAGCATCTCCTACTTCATATTCGTCTATCTTCAGGTAATTGGACTATGGTCTTCAAAAAGCCTAGCACTGTATGTTGAAATTAAATTAGAATTAATTTAATGAAAATAATTTAAAACAACAGAATTTCAGTAAATGAAAAATCCAAGCGAACTTATTTCGCTAATATAGAGAAGACGAAAGGAAAAATATTCAAACTAAACTAAACTTGGTAGTGGCATTTTTAAATTTCTTCTGATGGGATAACTAACTTACGATTCACCTGGTCCTAGCCGTTTATCTAACCGTTATTACGATGAATTGTACTTGTAATACACAATACGTCTAACTCCTTTGCCGCAATCATGAGTTAGATGATGGAGCCTACCCGTGTGAACTCACAATATGTCTCTATGTCAATATCAGTATATCACAATATGTCACAACTGTAATAAGTTTGCGGAGAGTCGCTTTATAAGCCGGGAATGAAACCCCGTCCCATCATTAGAACGGGTACCGACGAAGGCGGACTTTCAGCGCGCACTATGCGGTACCGTAAGTTTTGTTTATCTGGTGTGGTGGAGCTCGATGGAGTTTAGTCGGTAATCGATTCTGCAAGGCAAGTGCTTCGCGCGCCTTTTTTAAGGCGTAGTCTTCTAGGAGGAATCGGAGGAGGAGGACCTCAGTCTTCCTCTTCTCCCTCTTCTTCTCTGGAGGCGGCATAACCCGGTCTGCTACCCCTCTCGACCGGGTATCAGTAAACGGATTCCCCAGCGTTAAACAAAAGGTGACGGCTTATAAACACTATTATTATAACGGGCTCTTACAACAATCAATTTAAATGAGTTCCCCACGGCTCACCTGGTGTTAAGTGACCACCAGAGTCTATAGACATCAATCACGTTAATTCCGCTACGTAAAACAGCTGGTCGATCCCTTAAGGCGAAACGTATTACTGCTTCACGACAGAAATAGGCAGAGTGATGGTACCTACCCGAGCGGGCTCATAAGACATCCTACCAAACTACAATACGCCTCATTATCAGTAGCATCTATTCGACCATTCTTTTAACTAAAAATCAATAATGGTTAACTTTCCTAAAAACCCCTTCTCAACTAATTTTCTGTAGATTACTGGTACATAACCTAACAGAGTGTCTGAATTAATTGCCAAACTCGTTTGCCATAACGGATTAGCCTCACAGAACATTACAATCCATGTAATTATTTGGGTGTTGGCTTATACCGATACAGGGGCGTACAGAAGTGCTTATAAAAGCTATTAAGCGTTATATGAAACCGCAAATTTAATGTAAGGAAAATGATAACGTAGGCGCCCGCGTTAAAGACAAAAGTCGTACATTTTATTAACGCTTTCGGTAATGTCAAATGCCATTTATTGAAGTTGTTGAAGTGTTTGTTTTTATGTAGAAGAATGTAGACGGCTAATTCTTTGGAAAACAGGAACTTTTTGAGGAATATATGAATCTTAGCATTATCGCGCACCAGATATGAGTACGAGGATACGACCACTTCTTTCACGCTAATCTTACTACAAATTAGGCATAGTATTGGATCGAAAGGGAGTATCTTATCATACAATGTGATATTATTAAGACAACCGTGATATGTCTCAAGGTGGGTGGTGATATACACTTTGTGAATACTATAGACTAGAAAAAATTGTCAAGTTTATTATACACACTCGTTACACATTCTTTAGGCTACTGGGTGTAATAAAAAAATTTACAAAATTATTTCAATAAATTAGGCAGTAAAGTCAAACAGGAGTCCATTTGGGCTAGTGCTACTATTCAGCGCTGTTCTTCAGTGAAGCGATAATGCGTTTTAAGTACTTAAAAACCAAGAAAACTGCTTATTCAGACCATATCTTATGTTTAAAAAGTCTCAAGGAGCGCCAGAGTAAAAGTAAAGTTAAAAGAGTCTAAATATTTTGATATACACCAATAATGTCATGATGATATTGTTACGCCAGTAAGAGTAAAACCATTTATCGCCAGAAAACAGAAACGAACACCAAAAGTAGTAGTAAAATCGAGAAGCACAACGCCATCTATTGCCAGATAGCAGAAACACACATAGAAGCTACTCGACTTGCCCAGGATGTTCTCAATAAATCTAGGGATGTCATATCGACTATAAAAGCATTGCAGAGATAGCACGAAAGCGGTCAGTAATCGGAACTACTCGAAGCGAAACAGCGAACGGATCACCCGAAGCGAATCGCAAGATGCGAATTCAGAATTTTAAAGTGCTCGTTAAGTGTTCTAAGTGTTAGTACAGTTTTAAATTGTACTTCGGTAGAATTTTTATTTATTCCGAACGCCAGCGCGTAACAATATTACAGTTTTTTTAAACATTTAATTTTAATCTGCACTGCCAACAACCTCACCTAAATTATAATGAAAAAATTTGTATTTCTTTAGAAATAACATGTTTTAATAATTACGGGTAATATAGTAGGTGTAAGTTTTCAAACTTAAAATTGGCTACTAATTAATTAACACATCCAACATTTTCGTAGCGAGCGTACTCTTCACAAAAAAAAACATTAATTAAATAAAACAAACAAAGGATCCGGCCAAGAATCTCATTCACGTGAAAATACAAAATATTACTTAACGTAGTTCGCCGAATCCCTAACCGTTTCATTGTTGAAATGAAATGCGTCCACGACTGTACCCGGTACAATTCGTGATACGAACAATGAATAGAATAGCTCCTATTGTATGACTTCGACCGGATAGTTGTGGAACGCAAGTGTTTGCGAGAATTGTTAACAAATCAACTTGAGAAGTTTGGCTCTCTTGTATTGTGTACACGGATATTGCTCATAATACGTATAAAATTCAGATAATTGGTTTTTATCTTCAATTGTCAATACAAAAAGTACCATTCTATTAGCTTAAGGTGGCAGATGTAGAACTGAAATGAACAAATCAACTTGAGAAGTTTAGCTCTCTTGTATTGTGTACATTGATATTACTCATAATAGGTATAACATTGAGTTAATTGGTTTTTATCTTCAATTGTCAAAAGAAAAAATACCTATTAGCTTAAAGTGGCATATGTAGAACTGAAATGAATATACCGATAATTTCGATGAGATCAATTCTTTTTTCCTGCTCGTCTATCCCATGGATTACGTAGTACCTTTAGGAGATCGATTCTCCTATTGTGCACAGTTGTTTATTCTGGCGATTGTTCTACAAAAATAGCCAGCATGGGCTATCACAAGAGCCTACAATACGAACGTTTGAAGAGATTTGGCACCAATTGTTGGTATCTCGAAAAAATGGTAGTACGAAATTATGTCAGCTGATTTGCCTGATTTTTAAACTAAACATCAGCAGGCATAATAGTATCAATAGCTTATTTCTCTGTTTCATAGCTTTGTTCTTAATCTCTAAACAACCACCAATGATGGGTGGAACATACATACCCACCAACGCTTTATTCAAAACATCAAAAAATGAGAAAAAGCAACAGTGTTCCTTTTGAGCTAATATCACTATGGTACATAGTTAAAAGAAATACAATAATACGAAAGTTTTTACAAATGATTTTTTTTCCTTATCATACAGTCGCGTGGACTATAAGCAGATAAGTTGTAGATGAGATGGTGTGTAGGGTGTTACGGTACTCCCAGCGGAGCCAACCCTTTCTTTTATGTAGTCACCCAGTTATGGAAGACTGGTCTCGTCGTTTCTTCAGTCGGCGCGTTGTTTCAGGAATATTATTTAATAATGTAAAAACGTTTTGAAAATAAACCAATATTACTAATAACATTATGAAGTACTTATTCAAGCCCTTATTGGAAACAAGTTCGGAGTTGAACTAGAATTACACATCCACCATGGAACAACGCATTTCAAGATATAACTGTTATTGATCATCATACATCAGTGCCCATAACCCGTTGAGTTTCTCGCCGGATTTTCTCAGTGGGTCGCGATTCCGATCCCGTGGCAGATTCTACGAAGCACCGCTCTGGCTAAGGCTAGTGTTAGCAAATTCTCTCAGGCTGAGCTTGTAAGCTCACCTGCCCGTCCGGGCGTAGCTGAAATAGCCACTTAGACTACCAGTGATTAGGTGGGGGGAAAATTCGCTTACCGCGTTGTATAAATCAGTGCTTCAACTGTCCTATGCGATAAATTTTTACCATCACCTTATTGGTTTCGAAAGAAAAAATTATAGTCTGTTAAAAACTATTCCAATCTTGGCATTAGAAAATCATAATAAAGTACTCTTAGAGAATTGTTGGCTTTCGACTCGCTTCCGGACGTGGCGTTCGCAAATTGGCAACGGGTACGATTTGTTCGATTCTGTCATCCGCAGCATTTCGTGACTGTACCAACCATTCACTTGGGCCGTTTATTTATGGAATTGATGATGTCATTTACCCGTTTTTTGAAAATTTCACTTTGTCGGTATATTAAATTCATTTTTTCAACCAAGTGATTATTATTAAATGTTTCAGTATTTCATAGATGTAAGACCATTACAAAAACGCTTATGAGAATGGAAGATGCCATTAAAATCAGTCTTATAATCATGGTTATAAGGTCGATTCAAAATTCATATTCAAAAAAAAATTCATATTTAAAAAAATAATAATCTAATATTAAAAAATAAATAAATAATAATATCATATTTAAAAA
The DNA here is from genome assembly GCF_030267445.1 of Bombyx mandarina. Classification (NCBI taxonomy): domain Eukaryota; kingdom Metazoa; phylum Arthropoda; class Insecta; order Lepidoptera; family Bombycidae; genus Bombyx; species Bombyx mandarina. The sequence continues at coordinate 11,179,260 of NC_143213.1, forward strand.
AAAGACATGCCCGCTGAGTTTCTTGCCAATTCTTCTCAGGACGGAGGCTAGTTCTTGTGAATTGGCGGTAGTTCTTTTGACGTTCAACAAGTATGTACTTTCATTTATGTTGAAAAAAAAAATTTTTGATTTTGATTTGATTTTGATTGTTTTAATTGAACTTGGAAAATATAGGATCATTCTTCATGAATTTTGTTTTTCCTGGTGGTAGGATGTCGCGTACGGGTTGGTACTACGACCCCGCTTATTTTTGTCGTGAACCAGTAATGCGTTTCGGCTTAAAGTGTGAGGCAGCCGTTGTACTGTAAAAACTGAGATTTAGAACTCATGTCTCAAGGAGAGTTGCGGCATTAACGTGGTTGATGTCTATGGGCTCCGATGACCACTTAATATCAGATGAATGGTCACCTGATCCATGAATCGTTGTAATAAAAACTCATTAAAACTGTTTGTTGTAAGAGTCCGTTAAATAATAATGTTTATTAAACGACAATATGGTAATTATTTTAAGAGCAATTTCTTCATCTTTGTGAGATTCAATCGATGGTTTAAATCAGTAGTATGTTCATGGTGGTTTAATGTAGTACCACCTTATCTCTCCCGAGACACTAAACTTTTTAACTTACTAACTTAACATAAATTTCATTGCACCTACCACTATCTACTCTGCACTACCTTTGGTTGACTGGTAGAGAATGCCTTAGGCATTAAGTCCGCCATTGTAAATTTTACATGAAGTGTAATAAATAAATAAAGTACATATTCAGTAGCCCACTAATAGGGCTTCTAGTCTACGCAAAGATTATTGAAAAAAAAAAATCGACTAGACTGTACAAATTATGTTTACTTAATTACTGGTGGTAATTAATTTACTGGTACTGGTAGGACCTCTTGTGAGTCCGCGCGGGTAGGTACTACCGCCCTGCCTATTTTTGCCGTGAAGCAGTAATGCGTTTCAGTTTGAAAGGTGGGGCAGCCGTTGTAACTATACTGAGACCTTAGAACTTATATCTCAAGGTGGCGCATTTACGTTGTGGATGTCCAGTAACCACTTAACACCAGGTGGGCTGTGAGTTCGTCCATCCATCTAAGCAATAAAAAAAAAAAAAAAAAAACGTATGCGACTGCAGAATTGGTTCGTAAATAAAATTACAAAACTTTAGTAAGTTAATTAACCACGACACCTTTTAATACAAACGTAACACGACCACACGTATTTCGACTAAAACACGCGATCCAATGTCCAACGAACCAGACGTAGGGGTCACTAAATTATAACATCTAAATTAATTTAACGTTCACAATGGATAGAACGCCTCGGGGACATATATGTATGTCTAGATTAATATAGAAAATAAAATTACAAACGACTTAATGAAATTCTACAAAAAATATGTTTCAGTTTTTGCCAAATTCGTACAATTAATTAGTAGTAAGTTGGAAATATTCGATAGAATAACGACAGATTCAGAATGATAGTTAAATGAAACCCAACACTAAAGGAGTCGTTCTTTAGGTGTTCTGTTTCTGTGAGGATCACACGGCTTGACTTTATTTATTTATATTATTTATTTAGTCGTCGTCTTGGGTTGGAATATAATGTCTTTGCAAACACAAAAGTACACAAAGAAAGTTTTTATTTAAGACGAACACAATATATAGAAAGAAGGAGAAAGTAAACAAGAAATAGATAGTCCAAGCAACACAAGCAGGTACACGAAACAAAAAGCAAAAATTATAAAAGGCGTAGAACAGAAAAGATAATACGGGATGCGCGCTCGCAAGTCAGATCTCGACTGGTGGCGGTGGTCGGTAAAAATGCGACCGATGTACTAGCGAAATATATCGCCGCCGCTATACTGCAGTTATCGCCTGACTTTGCTTGTGAATTTTATTTTGTTAAGTGTAAATAATGTTTTGTATGATTGTGTGATAAATGAATGTGTTGAAATAAAATAAAGTATGTATGTGTTGTTGTGTAGTGTAATTATAATAAAATATTATAATATAAATAAATACATGTGAGTCACCCACATCACTCCCCTCCGGAGACCGTGCCTACGGGCGATAATAATCAGGAAAGTGTACTCTCCTGCCTGAACGTGTTGTTCTTACTGGGAGGTGTTGGTGTGGTGGAGTGGGTGGTGTATCTGGTACAGTGGGTGGTGTATTTGGTGGAGATGTGTGGTTTGAGGTCGTGCCAGTATCATTGCACAGTATATATGCCGGCTTAAGGCGATCTATACTTACCGTCACAGCTTTGTTTTTGACAAGAATAGAAAAATATTTATCGCCTCTTTTAAGCACTTCATGCGGCCCTGTATATGTAGGTTGAAGTGAGCCACGTAACAAGTCTTCTCGGAGGAATACATGACTACAAGTGGCGAGGTCTTTAAAAACGAATGTTTTTTGTGTCGAATGGTGTTGAGGAGGGACTGGGCGTATCTTCTCTGCAAAGGACCTCATACGCGCTAAGAAGTCGGTAACGTCGGTAGTGTGGTGAGTGACACTATGGCCGAAGAATTCGCCGGGTAGGCGAAGAGGCTCGCCATACACCAGCTCTGCCGATGACGTTTGGAGGTCTTCCTTGAAAGCAGTCCTAATACCCAGAAGGACGAGTGGCAAGGTCTCAGTCCAGTTTGCGTCTGCGTGGCAAGTTATCGCAGCTTTCAGCTGCCGGTGAAAACGTTCAACCAAACCGTTGCACTGTGGGTGATATGCTGTTGTTCTACGGTGATCAAAGCCGATGGACTTGGACAACCGTTGAAATAGATCCGACTCGAATTGTCTGCCGCGGTCGGTGACAACCTCGACAGGACAACCGTATCGGGACACCCAACAAGAAATGAATGCTGTGGCCACTGTTTTGGCGGTGATGTCGGTTAGAGGTACAGCTTCTGCCCATCGCGTAAAGCGATCGACGGCTGTAAGGCAGTACCGATAATCACCTGCTGGCGGTAGGGGTCCGATCAAGTCTAGGTGGACATGTTTGAATCGTGCTGAAGGTAGGTCATGGCTGCCCACAGGGGCGGTGACGTGTCTTGTGACCTTCGAGCGCTGGCAATTCAAACATGCCTTAGACCATTCACGGCAATTTTTCCGCATTAGTGGCCAAACGAATCGTTGTGCAACGAGTTTGGCTGAGGCGTTGGGACCAGGGTGGCTGAGTGAATGAAGGCACTGAAATACCTTCTGACGCATCTCTCGTGGGACGAACGGCCTGGGCAACTGCGTACTGACGTCGCAGTACAAAACAGCTTGACTTCCAGGGACGCTCATCTTAGTCAGGCGTAAAGATGTTCCACCCGATAAATGTTCTGCCAGCTCCGGATCTGTGGTTTGTAACTTGGCCATTTCTTCCAAGTCAACAGGCATCTGCAGTTCACAGATGCGAGACAAGGTGTCAGCGACAAGGTTGTCTTTGCCCGAAACAAACCTTATGTCCGTGGTGAACTGGGAGATAAAGTCCAGATGTCTGTACTGACGCGGCGAACAGTTATGCTTCGGCTGCTGAAATGCATAACATAAAGGTTTGTGGTCAGTATACACAGTAAAGTTTGTTGCTTCAAGCATATGCCGGAAGTATTTTATGCTCTCATATATGGCGAGAAGCTCTCGGTCGTACGGCGAGTATTTTGACTGCGAAGGGCTCAATTTTCGAGAGAAAAATGCTAACGGCTGCCAATCTCCACCTTTAAGTTGCTGGAGAACTCCACCTATTGCAGAGTCCGAAGCGTCTGTCACGAGACTCAACTTTGCTTGAGTATCGGGATGGGCTAGGAGAGCTGCATTGCATAGGCTTGTTTTGCAGTCTTGGAAGGCTTGCAATGACTTTCCCTCAATAGCGACGGGTTGCGCACCTTTAACGGAACCAACTAGCAATGCGTTGAGAGGCGCTTGTATCTGGGCAGCATTGGGTAGGAATCGGCGATAAAAATTTATCATACCCAAAAATCGCCGGAGTTCTCTGACGGTTTTTGGGACAGGAAAATTTGAGATAGCCTCGACCTTGCTTACCAGAGGCTTGGTACCCTTCTCGGAGATTTGGTAACCCAAAAACGTGACTTCTGGGACGCCGAAGACACATTTGGTAGTATTAACCAAAACGCCATACTCTTTCATGCGTGTGAAGAGTTGATGCAAGTGGTCTTCGTGCTCCTGGGCTGACCTGCTAAAAATTAAAAAATCGTCGATATAAGGAAATGTAAAATCCAGTCCACGCGTCATCTCGTCAGCGAACCTTTGAAAAGTTTGTGCCGCATTGCGCAGCCCGAACGTCATATACGGAAATTCGAATAATCCGAACGGTGTTGTGATCGCTGTCTTTAAAATGTCGTTCTTAGCTACTGGTATCTGATTGTAAGCTTTTTGTAAATCGACAACAGAGAAAATTGTGCATCCGGACAAACAATGTGAAAAGTCATGTATATGACGAATAGGGTATTTGTCGGGTATGGTTCGTGCATTCAATGACCTGTAGTCGCCACATGGACGCCAGCCGTCGTCTTTTTTTTTCGACACCAGATGCAGTGGTGATGCCCAAGGGCTGCAGGAAGGGCGTGCCGTGCCGTTACGTAGCATAGCATCGAACTCCTGCTTGGCGATTCTCAATTTATCTGGGGCGAGACGACGGGGCGGCAGCGATACAGGTGGACCTGGTGTGGTGATGATGTGGTGTGTCGTGTGATGTCTGACGATACCCGGAGTACCAGCGGGGCGAGTTATTTCCGGATATTGTGCCAAAATGTTATGATACCTACCACTACCACCAGTTGGAATTTTTACACTTGTGACAAGACAATTATTTTTACATATAGATGTTACAAACTTAAGATTGGTTAAAGTATCAATAAGTTGTTGGTGGCTGATGTCAACAATAAGGTTGTAATGTGAAAGAAAATCAACACCAATAATAGCCATCGTGACATCAGCAACAACAAAGCGCCATGGAAAGTCACGACGTAAGCCTAAATTAAGATTAAGTTCGATATATCCATACGTATCTATCACTGAACCATTCGCGGCACTGAGTTGAAAAGAAGTTTTATAACGACGCTCTCGAAGTGCGGACACTGGGTAGACACAAATATCACTACCGGTATCAATAAGGAATTGATTTTTAGTTTTACTGTCCGTTATGAAGAGGCGACCCGTGGTGTTGCGGCAGTCTTGTGTCGCCATCAGCGACTGTCCGGACTGTTGACTGTTTTCCGACGCCTTGTAGTCGCACGGCTGGACACATCTGACGGTTTTGGTACCATATTTGAAGTGATACCAACATATGGGGTGCTGTCTGTAGTTAGACTGTGACCGGCGGCGAGATGAAGATCTGCTGCGCTGTTGCTTTGTCGGTCTCCGTTGTCCTCTGCTTGGGTGATGGTTGACTTGCGCGGTCAGTGCACTCACTTGTTTTGTTAGCTCTGCTACCTGTCGTGTCAGCTCGTCAATATGTGTAGACGTGGTAGCGCTTGCTACCTGCGGTGCCGGGGTCGCGATGTCATTGACCCGGTCGGCAAGTTCCGCCAGTGCGTCGAGAGACAATGATGGCTGCGAAGCGATGATTGGCTGCAATCCAGTGGGTAGACGGCTTGTCCAAATTGTTTTGACGAAGTCCTCGGGTATTCCGGGACCAGCGAGATGTTGCAGGTGCCGTAGGAATTGCGAAGGCTTGCGGCTTCCGAGCTGTTCGTGCATGAGCAACTGCTTCACCTTATTCTCCTGCGACACTGACAGTCTCTTGATGAGCTCATCTTTGAGTCGATTGTAGTCAGGTGGGCCGGTAAGAATGTCTTCAACTTCGGCTGCATACTGCCTGTCTAAGGTACTCAGGATGTGGTAAAATTTGGACGCATCATCGGTAATACGCATCACTGCAAACTGTCCTTCAATTTGAGCGAACCATATAGCAGGTTTTTCTGGCCAAAACGGTGGGATACGTAAATGTGAGGGTGGCGACGAAAAAGTTGTTAAGTCTGTCGCTGCGACTGGAGACGCCATTTTTACGTGTCGTCGTGGCCGTGTATTAACTTGCGATTTAACTGTATCACTTCCACTCGGACTGGACATCTCTTGAATGTGTTCTCCGGGGTCACCAGTTTAGTCGTCGTCTTGGGTTGGAATATAATGTCTTTGCAAACACAAAAGTACACAAAGAAAGTTTTTATTTAAGACGAACACAATATATAGAAAGAAGGAGAAAGTAAACAAGAAATAGATAGTCCAAGCAACACAAGCAGGTACACGAAACAAAAAGCAAAAATTATAAAAGGCGTAGAACAGAAAAGATAATACGGGATGCGCGCTCGCAAGTCAGATCTCGACTGGTGGCGGTGGTCGGTAAAAATGCGACCGATGTACTAGCGAAATATATCGCCGCCGCTATACTGCAGTTATCGCCTGACTTTGCTTGTGAATTTTATTTTGTTAAGTGTAAATAATGTTTTGTATGATTGTGTGATAAATGAATGTGTTGAAATAAAATAAAGTATGTATGTGTTGTTGTGTAGTGTAATTATAATAAAATATTATAATATAAATAAATACATGTGAGTCACCCACAGGGTTGAACTCCAACACGTCTCACTTGTCATATCAGCGTAAAATGATAAAATGATTAGTGAATAATATAGTAGATGGACGATTGTCGAATAACATGTGGGAGTATTAGAGGTAGAGTATTTAGAGTTAGAGTAGAGTTAGAGTAGAGATTTAGAATATTAGATAGAGTTCAGAGAGTTAGAGAGAGTATTAGATATTATTTCCCCAGTTCAGCCGATCCGCTACCTGCGTCCAACGTGATTGGAGAGGCTTATGTTCAGTAGTGGACTATAGCTATAAGTTGATGTGATGATGTTGATGACAAACATAAAAACAGACTGACAACTAGACACTTAGTAGAGTAGACTTTCATTGCTTATACCGCGAATCCTACACTAGTGTATACCATAGTTTGTTTGTTTGAGCTTCTTGGTACGCTAATATACGCAATCGCTGAACCAATTTAAATTAGATTTTTAATTAATGCCGCAAAATTCATGTTAAAGAAAGTACACCTTCTTTCCATACATATACCACTACGTAACGCCTTCGATTCAGCAGTGCTCTTATCCATTCCTGATAATTCCTTAACTGGTGATGTGGTTGTAATAGTGGTAGAGAATCGAAACCTGTCCATCGTGTCTCAAGGTGGATGGAGGCGTTTACGCTATTTTGTCTACGGGATTTAGGTACCACACCACCAGAAGATAACTATTGAATGCGAAAGTGGGTTAAAATATTTTTCTTAGCGATGATTATTCATCTTATCGAGTTCCGACGTGAAACGTGGTAAAAACTTGTAAATAGATTCAAGGAAGAAGATTTACTCATAAAAATTAAAACAAACATAAGGATTTTTAAATTGCCATCGTAATTTCGCCGTTGCAACGTACACAATAAAGGCGCCGTTTCTGGAACATTTTCAGGCATCTACGAAGTTCTTGCAAAAGTTAGTTCTCTGGCGACACGCGTGCGGCTTCGGTGTTAATTCGAAAAAAAAAAAAGATAAATGTAGCAGAGACCAATTCCGCTGAGAAATGCACTGGTTGAAATAACTTGGCTGGAAAAATTTTCTACTTTGAACGCGCTGTGAAAATGTATTCAAGAAATGCCTTTGTTTTGAAAAAGCATTTTAGTTATAATATTTTTCAAAACATAGGTGGTGAATATTATTTACCGTTTAACATAAAATAATCAACTGGACGAGCATAAAATAATGAGTTGGACGAGCTCATGGCCCTACTTAGTGTTAATTGGTTACCGCAATCCATAGACATCGGCGATATTAATGCCGCCATCCATCTTGAGACATGAGTTCTAAGTCTCAGTTTTTAGAGTAAAGCGGCGGCCCCACCCTTCAAACCGAAACGCATTACTATTTCACGGTAGAAATAGACAGGGTGGTGGTACTTACCCGTGCGGACTCACATGACGCCGTACCACCAGCATTTTTAAATTTCAGCTACTTAAAAACCAACGCATAAAATTACCAAAATGTTAATTATACCATTCCTAGGCGTGCCTAGTGGCTTTACCCTCACAAAATTTGTGATTCAAAAATTCTACAACACGTTATATTTTCTAAGGATAAAGAGTTAATTGTCTCACTCTCTGGTGTATAAGCTACGTATAATCAACCAGCGAGCATTGTCGTATTTATTATTAAAGGAGACATTTTTTATTTTATTTGTTAAATATATGGATGGACGAGCTCACAGCCCACCATGTACATCTACAACGTAAATGCCGCCACTCACCTTGAGTTATGAGTTTTAAGGCCTCAATATGTATACAACGGCTGCCCCACCCTTCAACCCGAAACGCATTACTGTTTCGCGGCAGAAATAGGCGGGGTGGTGGTACCTACCCGTGCGGACTCACAAGACGTCCTACCACCAGTAAAATATATAATATACCAGATAGATAGATAGATACCAGTAACAGATATACCCATTGTATACGGATCATAACATTTATTATGATATAAATGCTGACTTGGTGGTGCAGTACGGCAGTAGTGCAGCAGTGCCTCTGACTTTTTTATTTATTGCTTAGATGTATGGACGAGCTCACAGCCCACCTGGTGTTATGTGGTTACTGGAGCCCATAGACATCTACAATGTAAATGCGCCACCCACCTTAAGATATAAGTTCTAAGATCTCAGTATAGTTACAACGGCTGCCCTACCCTTCAGACCGAAACGCATTACTTCTTCACGACAGAAATACGCCGGGCGGTGGTACCTACCCGCGCGGACTCACAAGAGGTCCTACCACCAGTGTTACGCCGAGGGTCGAGGCTTCGATCCCCACATCGGGCAAGCCTTCGTGTGATGAAAAGACTTATTTACTCTTTGTCTAGGTGTTTCTTATCTATATTTCTATATTACTTAAGGCTACAAAGTAATAAAATAAATTTATTAAGCTAGGAGTGTGATAAATTAAATATTTCAGAAACCTAAATAGGTCTGTGGCTGGTTATGATAAGATAAATTAAATTATGTTGGGATTTTCTAGATTTTAATTAATTTTCAACGTTTAATTACTTGATTAACTACTATTTTAGAATCACACAAATGATCCCAAGGGTAGAAGGATAAATAAATTTTTAGTTCAGCTCAAATAATACAAGAACAATTTTATAATATTAATTTAGGTAAACTCTTGCTCTAATTCTTCGGTTAAGATTTTGTATGCAATGTTGAGTCGTATTTTTTTTTAAATTAGAAAATTTTACTGCTCGTAAATGGATAAAATAGGAGAACTTAATGCAATTGTGATGTGAAATGATCCCATTATATCTCTACCATACTACCTAGAGACACAGCTTTCATTTGCATTGCGCTTTTAGATATGTTTTTGCCTCGGACCGTCACCAGCTTTGGGTTGAATATCCCTTCAGCGTATATATAAGTATATTCTGAATATGACGACCTTCTTTAAATTAAGTTTGCGGAGATAACATAGCGTACTTCTTTTGAAATATTATTTGCCGTTTTATTATAAGATATTTCTATAAAGAAATCAACATAAACAAAACAATACAAAAATCAACCGAAATGATTAAAACAAAAAAAAAACAGTGGCTCTCAAATTTTACACCACAATCTAAAATTAAAATCGCACCACAAGAATTAATAATTATCAAGCGCGGAACGACTGAACTACCTCCGCAAATTAATTATACACGTTAGGTAAAACGGTGATTACCCGTGATGGTCAGTCGTTCCATTGGATAGATGAGTCACGAGGAAAGCAGCTCATTTTCCCTCATTCTCCTTAATTAAACGAAATGTATTGTAAGTGAATCAATAGCGTAGTAACAAGAATCGTTACGGTTAGAGTAGATGGATATGAATATTAATGTAGTTCTCCTAACTTTAGAACAGTTATTAAGATTGCGCGAGACCTTGATCTGTAATTCGAGATCGGTATCAAATTGATTAACAAAGTGTCTGTGTGCTTTCTATTTGCGTACGATCAAAATTGATTAAAATTAGCCCGGTTAACTCTGCTTGTGGAAAGGCATGAACATAATATTATATGTAGACACATATGCAGATAGATAATATTTTTCATCATTCTTCCTCCTGCCTATATTTGCAAGAAGCAAGAAAGCGTTCTTGTTTGAACGACAGGAATAGTTTTAACACAATATAATTGAGACTTCGACCAATGATGGTTCATGCGTGGGCACGGTGGGATGTTGAGTGCAAAAAACCCAAACGCCTTAATACCCCATCTTGCTGGGGTGAAGATACTGGGTATAAGAACGCCGAATTGATGAAGAAAATTACCAAGTCATTGATTCGTTTATAGCTCTTTTTATTTTTTTTATTGCCCTTGTAGGCAGACGAGCATACGGCCCTGATGGTAAGTGGTTACCGTCGCCCATGGACTTCAGCAATGCCAGGAGCAGAGCCAAGCCGCTGCCAAAGCTGCCAAAGCTCACTAATACACTGCTACAAATGCATTCTAAACGAACCGTTTCCGAGCATTTCACTGCACGACTCTACGAAAACCTTATTTTCGTCCTGAATGTTGAATTAATTCAATTCCAAGTTCAATTTTAAAGTTAAATGAAGACCGGTCCGGACCGGTTCGCGGTTGTCATAACATTGGAACTCGTTAATGAGTTAGGTTAATGTTAATTAAAAGAAAACTTGTCTGATTCGTTCATATGAGTCCGCAATATTGCAAAGTGAATAATATCTAGATTATTTGCATTAATACCGTTGAATGCCAACCATTGGAACCAACCAACCAAATGGATTGGAACCAACCAAATAGCTTAGAAAAAATCACATAACTTCCCTAACACATTGGAGACGGTAGACGAGGCATGTCGAAGTTGCACGGACTAAAAACCAGGCGGCCTGGAGTATAGTCGGAGTGTATCTCGCAGAGCGCAGCTATCCCTGTCACTCGTTTGGTGGTTATGACACGCTGAATATGCGGTTGTCAGCATCACCGCACCGGGAATTTCAATTGGCAGGCTATCCGAGGCCTGTCAAAGCAGCAATACCAACTCGTACCCGCGTGATACCATTCTGGATCATTAGTTGAATAATTTTAAATGAGAATTATCCACTCTTCAATTAAGCAATTGTGCTCTGCGACTAGTAAATTTTGGGGTATCATAACCAAGCTGAATTTAGTAGAGAGTAGATAATACTAAAAAGGTTATTACTGCTACGTTAAAGTTGGGGTGGCGCCGCGTGTCTGGTTGTAGTGTTGACCGCGGGAAACCCCCTACTCTGACCGGGTTCTCACCCCGGACAGAGGTCGGACGTCGGGTGTAAGAGTGCAGGGGAGTCGTTTAGTGCGATAGGGACCGAAAATTCCTTGGGCCAGCGGTCTGCTCCCAGCACTTTGCAAATCGTCAAGTCCCACATACCCCGAGCGCCCCTAGGCGCGGGGACCTCGAAGGAGGTTCGGCCCCAGCCCGAAAAAAAAAAATATTACGTTAAAGTTAAAGGACTGTACAAGGGTTGCTAAAGATGATCAACATTGATTACTCGCATCCCCTGATTGTTAGCTAGATAGTGGTATATGGATGCTTTGAGTTGTAGATTAGACAAATAGAAATGTTAACTTTGCGTATTAAAACGTTGAACGCCATGTGGCCCACCGGTGGACTAGCGTACTATATTATATACTATTCGGGCCAAGCTAAAATTAGGGAATCAGTAATTTTCATCAACTTGAGATTTTCATTCTGAAATTTTTAAAATGCGATAATTTGCCCGGAAGATAAAAATTTGCGACTTTTACCGTCTAGTTTTTAAGATATTTTAAAAGGCTTATAATGTTGATACAAACTAGAATTTTCTATTGGATTTCCAAAACTAAGGCATTCGGTTCGGGTAAAAGGTCACGCGGCTCACTTCCACGCGTGTTTTGTTTGATAGCAGCAATCTGTGGCTTGTAGGAAGTGTTTACGTTGGAACCCTCACGTGGCTCACCGATGACCTTCATGGCCCGAACGGCTTATTAAGATAAGGCTCATCGGTGAGCATTGTGGCCTGAATGAAAATACCCGATTTTTGACGTGGCGTTCAACGTGTTAAGGGTAAATTTATTTCAGCTTTAAGAACAAAATAGCGATAGGTGATTTTTAAAATGATTATGGCCTTATGATGATGAACAGTAATATGTATTTGGATGCGTTTTCAGATTTATTGCAATTCCAAACTTCTGCATGGGTCAATAAAATATGACCTTGTACTGCAGCGAAGGTGTTATTAAGGTTATTATAGACCGGTACGTGCGCTCCGTTGAGCTCAGAACGTCGTCTGTTAATACCAGGGCTAAGCCTGCTAAGAATAATGTCTCAAGTTACCCCAGGCTAGGGAGCCCATTAAAAGTTCACGCCTCTCCGCCAAGCACAAACTTAATTACGTCATTCGCTAGACACCGCAAAACTCCTTGACATTTTCCTTCAGTTCAAGTTTGTATTTTGTAATTGTGTTGTTACCCTTTTCTGAGTTAAAACGACTGTAACTCTGACTTTTATTTTAGTGATTGTTATTACGTAAACATATTACGACTAATGAGAGGATTCGGATATTTCTTTGAAATCTAGACGTATGTCGAAAAAAATATCATATTTTATTTTGGTAGTTTATTTATAAAACGCTTGTGTAATCATATTTTAGAAAAGAGTCTTTAATCTACTTTTTACATTACCGTTCAATAATAAAATTGTCGTCTTTAGAAACTCACTAACAACTGTTTAATGACAAATATACTTGAAAGCACAATATTGTAACAGATAAAATAGAAAAAGAATAATGTTATTGACTTCATAATTATTATTTTTTCCTAAATATTTTAATACAAAAAACGTAAACGAATATGTAGAATAAACTTTCAAAATGTAATCTAAAAATTGTCTAACCTAAAAAATAATCTAAAAAAGAAAGAATATACGAGGATTCATTGCGGTTTGATTTTAATCATAAGTGTGATAAAAACCTAAAGAATATAAAATAAAAGATTAAAATTATAAAATTCAGTATTAAAAAAAAAACTTATTTTGAAGTTATACGATTTTCATCCCAATTAATAGAATGGAGGAGTAAAATACGGAGAAAAATAGTATGATACAAAAAAATTAATATTTTTCAGAGCACAAGATTCATAATGAAAATACGTACAGCCTTACCGTAATTTAAAAATGAAATTATAGAACAATTCTTTCACTAACTGTTATCGTGAGTTCCATTGCAAGGCTACTTATGTTAATACCTCTTGTTAATACTTATGGTTAATACTTATTAATACGATTAATACCTATGGCTACTTATGTTACTACCTTAACTTTCAAGTAAATTTTAACTAGAAAATTATAAAAGCAATAACAAAAATTTAATCCAAAAAATCCCCAGTTAATAATTATTATAACGAAGTTGACACTTTTATAAACGAAAATTGAAACGGACTTATAATCCATTTGCTGCGAGTGCCGACTGACCATTATTACGACATCTGTTTTAATGAGCTGAACTAGTATCATAGGGCTGAAAGGCTTCAAGGAAAAACAATCAGTTCATTCCTGTCGATTTAATAATACCAAATAATCTTATGTGAACTATTGAAACTAGTCGACTTCAGTGTGACCATCGATAAATACACTAAAAATATCGTTTTCTTGAAGTATCAAGCGCGCAGCACATGTCGTACTTTCGTGGTTTTAGGATAGAGGAAATGGAGTAGCAAGAACAAGTGTTTCAAGCTTCCTCACAATTGAATGAACACATTAGAAACATCTAATAGAAGATAGAAGACAGATTAAAATATATGACGGCGCCATCTCTGCCTATTTCTGCCGAGAAGCAGTAATGCGTTTCGGTTTGAAGGGTGGGGCAGCCGTTGTAACTATACTGATACCTTAGAACTTATGTGTCAAGGTGGGTGGCGCATTGACGTTGTAGATATATATGGGCTCCAGTAACCACTTAGCGCCGGGTGGGCTGTGAGTTCGTCCACCCATCTAAGTAAGAAAAAATCAAAAATCAAAATATAAATAATACGTAGGAGTGTGTAAGGTATGACGATGCCATGCACAAGCGATTGTTTCTTAATATTAATCTTTTGTTTTTCATTATTTTTCATTATACCACTTGAATAAGCTGCGAGCCTTGAGAGGCTATTTCAGCGTAACCTTTACTAGTAGGTGAGCTTACGGGGCTCAAACCTGACGACGTTGCTAACACGAACCCTAGCAAGAGCCGTGCTTCGCAGAATCTACCACCGGATCGGAAAGAGAGAGATCCGGCGAGAAACTCAGTGGGCTGTGTCTGAGGGTTAATTTACTCGTCGAGCCCGTCGCTTGCGACGGCGAACCGTGCTTGAGGTACCTAAAAGCACCGTCAGTGGATCGGTACGATCCGAAATGACGTGTTTTGGGCGACGTCGACTGCTTTCCATTCTGCCGTAAACTATCTTTTTACGAAAAACACGATTTGCATAAAATAATATCAATGTTTCACATCTCCCAGCCTTCCCGCGATGGCTCATTTTTATTAAATAGTTCTTTACGAAAGTTATTCTGAAACTCATTCTTTTAGATCGTTCATTGTGTAGCATCTCTGCGTCAAACACCTACAGTTACTGGTCCGTAACTACACAATACACTCGTTCCTCGCTTTGGGTTAAACTGTCTAGTCTTCTCAAGGGACACAGACAGCGTCCGTGTTCACAGTATTCGCGCTAAAAGCCATTCGGCAATTAAGTTTCTCAGGGAAATTCGAATTACGAAATAGTGTAATAGCTTAGAACAAAACTAATTTCAAAAACTTTTGTTGTCCCCTGGATACAATTAAAAATTAAATATTACATCACTATTGAATTAACGATTCGTTTTTCTTCCGGGAAAAAATCTTTGCGATAATTAAAAAAAAAAGACGTAACTTTGAATTTGATATAATGAGAACCGAACATATTTTACTAACGTTATGCCTAGAGCACAGAAAAAAATACCTGTCACTACCAAGAGCGATTAACAAACATGATAATAAAATTATCGTCATCGTTCATTTATTTCAAACTAGCTCTACATTAATTCGCCAGCGTGAACTACACTTTATTTCACGCGAACGGAGATCCGTACTCAGCAGTGAGATAAAAGGTAGCCTATATTCGTTCCCAGGGCTCGAACTATTCCTATTCGATTCGACTTTCGATGAAATCGGTTGAGTAATAGAGGCTTGAAAAAAGAACAGACAGAACTACCATTGTATTTTTTACGTTAGTTTGGTCGAACGCGGTTTAGTTTTATTTCGATATGAGCATGGTAAACCTTTATCCGGCAGATCGAGTTAGCTATGAAACTCAAAATTGCTTCAGAGCGTCCCTGATTTAAAGCATAAGACGCGCCGTGCATTCGTCTCGAGCGATGCGACATGTTTTAGCATCTCTTTTTGCGTGTGCGATAATGCCCGGATACAAACCTTGCATATGATTTTTGTGAGTGAATACGTACCTATTTAACATATAATTACAACATATGATAACGTGAATTGAAAATATAGCTTATCAGTAAAAAAGATACCTCCGAGCGCGCAATACGCCTTTTCTACAGCAATTTACCTATAAATATTATAACTCTTGCGAGTTTGGTTTTTAATTAGACACCATTATATATTCGGTGTGCAAGTCTTTGGTGAGCACGTGCTACCAACTTTTTTTAAAAACATTGGTACCTTAAGCGGTTTGTCGCCTTCGCATAGTCACCTCACGGGGCTTCTTAACTTTAAAGCCACGAAGATTTGTACTATTGTATTTTGTTTTTTTTTATATAAGATTTGGTATTTATGAAAATGTATATGTAGCAAAGTCTATCTACCTGTCTTTTGAAACTATGTTACAGTAAAACCACGTCATCTTTACATCATCATCATCATCATCATATTTGAACATATCATTATAATATACGAAGAATGAACCATACATATATCGAGTCAATCAAGAAAATTGGAATGGTTTATCCTGCGGGTTAGTGATTTTACAGGTGACTCCTTCCCAGTAGCTCTCTTTCAGAACCAGTCTGATAATAATATAGAGACTTTTTTTTTTTTTTTTTATATTAAGTTTACCATCACTTAAATGTAGTAGGCATGTATGTGGAGTATTTCCAAAGAAGTATTTCTTCCGTTACTACAGTTCGTATTTTAACATGTTTTCTAATTCTTTAAGGAAAGTATATGGATTATAAATTGTAAACAATAGCTATGTTAAATGTCTGTTTATTATCGAAGTTCGGGAAACAATAATCAAAACATTGCATATACACCGGCCTCTCAAGCTAGAAAAATTTTTCTGTGATGTTACCGGAGATCAAGGTTTGAAGGCAGCCGTTGTAACTATACTGAGACCTTAGAACTCATATCTCAAGCTGGGTGGCAGCATTTACGTTGTAGATGTCTCTGGACTCCAGTAACAACTTAGCAGGTGTGCTGTGTGTGTCCATCGGTCTAAGCAATAAAAAAAAACCTACATTTCATATCACACTAATAAATCCAGATGATTTACGTCAGAATTTGACACGACACCCCCATACAAAAACCAGTACTACCTAAATGTATTAAGTTCTGCATGCACTAAAAACTTATAGCATAAAATCCGGCGCTAAGGTTCAAGATTCAACCATAAAAACACCCAATGTTTTTACTAGCCCGAAATCCTTTTTTTTTTTTTTTTTTTATGATTGAAAGTTTACTGGTGGCCCGAAGGCCTTTCCAGTTTCACCAGGACAGGTGGGCGAGCAAAGGCTCAGCCA
Organism: Bombyx mandarina; assembly: GCF_030267445.1. Classification (NCBI taxonomy): domain Eukaryota; kingdom Metazoa; phylum Arthropoda; class Insecta; order Lepidoptera; family Bombycidae; genus Bombyx; species Bombyx mandarina. Next base: position 11,196,079 of record NC_143213.1, read on the forward strand.
AGAGGGGTGGGATTTGCTAACAACTGCCCGAGCGCCTCCGAAGGAGACCTAACAACTCAAGAGCAATTGTTTCGCGAATGAATCTACTACCGGATCGGAATCGCGACCCGCTGAGAAGATCCGGCGAGAAACTCAGCGGGCTGATGCGTGGGTTAGGTTGCACGTCGACCTCTTTGTCGAGTTCGACGAGTACGGTTACCGGGGTCCCTAAGCCTGCCCCTAGTATTAGAGCTGAAGGCATCTAATGCAAAGGTTATTGGATCTGATGGATCCGTAAGGACGTGTCTAGGGCGTCGACGGTGACTGGCTCCTGCATGATCAGGATTCGGGGAGTAGTCAGCGGCGGCAACGATAAGGCGATTATCATGACGCATAGCCTTATCGAAGTATCGTTCCGACGCTGACTTCATGTATTTCCGAATTGATTCGAGGCCCAGGTCGTCGTGTAGGTCAACGTTCCTCACGAACCACGGAGCGCCGACAGCTAACCTGCAAAAGCGGGATTGTAGGGATTGGAGGGTGTCTATGTGTGTGCGGGCCGCGTGAGCGAACACCACACTCGCGTAAGTCATGACGGGCCTTATGCAAGTTTTGTAAAGTGTCACCTTGTTCCGAAGGGACATTTTACTCCGCTTACAGATCATGGGGTAGAGTCTACCGAGAATAAACGCGGCACGGTCACGGACTGATTTTATATGCGGGCGGAATGTCATCGATGCATCCAGGGTAACGCCCAGGTACTTGACCTTCCTGGCCCAGGGTATGGGTTGTCTAAAGAGAGTAATCGGGGGTGTGAGATTCCTCCTCCTAATCCGGGAGGAAATCCGTGTGGAGCTTCCCCTCTGAAATAGCACCGCAGTACTTTTCGCTGGGTTGATGTCTATGCGCCATTTTCGGAACCACTGTCCTAGGGCTAGGGCTGCGCTCTGAAGCTTCTTCGCGATTAGGGACTTATTTCTACTAGAATAGTAAACAGTCGTGTCGTCGGCGAATAAAGCTAAATGGGTCGGCGGCGACCGGGGAATATCGTTGACGAATAAGCTAAATAGGAGGTGTGAGAGGACAGAGCCTTGCGGGACTCCAGCTGTGAGAGGTCGTGGGGAGGAGTGGGCTCCCTCGACTCGATATCGAAAAGAGCGGTTCGACAAGAAGTCCCGTATGATGAGCACGAGACTATCCGGCACGCCCATGTTGAATAGTTTGAAAATCAAACCATTGTGCCAGACTTTGTCGAACGCTTTTGCGACGTCGAAGAAGAGAGCTCCCGTGTATAACGGTTTTGGTCGAATAAGCCCCACAAGAATGTGCTCCGTGAGGCGGTGCACCTGTTGAACGCATGAGTGATTTGTACGGAATCCGAATTGTTCATCGATGAGAATGAACCCGAAATCCATGACGTTATCAAACGTTGAAGTATTCATAAAACACTAAAACAATTCGCGGAACCCTCGTAAACTAGATACGTCATACAATTCATACGTTATACATAAGATCTCAAGTGGCTTTTGTCAGCCATTCCCAAGAATATTCTTCGCAGAAAGCGTTTTGTCTGCGAAAATTATAGGTGGAACTGAAATAAGTCTTTAGTCATATTTACGTATTTGGGTCTTGCGAGTACTTATCATGACGATGTCAATAATGATTTCAGTTTTTATTTTAATGTTCCAATTTCTAATTTACCTTAACAAAAAATCAGTTAATAATTTAAAGCTTTACAGTTCTCGTGATCATGGAATATCCTTCATGTTTATTCGTTGACATTTGAATTGCGCCAACTACCGTGTAATTTTAATTATTTTGTATTAGGAAATAATACAAGTAATAAAATAATAACTGAAAAACTACTGATCAGACCTTAATCAAACGTGAGCACATCAGGAACACCAGCTTTCCAGCCAACAAAGAATCATAAAATTCGGTTCACCTAAAGAAACCTTTGAGGTAACACACAAAAGTACAGTTTAATTGAGAACCTCCTCATTTTTTAAGTCAGTCAATAATCGAATAAAAATAATAACGAGAGATTAAATCGTAAAATTATTTATATAGTAATTGTGTGTACGAGTCAGGAAAATTGTAGAATATTATTGAGCTTTATAACTCGGTGATATTAATTTTGGATGGTTTTGGATATTAGCGTTTCCGATGCAGATACAAAACTAGTGTAAAAACCATTTTAATATTAACCGGCAACAGTATACCGTTTATAATTAAAGCATAGTGTCCATAGTATGGCGTATGACATGAACCTGACATTTCTGCCGCAAATTCATTCGTCCCAGTTTGAAGGGTGGGGCAGACGTTGTACACAATTGAGATTTCGACCTTATGTCGCAATGTGGGCGTGCGGCATTCACATGTGGAGCATAAATACGTACATTGCTATTTAAAAAAAAAAACTAAAGAATCATCATTTCAACGGATAATCTATAGTGAATATAGCTGAAGAGAGTTTACCCGTAGCATACGATACTGTAGACTGCGTTGTACCTTATCAGCTCATTAGTTGTGCATATATTGTCATTTCTAATGAAGTTATTTAATGGAACAGAGATACTGTAAAGGCAAACAACTGAAAAGACTTTTGTATTTAATAGAAACCGAATAACAAACATTACTTGGTGTTATTTTTGGTGCAGTGTACAAGTCTACTTTGTAGGTAGTATATCGTGAAAGGAAGTGGCCTCGAGAGGGTTTAAGATCGCCTCAGCCAGTAACAACTCAGACAATTTATCGTCGAACCAACTGCAGATTACCCACACAATTCTTTAGTATTTTAGTAGTAATTTCTTTAATGTAGTTGATCTAATAGACTTTTCCGGTATAGTAATGACGGATTCCCGGATACAACAAAAGAAGAGATGATTATTGAGATTTGAGGGAGCAAAACGAAGATATAATTAAAATGACTAAGATATGCTTTTGTTCACACGTCAACGTTTCACATACATATATATGGTGTGTAAAGATCGCTCTCCAATTCAAAACCTAAATCCAAACCAATATTCAGTTGCTACACTTAGCTTAATTCGATGTTGTTTTAATAAGCTCATATTTCATATCGCCACCCGCAATCTAATGCAAAATAAGCTAGCAGCCGCTCATCGCATTTCTCCAAGACCAGTACCTTAACTCTCGAGATCAAAATGATAATATAGGGCCTATAAAATCTTGCAAATTGAAAACCATGTTAGCTTTGATTGGCACCGAGATTTCAACTCTTAATGTCTTATACAACCAACCAGTATCCCAGTTTTATTGCACCCATAGATAGCTCAACGGAAATGCCGCCACTCACCTTGAGACAAGAGTTCTAAGTTCTCGGCTGTAACAGTACAACGGCTGCCGCAGTCTTCAAACCGAAACGCATTACATCTTCATGGAAGAAATAAATATGGTGCCTATTTCTGCCCGTATATACCTATCCGTGCGGACTCACAAGACGTCCTACCGCCAGTAGGAATAGACCAAGAATAGAATAGGAATTAGAGCAAGAATTAAATGGAAACATTATACTCGTAAATATACCGCTTTTTTAACTAAAGATTTTCTTTGATGTCAGCTACAAAGCGCTACAAAATATTACAAAATAGGAAACTCCGCTGTGTCACTCAAGAAATGTATATATTATATTGAATTTTAGTAAAATTTTATACAGTCAAACACTTGTCGGTTTTCATCGTCTTTTGTTGGCAACATCGTCATGATTAAGGATACACTTCCGTGCTACAAGGAAAGCAGTACGTAGTTAGTACGTCAGTTATAATCATTAATTAGCTGTGATGTATTTCAACAGTGGTATTTTTTTGTGTTGCTTAGGAGAATGAACAGGATCACGGCTCACCCGGTAACTATATGGTTTTGGGAGTGATGACAAAGGGAAGATCTTCTACCGAGCGTATGAAGTTTCTCGATAAATCGACGGTCCGAATGTTATGCATGTAAATGCATACTAATCTTGAAAATGTCGTGAGATTCAGCCAGCATCTAAATATCTTGTGTTCTATCATAGCTACCCGCTGTATGGTTACCGGAGCCCTTAACATCAACAATCCTAATAGCACCATATACCTTGAGATATGAGGTCTAAATCTCAGTGCCCTCCAAAATGACTTACTGCTTCGTGGTAGAAATAGGCAGCGTTGTAGTACCTACCCACGCGGGCTCACAAAACTCCCCACCACAAGAAATTAGGCAAATTATAATTTTGAATGGTTTGGTCTTAACTACATGATGTTAAACATCATCGTGACAGTAATTCGTGAACATGTCTTAAGAATTAGAAAAACTGGTACCAGCGGGGCTTGAACACTGTTATAGCCGTCTCACTCGATACGAATATAGTAATACACCGGGTAGGTTTACATTATAACTTTAAAGTAATGAGACGTATTTTTTTTAAATACGAAAGATAATTTGTTATTTCCGACCCAAAAACTATGTCTTTGCAAACCGTAATCTGTTTCTGCGGGAATGAAAAAGAAACAGTCTATAATTTACAATTCCACGATTTTTATAAGTTTTACCTTTTAGTGGTCAGATGAGCTACCAGATGAGCTCATAAGTTATTTGGTATAATGTGGCTTTCACGGCCCGCACTAATTACATACATTTATATTTTTTGTGGGTAGGCATTTACTTAAAAGATGCTTCAAAATTTATTTGTTTTGATCATGAGATTCTACATGAAAAGAATCCCTTAGAAGCTCTTGTCCTACGAAAATTTTCTTTCAGGCAAAATGTTGTTTGTTGAGTTGTAGGGAAAAGGATTTTTTTTTAAAGAAGGCTTAATGTACTTTTGTGAGTTCGGAATCTAGAAAATTACTAGAAACGTAAAAAATTAACAGATTATTCGCTTCGCTCGAGACCTCTGGGATTAACGATATCGATGAGTACCAGTGAGTACTCTCCATTAAGTGTGCCTTATGCTTAATGTGTGTGCGTAATGCGTTCCGTTTTGAAGGCCGGGGCAGCCGTTGTAACTATACTGAGACCTTAGAACTTATATCTCAAGTGGGTGGCGCTTTTACGTTATAGATGTCTATGGGCTCCAGTTACCACTTAACACCAGGTGATCTGTGAGCTCGTCCACCCATATAAGCAATTAAAAAAATGCTGTTATAGTTTCTATTGCTGTAAAAAACTCGCAGTAATGACAGGCAAAATCTAAACAAAACCATTAAGCTAAATAGATAATGTTTATCTCCGTGACCGAAAACTTTTAGATAAGGATTCCTTATCAAAGGGAGATTTAAGGAATAATTGCGTTCCGGGAGCCAGAAAATCCCGGTTTATTACAATTAAGATTAGTCTGGTACATCTAGAAGCTTATCTAGATTCTAGAGCAAGGAATTACAAGTAAATATAAGTATGTGGAACAAGATCTTACATAACGATTTGCTGATTATGTGAATGTATGTATTTCACGATAGGTAAACTGAATTTGTTACCGTGTAGTAGCTATTTCTTTGTTGTTAATTAAATGAAATGAAGAAACTGTTCAAGTAATTCACCAGAAGTAAAAGATTGTGTTTTGAAATTATAATTTCGATGAGAAATACAATCTATATATATATATATATATAAATGAATTGCTGTTCGTTAGTCTCGCTAAAATTCGAGAACGGCTGGATCGATTTGGCTAATTTTGGTCTTGAATTATTTGTGGTAGTCCAGAAAAGGCTTAAAAGGTAGATAAATATTAAAATGCTCGGAATTAAATAAAAACAACAATTTTGTTTTTCCTTTTTTTGTTTTAAGTTTATTTTATAGAAACGTTTAGGTCTTTTATTTATCGATTAAGGCACTACGAAGTCTGCCGTCTCAGCTAGTTTAAAATAAAACTCTTTACCTTGAAGGAAAATAACGTTGTTTTGTCGTAGAAATGGAGAAATAGGTATATGGGAAATAAGTACATACACACCAATGTAGCTTACAATATGTTCTATTTTAACATAGGGTCAAAAGAAAAGGGGAGTTTTATCAATTTTAGATAATTGTGCAAAGGTTGCTGCTCCTACCAAAGATTTAAAGGAAAGTAGAAGCAGAAGCTATTATACATATGTACATGTGACAGTCTTCGAGTTGGCGCTTCCTAGCTAAGCGAAGACGATTTTAGCTGGATAGACCATTTTTAGATTCGGCTACTTTGCACTGCAACAAAAAAATACATTGTGTTTAGTAAATATTTATCAGTAGTACTTCGAACCTCACATGTGTGGGTGGTTTGCATTCGACCTATTCTTACAGTCGTTATACAATACAACGGAGACTTCCGTGTAATTTTTTAAGGTGGTGAAGCAATTACTTTTGGATGTCTTTGGGCCTATATGACGCGAATTATGAAAGTAACGCCAGTGACAGAGAAAATAGAGCTTAAGGTTATTGTAGTTATTCAAAGAGAAGATTAACATGTGGCCAAAAAGTTCGTGAGTATTAAAATAGACGGTCATGGAAGGGGAAAGGAAGACTGGGATGGACTACGTGAAAGAGGATATGCGAGAGGAAGGGTGTCAGTGCAAAGATGACGTACAATTGCTTGAATCCAACAACAGGACATGCTACACTGAGTCCGTATAGTGTGATAAGAGCAAGAAGAATAAAAAAAAGTAGATCGATTAGAACAGGGGTGAGCAACATTTTAATCAAAGGGCCAATTATAATTTCAAATTTTTTTTGGCGAGCCTCTCATTAATAACTCATATGAATAATTTACGAAACTTTATTTATAATAAATATTAGAATTAAAAAATATAAAACTAAAAAATAAACAGTAAAGATTTCATATACAAATTTTAACGCAAGATAAAAACATAAAACAAGAAAAGAACAGAAAAATGAACAGACATGAGAAAGTCGATAAAATAAATTCAATTTTAGAAATGCCAAGCAAAATTGCGCGTGTTGCTCATCGTTGGGTTAAAATAAAAATGTTTTTCTCTTTTTATTTTTTTAATAACATAACTTATTTGCCGTTTACCCTCTAAACCTTCAATGTCCCGTTATAATACTAAATATACCAACAAAATTTCACATCTATTCTTAACGACAACTATCAAAGCTATAATAATTTTAACCCAAAATAAAAGGGTGATGTGGTAAACAACATAACAATAAAACGTCCGTTATCACAAACCCCACATGTCGCTCACTAGAGTCACGTAAAACTAGATAAATAAACAAAACTCTTCTTCTCTCTACAGCGGTGTTTTATGGAGGTAGCGTGTATCACCCTAAATCATGGCTTGCCTTGTACTCGTTGACGATTGCGTATTATGTCGTAAAATGACGTCCTGATCAACAAAAAGGCTGTGTACACTTTTTTTATACGGTTATAGATAACTGGTGGCCCGGACGCCTTTCCAGTTTCACAAGGACAGGTGGGCGAGCAAGGGCTCAGCCAGAAGGGGCGAGATTTGTTAACAGCTACCTGAGCGCCTCCGAGGGAGACCTAGCAACTCATGAGTAGCTGCTTCATGCTTCGCAAATCAATCTACTACTGGATCGGAATCGCAATCCACTGGGAAGATCCCGCGAGAAACTAAATGGGGTTATGTTTAGGTTAGGTTGCACGTGGAACTCTTTGCCGAGTTCGACGAGTACGGTTACCGCGGTGTATTTTTTTTTTTAATTGCTTAGATGGGTGGACGAGCTCACAGCTCGCCTGGTGTTAAGTGGTTACTGGAGCTCATAGACATCCACAACGTAAATGCGCCACCCACCTTGAGATATAAGTTCTAAGGTCTCAAGTATAGTTACAACGGCTGCCCCACCCTTCAAACCGAAACGCATTACTGCTTCACGGCAGAAATAGGAAGGGTGGTGGTACCCACCCGCGCGGACTCACAAGAGGTCCTACCACCAGTAAAACTATTCCTAGTGTTAGAGCGGAAGGCGTCTAATGCGAGGGTTATTGGATCTGATGGATCTGTAAGGACGTGACTGTGCAAGATACAAGTATTAATGGCAACTATTTTCTGTTCAACTCATCGAGAAGCTGGTAGTTCGAAAGAGTCTAAAACATGTTGAAGTGTTAAGTTTTTGGGAATTACTTCTTAAGTATCGTCGATCGGTGGCTTGTGACTTCGACCTTTGTGTTGAATAATAAGTAGAGAACGGCTTTTGGTTAATGTCAAAGATACGAAGATATGGTCGAGTTAAAGGTGAGTAGTTACTATTGTTCATATACCTACATCAATACAATACGGTGCTCTCTAGTACCTCTGGCTGGATCGGGCCTTACCTTTCTAAGGCATGTTTGAAAAACGACATAATACTTCAGAAAGACCGTGGTGGGTAGTTCATTCCAGAGCCAGATAGTACGTGGTAGTTTTTTATTATCTAAAAAGGCACTGTCGTTACGCACAGAACTTGCTTAAAATATATTTTGTTATTTTACAAGGCTTTCGAAAGTCTACCTTTACCTAGTTGTATATCTAACTCAAACAACCTTTCAGACCTTACGTGCCACTAGTTACTAGCCTTAGTGTACAATGAAATGTAAATGACAACATGTCTTTAAAATGAGATAAGATCGAAGAGAAGAGAAGAGAACGCGATGAGGAAAATAGTTTGAATTGTTTTGTTAATTTATTATTTCTTCAGATTCCTCAAAAAAGTCTACTGAATTAGCGGTAGGCAGCGGCTTGGCTCTGCCCCTGGTATTGCTGAAGTCCATGGGCGACGGTAACCACTCACCATCATGTGGGCCGTATGCTCGTCTGCCTACAAGGGCAATAAAAAAAAAAAAGAATAAGTCTCAGTAAATAACCACCCTTTTACTGAGACTTATTTAATCCCATATTATCTCGTTTCGTTGAATTTCATCCCAATTAAATTAAAGTCTCAAATTAATTAACGTCATCTCATTTCGCTTCATATAATTTTTCGTGTTATAAAAGAATATAAGAAGAAAATATAAGACTTGGCTTAAGAGCTTAAAAGCATCAGCTTCACCGTCTATGATAACAAATTGCGTGATAGTTTTAAGCATAACATTTTATCTAGATTTTATTTACCCAAACAACATATTTCTATTTGAAATACTCGTATGTACTATATAGTTGGTATTAGTATATTATTAAAACTATTCTACTAAGCACGTCATAAGTACTTCGAAACAATTTGGCAAAGTTGTTACTGTTCTTGCGTAAATAATACCTAGTACGTATATGTTATGGGCGCAAACGTCACTACTGGCAATAATTAACATAATAATATATAGTTTAGCTTATTCTATGTTATTGTTTATTTATTATTAGCAAGATGAAACTGTTATTCTACCATCTATACTAATATTATAAAGAGGAAAGATTTGTTTGTTTGTTTGTTTCGAATAGGCTCCGAAACTACTGGACCGATTTGAAAAATTCTTTTTCCATTAGAAGCCGACATTGTCCCTGATGAACATAGGCTACTTTAAAAAAAAAAAAATTATTTTATTTTTTTGGTTTCATGTGTGTTTTAATGTTTCCGAAGCGAAGCGAGGGCGGGTCGCTAGTATTTAATAATTAGCAGACATTTTGATCTTAAGATGTTCAGAATATGTTTAATGTTTATATTATTTTTTTAAAACACAAATGACTGTAAAAATAATTAAATATGAATATAGCATAAATATTGATAATAATTTATATTATAATTAACAGTAATAATCTAATTAAGTATTGTAATTATTATGCAATGATGTTGATGGCACCATCTATTATTAGGCTAGATAATAACAATGTTAGTTTATATTAGTTAAAAGTAATTTATCTATATATATAAAAATGAACTGCTGTTCGTTAGTGTCGCTAAAACACGAGAACGGCTGGACCGATTTAGCAAATGTTTGTCTTGAATTATTTCTGGAAGTCCAGAGAAGGTTTAAAAGGTAGATATATATGAAAATGCTCGGAATGAAATAAAAATAACAAATTTGTTTTTTCTTTGACCTGTCCCCCGTCGGACGGATTCCTTTTTTTTTTGTTTAATTAACAATCACGCCACTTTAACTGGTCCCGTGATAAGTTCGTAAAGAACTTGTGATACAGGTACCAGATAACGGATATAAATGTAAGATTTTTATTATACACATACATATATTAAATATACATCCATAACCCTGGAATTGACATTTATATTTATCATACAAATATCTCCCCTTGGCGGGATTCGAACCCGCGACCCCCTTATGTAGTGACCATGTCACTTACCACTACACCAGGTAGTGTAAAATAAATTAATGTCAGACTCATGTAAAAATCACTAAAACGTGCATTGTGAATAATTTAAGCCATATTTTGTGAATTGTTTCGCAGTAACTACATTTGTTTGTATAAAAGAAGTTGTAGTTGCTATAACCATCACAAAATGGCTAATTGTGTAAGAACTAAGACGTGGCTTTTTGTAATAAAACAAGTAATGCTAAAGTTTTATAGAATTGTATTGTATTTTCATTGTAAAAGAGCTTATGTGTGAAAACCCTGGCGTAACGCCGACATAATTATACGACTGTAAAATAGTTTCGCTTATTATTTTATTATACGTGATTTAATTTTAATTTCATCAGTACCTAAGCGCTAGATCACTGGTGGTAGGACCTCTTGTGAGTCCGCACGGGTAGGTACCACCACCCCGCCTATTTCTGCCGTGAAGCAGTAATGCGTTTCGGTTTGAAGGGTGGGGCAGCCGTTGTAACTACACTGAGACCTTAGAACTTATATCTCAAGGTGGGTGGCGCATTTACGTTGTAGTTGTCTATGGGCTCCAGTAACCACTTAACACCAGGTGGGCTGTGAGCTCGTCCACCCATCTAAGCAATAAAAAAAAAATAGATTTAATGTTGACGTATTGTCGGGAAATGAAACATTACTTGGCGATGAAATAAACAAAAGCGAATAAAAACACCAAAAAAGGGGCACAGGTGCGTTATTTAATGGTTCAATGGGGACACCAAATCAAATGTCTTCTCTGGTTCGTTATCTTCCGACATTCCATTCCCATTCCCTTCCCTTTCCGCTGCTATATTGTTGCCAAATTATTCTCAGATGTCAAACTGTCAGACTAAGATCGCCCTTCATTTAAAGCTCTACTGCTTTAGAATAGATTGTTTTTTAATTATTCTTTCTTCAATATGGAACTAGCTTGAAATATCTTTTTAGCGTTAACATAAGTTGGGTGTCGATGTGGTCAAATTTATTTTAATAATAAGAGAACCGGGAGTCTATATTATTAGTGTAAAGATTGCTAATTTAAAGCCGCAAAAAGGTACTTTGAAATTATCTGATGAAAAACAGAGAGCCAAATCAAACAATTTGACCTTCTTATTTATTAGGGTATTACTTAATTTACTTAATGATTTGGGTATTACAAGATCGTTAAAATGGTCATGACATGAAAAAAGCCTGTTTGACTTTTTGCCAATAATTTTCTTACTTAGCTTAGTATTTGCAATTTCGTTGTTTCACATAATCTTTTATTTGCTACTACCGATTAGATAGTTTGATTCTAGTAGCGCTGTCGAAAGAAAATGTTTTTCTTTATTAGATCGAAACACTTTTTTACTGGTGGTAGGACATCTAGTGAGTCCGCGCGGGTTGGTACCACCACCCTGCCTATTTCTGCCGTGAAAATGCGTTTCGGTTTGAAGGGTGGGGCAGCCGTTGTAACTATACCTGATACCTTAGAAATGTGGGTGGCGGACTTACGTTGTAGATGTCTATGGGCTCCAGTAACCACTTAACACCAGGTGGGCTGTGAGCTCGCCCACATATCTAAGCAATAAAAAAAAAACTTGCACAACCGATCTTTTTTTTTTAAATTAAAGTCAGAGATGGCGAATGTTGATAAAATTTATCATCTCTTCGACAAAGTGAAACAAAAATTGAAAACTAAAACAGTGTTTTCGACACTTCAGTATGCTCACTCCCTCTATAATTCTATTATTTTCGTTCCTAGTCCACCCATCTAAGCAATAAAAAAAAAACACTTAAATCGAGTTTTAGTAAAACTAATTTGCATTAGAATTGCGATTCAATTTACATTTTCGATGAACCTTGTTTCAAGATTGTTGTTTAATTTTTAAAGACTGTCGGATTTGTCGAATTTCTATTAGCTGTACAAATTTTATGACACAAAGTTATTACGGAGCCAGTTTTATCGTTAATTCCGATCTTTTCCAAGCTCCAACATAGTTTAATATTGTGTTTTAGTACAATATTATTTTGAGGGGTACACAGGGGAAGTCGTAACCTACAATGTTGTTACAATCTTCCATTTTAAATAACTTAGTCGGATTTTGTTCACTCCTAAAATATCATGGTCTACAATCAACACTGAAATTTTCCTAAAAATAGTATTTTATTCCCAGGACCCTCCGGGATCCATCGTGATCACAATGCAAATAACGGCACCTAGCCTAAGACATTGCTTTTGAACTCTTAATGTCTAAGCGAAATAGTCCCCAAAAACGCATCACTGCTTAGCGGTACACAAAAGGCAGGTATATTATTTAACCAAACAGGCTAATAAGTCGCTACCATATCCAGTAATGATTCAATAAATTATGCTAGTTTTATTTTTATTGCGCTATATTATCGTGAAATTTCACTGGTGGTAGGACCTCTTGCGAGTCCGCACGGGTAGGTACCACCACCCCGCCTATTTCCGCCGTGAAGCAGTAATGCGTTTCGGTTTGAAGGGTGGGGTAGCCGTTGTAACTATACTGAGACCTTAGAACTTATATCTCAAGGTGGGTGGCGCATTTACATTGTAGATGTCTATGGGTTCCAGTAACCACTTAGCACCAGGTGGGCTGTGAGCTCGTCCACCCATCTAAGCAATAAAAAAAATAAAAGTTGCTCGCGAACATTTAAAGTACATAAGTAGGTAGTAAGAGTTTCAGCGGATAATGGGTGACAAACTTCTACCAATATAGTGGTAGGAGATATTGTGAGACCACACCGGAGGCTGATACCATCCTGCACATTTAATATATAAAAAGGCGCGTTATATTGTATTGGTGGTCTTATGAGTCCACGAGTAAATTTCTAATGTCAGACAGTAATGCGTTTTGAAAGAAGACTCAGCTCTGAGGTCCGAAGGTGAGCAGCCTGAACCTACGGTATGATCTCCATAGACACCCTTTATCACTGAATACAAGGTAGACCTTGAATTGGTTACTATTAAAATACATGAATAAAATATAGTTAAGTTGTAACTACATATGATGTTATACATACATCACAGCAAAGATTCTATTCGGACAGCGATGCGTCAGACAGTGAGTTTCTGGCTTAAGGTGACATCATCACCACTATCCGCAAAGTAATCATTGTTCCTTCTCAAGTTTGGATGCGAAGTCTGATTGAACCGCTGAAAGTTTCTTTGGAGCTTGTTATTTGTAAACCAGGCTCAAATATGTTTGTTTTTTTTATTGTTATTATACAGTTTTTAATATATTTTATACGTGTGTTATTCTCGTTAGATTTCCTTAGTTTTATTTGGTAATTGTTTTTAGAATATTATCGACGACTTTTTAATTTTTTTTTTAATTTTTTTCTTTCCCGTTTCGAAATTCAAAAAATTATATTTTTTCCAAATTTCTTTGTAGATGAGTTAACAAAGATAATTAGAATGTTTGGTTAACGAACAACTTGATACAAAATAAGTTATTTGGCACGAGGTCAAATCGCCGGATCAAAGACGCAGAAAATTCTGTATTAGAATTTCGTGAAACCAATTCATTACAACCCATTTTTTGTTTGTGTTTGTTAATTATTATTATAACAAGTATTTGAACTGGTAAAAACTGTTGAGTATTTAAATATTAAACGAATCCAGCGTCTTTTGTTTTCGCACAGTCCCTGCCAAATACAAGCTCTTACAAACTATAGATGGTTTGAGCTAGTGAATTTACATAAAGTAGTGGTCGCCCGGTAGTCGAAATTCGACTATAATTAATTAAAATTATAAGTTTGAACATTATTAAAGTTCTATTTTCAAAGACCACTACACTTCTTTATTCAAAGATTTCATCAAGAACACACTATAGACAAATAATATTAAAGATAAACAATATTAATTTATTCTCAATTTGACCACAGACTTTAAACAATAACAATAGTTAGATAATAAACAAAGTGTATAATATATATGTGTGTGTGCGTCAAATACATGGTAGTATGTGTAATGTTTTTCTTTAATTGATTTAATGTATTAATAGCGCATAATTTGAAAACAAAATTAGCATTCTGCACTACTTCTATGTATTCTCTATAACTGTGGGCAATTTCATATTCCTCCGTCGGCGCAATTTTCGTAAAAAGGGGTACAAAGTTTTTGCTTCACGTATTTAATATATTAATACGATCCTTTACGACTACGTTTTATTTACTGCCTTAAACACAAAGTTATCTTTAGTAAACTAAGTTACACAAACGTAACCAGTATAGTTACGTGAAGCCTTAAAATCAGGAATACAAATATGCGGTTGTCGCAGCTGTAACGCAGGTGCGAAAGTCAATATGTGGCCGTTCTTACGTGTTGCTTATTAATAATTTCACGAGGTGTGCTCACTGCGTAGGGAGATTTCCTCAAGCGCAACTACCTTAAATCCGACAATACCTTTGCCTGGTTTCACGTTTTTAGGGGTTTGATCCACAAATGGAACAAAACGCTGCGTTTTAAGGTCGTTTTCTTGAAATCGTTATTAGATTCTATTTTAGGCAGTATGCAACGCCTTGATTCCGGCATTGCTGAAGTCCATGGGCGACGGTAACCACTCACCATCAGGTGGGCCAGATGCTCGTCTGCCTACAAGGGCAATAAAAAAATTGTGAAGAGGTGGCCGACTTGAGTCTAGAAGCAGTTAGACATGCACTCTTTACTAGGCGGCTAGTGCTTTTACGTAATGCGAGGAGTTTTTAAGATTTTGATTTGATAAAACAAAATTGCAATGTATGTATTGTGTGTGTGACGGTGCTCACACATTTGCGAGCGTGAATACTATTGTAGGTACTTTAAAGTATTAGCATCAGTCTAAAAAACTCAATTGCTGCTTATTATTATAGATCTCCCTCAAGCTTCGCCACAATATACTTAAAAATATGTATAGATACTTCACTTTTTTATTTATTAACTATTTTTTATTCATATATTCTATTTTAGCAAGACTTGTTGGTTTTCATTCAAAGCTTTAGGTATCATTAAGGAATTCGACAAAAACATGAATCGTGCTAACGACATTTACTAGTTAAACATGTCTTTATAAGTTCGGAATAACAATATTCGGACCAGTGGCTGGATCAGTGTAAAGTCGTGATCAAATGTGGGAAAGACCGCAGCATGACTGTACCAGCCCAATACAGAGGTCCCAAAGAAACTTAGTCGCTGACGTGTGAACGTCTAGTTTAAGCCCACGGTCGCGAAACGGCCTTCGGGTGCGATGTCGACAGAATTATCGGCCAGACCCCGCGGCGAGGTTCTTGCTATGGCCGATGCTTGCGTCCTGGCTTCCGACCAGGACTAAGCTCGATTATTACAAGACATATCAGTCTTATCGATCGGCAACAGCTTGGCTCCGCCCCTGGTATTGCCGCCACCCATGAGCGACGGTACCTATTCACCATCAGGTGGGCTTTACGCTCGCCTGTATACAAGGGCAATAAGAAATAATAATAAGTGTCCACTCCCGCCTTAAATACTTTGCTTTGGCTAGGTATCATGTCTTGTTGCCGTCCCAGCGAACGAAACTGCAGACCCAGCAAAGTCTTTCAAAGTACGTCAGGAATGATGTCATCGCCTGGGATTTTCGGTGTAGAGTCGCTCGGGGAGTTCGCGTCCAGTCTTGCTCGTAACACGTACGATCGATCCGAAAACGGCTCCCACAAGCATCTCCACTGGTGATAACGCGTTGCCGTAGCAGCCCCTTCATCTCCCGATAATAGAGAAGATGTTCGAGAACTGTTTCTCAGAGAGTTAGCAGAGTCGTCTAATTGATAATATTTGTTTATATATGTTTTTATATGTATATATTTATGATATGTATATGTATATATTTATGTATATGTATTTATTTAAGTACGAGTATTTGTATCTATAAATATTATGTATGTTATACATACACATATGTTTAAGTAATATCACCTTCACAGTACACCTACCAAGCTTCATCTCTGCACTCCCTTAAGGTAGACTGTTAGAGAATGCCTATGGCATTAAGTCCGCCTTTATACTTTCTATAATATGAAGTTATAAAAAAAAAATATAAAAAAATAATAGTTCGAATATAAAGATTCTCGACAGCTGTTAGGCCGCCCATATGAGCGTTTCCCTTGAGACTGAATTTCATCATTGTCTTTTCTATTTTTTCATTAATGTAAAATTAATGTAATTTGGATAATTGTAATTATTAATGCAATTTGGTTGGGCTTTCACGCTTTTCAACGCTTTTCATCCTGTATATCAATGACATTGCACAATATTTCACACCAGACCTAATCATCACCCCTGCCCTATTCGACAGGGAGTTCAAGCCCGGGCAGAGGTGCTACCTCGAAACCTGAACCTTGCCCCCGTGAGGGGACACGAGCCCCCAACCGTTTCGGATCATTCGGATATCGATTAATAATCGCGCTGTAGAATATGTTCGCATTGTATCCTAAACAGTTTTATATTATTCTAGTTTCAAACGATTTAGTGTTGTAATAATTTTTTTAATTGGATTATTAATGCCCCATAATTCTTTCCAGTTTTACCAGGTGGGCGATAACGGCCTCATCCAGGAGCGGTGGAATGTTGTTATCTACAACGAATTGGTGGTATCCATTCATGGCCCAAGATACTAACAGTGCTTTAGATATCCACGTGGAAGGATTTAAATAGCAAAATCGGTGATGACCATAGGTTGATGGATATGGAAATATACTACTACTAGTACTAGCTTAAGTAATTCAGGATCTTCTGATTTTTGGCACCAAAATAAACGAATTCAGAATCCAATATATGAAAATTAGACAAGCAATTTTGAATGGCGTGCTTTCTCGTCAATGGATTTGGTCTCCGTAACGTAGCCATCAAGTACATAGTCATAATAATGTGCAATTAAGTCACGCGACACAGTCAGTCGTCTGATTAAATGTTAATGATTACGAGTAAGAGATTGCTTAACGAGGCGTTTATTATTTACGCCAGTATTAATAATTTAATTATGCACCTGCTGAAACTAATTTGATGTAGGTAGGGCCTGCTTTCGATCCACACAGAGTGAGAAATATAGTTTTAATCAACTAGATAAATTTCATTTCTATTAATATTATCTAATTCTTCTATACCAAAATCTTCCAATTTTTTTGTTTCTGGGTGGGAAAACTCGAACGACTTGAAACGGTATGGCTCAAAATGATTATCGGCCATTATTTTACCCAGATAGTCCGGTTATAAATTAATGACAAATGATATGTCTGCAAACCGAGCGATTAAATAATAATAAATCTTCCTTGTGATACCAAAAAAAACGGAACTTTCATACTTTGATTAGAATCGAAACTATTAGCGGCTTCAAACTAACATAATATGAAAGTAAGCCAACCCTCTCTTATCAAATAAATTATATGAACTCAATTTTCCAACTTTAGGATCTTGAATATTAATTAATAGGATGATGTAAAACGGAATCGGTTCATCATTTTTTTTTATTGCTCAGATGGGTGACGATCTCACAGCTCACCTGGTGTTAAGTGGTTACTGGAGCCCACTGACATTTGCAACGCAAATACGCCACCCACCTTGAGATACAAGTTCTAAGGTCTCAGTATAGTTAATTATTACCAGCATGTTGATACCTGCAAGCTAGAATAAAATATAATATTTCTACTAGTAATGAGTATCTATATATATATCTATATCTACTTCGTTTATCTTCATATAAACTAATTAACGTAAGCTCACAAAAAAAATCAAATGATTTATCTATGCGCGTGCTAAGAAATAATAAAACGCAAGAACTTACAAAGATTTGAAAAGATTATTTTAAATTTGCGAACAGACGAACATAAATTTTCAATGAAACCTTTCTCTCCGTTGAAATGGAAACAGTAATGAGACGTCTTTCGCTATATTTCGATAACAGATGAAAGTGAGAATAAAATCATCGAGCATGGATTTGGAAGCTCGAATTCGCACAGCCCATATTATCGATAATGTTACGATTCGATGCTTGAAGTGATTTTGTTTCATTATTAATTTTTTAGGTTCAGTTTTTAAAAATTTATAAAAATATTTTTTACCGTTTTTTTTGCCCCTGTAGGCAGACGAGCTTACGGCCCACCTGATGGTGAGTGGTTGCTGTCGCCCATGGACTTCAGCAATGCCAGGGGCAGAACGAAGCCGCTGCCTACCGCTTAATACTCTCCACAAGCCTCGTTTGAAGAAGGACATGTCATAGCACTCGGGAAACACCGTGGAGGGAGCTCATTCCATAGCCGGATGGTACGTGCCAAAATAAAGTAATAGTAGTAATAATAGTAAAGTAATAGTAGTAATAAAAGTATCTGCTACATATTTTTTTGATAGTCACGCTCTCAGTTTATTTTCTCATCTAAATCGCCATGTCCTCCTTGATTTAATACTTCCACCTGTTTTGAAACCGGTACCACGGTTCTATCTACTATTGCGAAGTTGTGATTTCAAAGCTGAGGTTTGAATTTATGACTCATATCAGGATAGATTATCGCTGATCGGTTGCTGTCAGACATCAGGTGGGAAATCGATTTTTTTTTAATATAACTATTATATTCATTATTCATTATATTCATAAGAGAGTGTTAACTATGAATGTGGAAAGATATAGAGGAAGAGGTAGACCTAAGAAGAAATGGATAGATTGTGTGAAAGACGATATAGGTAAGAGGGGAGTGAGCGAAGAAATGGTATATGATAGAAGAGTATGGAAGGAGAAAACATGTTGCGCCGACCCCAGGTGACTGGGAGAAGGGCAGGATAATGATGATTCATTCTTCATGACTCAGCTATAATAACAGAAACTCACATTCATAAATACAATCGAATAACACAGACTATCAACCTCTGAAAATTCAGTGAAAATCTCATTCGATGTTAGAGATCATCTCTAAGGATAATCTCGTTTCGGTAAAAGCTTTGTAAGCGATAACTTTTCTGCAACAGCAGTATTCAAGAAAAAGTACTGCACGAAAAAGCTCTAAATAATGCATATATTTCTAAGTCATACTTCTTAATCTTTCTAATCATTACTTGTGAAAATACGCTTTAAAAAAACTCTGTTATAGTATTAAAGTGATATTTCATTTAAAACTCCTGTTAATTTATCCGGGTATGGAAATACGAAGCCTAATTTCCTTGATGGATGATTTGGGGCCAGTTTTTAAGCCAAATTAAACATTAGTGTACTAACATATTTTTTTATTGCCTAGATGGGTGGACGAGCTCACAGCCCACCCGCTGTTAAGTGGTTACTGGAGCCCATAGACATCTTCAACGTAAGTGCGCCACCCACCTAGAGATATAAGTTCCAAGATCTCAAATATACTTACAACGGCTGCCCCACCCTTCAAACCGAAACGCATTCCTGCTTTACGCCAGAAATTGGCGGGGTGGTGGTACCTACACGCGCGGACTCTCAAGAGGTCCTACCACCAGTACGTACTCATTTGCAAATGTACATGCATTTGTCCACATTCAAACAAATATTTCAATTAGTAAAAGACCAGCTATTGACCGGGTAACGATGATTCTAAAACTAACACCGAAATAAAAACAGCCTTAACCAACGAAACATTAACGCAAGCAGTAAATTTTAACGCTATCTAAATTTTAGATGACCTGAAGAAATTCATAATTTTTTCCATTTAACCCACCCAACATATTATTTTCAGTTACGATCAATTAAACTGGATGTCATAAAACAATTTGGACCCTTTCCCTCGACTCCATATTTGAATATAAAAAGAGCTCGAAATTTTTAAGCTATATTTAAACGAATAAAAATGGTACCGAATAATTTTAAAATAAACTTTATCACCAAGGTACCGTTATAAAATTCAGTACTTAATTAAGTGTCTGTAGCTTAAGCCGTAGGTCGCGTCGTTCAGGGCCACAAGTTAAGTCTATAAAATTTCCGAAAATCTCTTAATTTACAGAACTGTAGGCTTTAATTACTCTGTTACATTTAAATTGTCCCCTTTTTTCTATTACTCGCGAGTAAAACTACTTTATTGGAATTCTAAACTATTGTGACGGTGTCAGTCCAAGGTATTGATAGCACGAAATGCCAATGTTATGCTTTCTTGACTTTATTCGAGAAACTACTAGCGCAAGTTAGCCCTAAATTACCTAGTGGAAACCTCGCATGTATAAAATATTCGTAACATATAACATTCGTCTTTTTTTAAAACTAAAGTTGTAATTAAGAGTACTCTTACGGCTTACTGTCGAGTTTTTTATTGTATTTATGTATGTTTACTGGTGGTAGGACCTCTTGTGAGTCCGCGCGAGTACCACCACCCCGCCTATTTCTTCCGTGAAACAGTAATGCGTTTCGGTTTGAAGGATGGGGCAGCCGTTGTAACTATACTTGAGACCTTAGAACTTATATCTCAAGGTGGGTGGCGCATTTACGTTGTAGATGTCTATGAGCTCCAGCAACCCCTTAACATCAGGTGGGCTGTGAGCTCGTACCTAAGCAATAAAAAATATATATGTCTGGAGTTTCGATTACTTTACAGTTTTCGTGGTCACAGATGACTAAGGCATTATGCGTTATATCGTAGTCATTTAAAATTTTCGATTAAACCGTAAAAGTACTTTTAATTATGTCTACGATTCAACAAAAACCGAAGAAAAGTTTCACCATAAAACCAATTTTATATTGCATATACGTTGTGTACCTATATAATTAAGAGCTTCTGCTATACTATATGTAATTAGAAAATTAATAGTACAACAATATTTAACGGGCTTAGCTCTGCTATTGTAAGATATGTCATGCTGAATGCGATGTATAAGTCGATTTGGTTAAGGAAAATACGAAAGTATCATAATTGAAAATGAAATGCTCAAAAACTTTTACATCTCATTTAGAATATAGGATTAAACGGAACAATCGGATTAAGGGCTATGAAGACCCATAAATAACGCGATTATATTATAATTATGTTCATTTTCCGTCTCCTAAATATTTATTAACGCAATAAGGATAATGAATACGTACCTGAATAAATGATGATACAAAAGATCTTACCCTGTATATTTCATTCTTTGGGCTTCGTGAATATTACAAATTAAAAAGAGCTTTTGAAGAAGGAAATTTCCTACATCTCAGTGTAATGTTGGTAAATTTTTAAATGCTTTCCTTTAAGGAATTTTATAATCACTATAGAAAATACTGAAACTAAAAAGTCCGAACGTATAGACTACGAACAAACAAACTACTACTTTGACGGTAGGGTATATTGTAGACTCGCACGGGTAATATATAAATCAACAGTGGTTTTTACGGATGTTCACCGTCCGATTAGTCTCCTCCCAACGATAGGCAAAATTTACGAACGGCTCCTTCGGAAACGTCTCTGGGACTTTGTTACCGCGAATAAAATTCTAATAGACGAGCAGTTTCGATTCCGCGCTAAACACTCGTACGTACAACAAGTGCACCGCCTCACGGAACACATCTTAATAGGGCTAAATAGGCGTAAACAAATCCCGACCGGCGCCCTTTTATTTGATATCGCGAAGGCGTTCGACAAAGTCTGGCACAACGGCTTAATCTACAAATTGTACAACATGGGAGTGCCAGACAGACTCGTGCTCATCATACGAGAGTTCTTGTCGAACCCTTCGTTTCGATATCGAGTAGAGGGAACTCGCTCTCGCCCCGTCATCTGACTGCTGGAGTCCCGCAAGGCTCCGCGCTCTCCCCGTTATTATTTAGTTTGTATATCAATGATATACCCCGGTCTCCGGAGACCCATCTAACGCTCTTCGCCGATGACACGGCTATCTACTACTCGTGTAGGAAGATGTCGTTGCTGCATCGGCGACTCCAGATCGCAGTAGCCACCATGGGACAGTGGTTTCGGAAGTGGGACATCGACATCAACCCCACGAAAAGCACAGCGGTGCTCTTCATAAGGGGTCGCCCTCCGAATACCACTTCGAGCATCCCACTCCCTAATAGGCGCGCAAACACCTCTGCCGCTAGCCCCGTCACTCTCTTTGGCCAGCCGTGGGCCTCGAAGGTCAAATACCTAGACGTCACCCTCGACAGAGGGATGACATTCCGTCCCCACATTAAAACGGTAAATCAAATCAAATCAAATCAAAATTTTTTATTCAACATAAATGAAAGTACATACTTGTTGAACGTCAAAAAAACTACCGCCAATTCACAAGAACTAGCCTCCGTCCTGAGAAGAATTGGCAAGAAACTCAGCGGGCATGTCTTTTTTTTTTTTTACATATGAAATTATTATTTATTTATTTTTTAATATTAGATTTTTTTTTTAAATATGATTTTTTTACAATGAGTAATATAACGTAACAATTACTACAATATTGAAATGCCTGGAGCGAGCAACTCATTCCCACTTTGTGCAATCTTCTAGATAATCATTGACTTTATAGTAAGCTTTATTGCACAGATGTTCTTTAATAGTTTTCTTAAACCTATGTATATGTAGGTTCTGAACATCTTGTGGGATTTTGTTGTACAGGCGCACAGACAAACACCCGAATGAATTTCGTATCTTATGTAACCTACTCATCGGAACAACAAGCTTGTGTTTGTTCCTAGTATTTCTATTATGTATGTCCGACTGTTTAGGAAACTCCTCAATATGTTTACGAACATACATCAAATTTTCAAAAATGTACTGGGATGGCATAGTGAGAACTTTAATTTCTTTAAATTTCTCCCTCAGAGATTCCCTTGAGTGCATGTTATAAATAGCACGTATAGCTCTTTTCTGCAGAATAAATATCATTTCTACATCGGCCGCATTGCCCCATAGCAAAATGCCATAGGACATGACACTGTGGAAGTAACTAAAGTAAACTAAACGAGCCGTGTCCGCGTTTGTTAACATTCTAATTTTTTTTACTGCGTATGCTGCAGAGCTGAGCTTACTCGCCAATTTATGAATATGAGGTCCCCATTGCAGTTTGGAGTCCACTGTTATACCAAGAAACACGGTTGACTCAACAAGCTCCAATGATTCCTCAGAAACAATTACATCACTCTCCACTTGTCTCACATTTAAAGATGGTTTAATACATTTTAAAGTAAATTTAATACATTTAGTTTTCTTACTATTCAATAATAGGTTATTGATACGGAACCAATGAACCACACACGAAATCGCATCATTCACTTCGTCATAGACTTGTAATTGTCGTTTAATTTTAAATAATAAAGATGTATCATCTGCGAATAATACGACCTCGTGTCGGGACTCAATAAAACTAGGTAAATCGTTTATATATATTAGAAATAAAAAAGGACCCAAAATGGAACCCTGAGGTGCACCCATTTTCAACAAGGTGCCTGAAGATCTATTACCTTTCACATCTACTGTTTGTATCCTTCCTGATAAATAGGAAGTAATAAGTTCCAATGCACCATCCCTAATACCATAGTGATGTAGTTTCCTCACCAATGTTTCATGTTCAACACAGTCAAATGCTTTGGACAAGTCACAGAAAATTCCAAGACAATCATGCGATTCCTCCCAAGATTTAAAAATATTTTTGACTAGATAAGCACCTGCATCAGTTGTAGAGCGACCCCTGGTAAACCCGAATTGTTTATTATGAAGCAGGTTACTTGAATTAAAATGTGCTAAAAGTTGTGTCAAAATAATTTTTTCAAAGATTTTACTCAACGTAGGGAGTACTGAAATAGGTCTATAGTTAGAGGGGTCATCAGTACTACCAGATTTAAAAAGAGGTATCACTTTACTATGTTTCATTAAGTCAGGAAATACACCACACCTAATACAATCATTAAAAATACTAGCAAGATGAGGTACGCTACCGTGCCGCCTTTATACTAGGACGACTCTACCCTATGCTTTGTAGATGAAGCAAACTGTCCCTCCGTAATAAGGTAACTCACTACAAAACTTGCATACGCCCCGTCATGATGTATGCAAGCGTAGTGTTCGCTTACGCAGCCCGCACCAGCTTGAGACCCCTTCAGGTTATTTAATCCCGATTCTGCAGGATAGCCGTCGGAGCACCATGGTTCCTGAAGAACGTGGATCTCCACGATGACCTGGAGCTCGACTCCGTTAGTAAGTATCTACAGTCGGCATCGCTGCGCCACTTTGAGAAGGCGGCACGACATGAGAACCTTCTTCTCGTGGCCGCTAGAAACTACATACCCGACCCTGTAGACCGAATGGTAAACCGTCGACGTCGCCCAAAGCACGTCATTACGGATCCTCCTGATCCATTAACGGTGCTTTTAGGCACCACAAGCAGCGGTCACCGTCCTCGTCGAACACGTCGCTCGTGACGAAGGGCTCGACGAGCAAATTAACCCATAAACACAGCCCACTGAGTTTCTCGCCGGATCTTCTCAGTGGGTCGCGTTTTCGACCCGATGGTATATTTTGCGAAGCACTGCTCTTGCTAGGCTCAGTGTTAGCAACTCTCCGGTTTGAGCCCCGTGAACTCACCTACAAACGTTAGGGTGAAGCTGAAATAGCCTCTCAAGGCTATCAGCATAGGTAGGATAAAAAATAATAATTAAAAAAAAACGGATGTTCCGTTATAACTACTGAACCATGCATCCGATTGACTTGAAACTTGGTATCAATGTAGAAAATATAATATTTACTTAATGGATAGGGTAATAGGGCAATAGGGTCGTAATATCGTCATGACAATGAGCGTCAAGTTCATGAGCGATGGTAACCACTTACCATTAGGGGGGTCGTATACATTTTTTACCTTCTAAGTCATTCATGGAATAGAATGGCTTAAAAAATAAAGGATAACCATTAAGGGCAAGCCGAACCCAGAATTAAAATATTTTATACCGGTTGATTGAATGTGAGTTTGTTCTAAAGCCGGATGGATAGTACGCGACAGAAAAGATCTCTGAGATCTTTGAACAATTCCTCAGAGCACTCAAAATGAGAGTCATATAGCCGTATCCTATAGTTATTAGTGGAACAGATTTTTATCACATTTCATATATACTGCCCTACGATCCCTTGGTATGCTTTCTCAACATATTTTCTGTCATCAAAAAATACCGCTCAACTTACTGATAAATTTTGCTGCGCTTTGATCACATGAAAAATTCATGGAGAAAATGTAATTTTTTGCCGATATTGCTCTTGTATGCCTATACGATTAAACCAGGTCGGTGTGCTGATGTGCAGCCGGAGGCATGTAAATTAGTTTTTAAATTACTTTCGGATGACAAAACGTGCAGTATTTGCATTTGAAATTGGCTTGATACTATTTTCTTCTTTTCTTTAAAATCCAATTTTAAATTTATCTCTTTTTTTATTGCTTAGATGGGTGGACGAGCTCACAGCCCACCTGTTAAGTGGTTACTGGAGCCCATAGACATGTACAACGTAAATGCGCCATTCACCTTAAGATATGAGTTCTAAGGTCTCAGTATAGTTACAACGGCTGCCCCATCCTTCAAACCGAAACGCATTACTGCTTCACGGCACAAATAGGCGGGGTGGTGCTACCTGCCCGTGCGGACTCACAAGAGGATCTACCACCAGTAAAGGCTCGGGTCAGATCCCTATAAAATGTGAAAAATTCTAACTAGAGCCGACTGTATTTGTATTTGTCTGTTATAATCTTATGAAACTTATCTAAAATCATATTTAATAGGTACGCCATGAACAAAAATTCACGTAAGGGCAATCAAAGCAAAAAAAATATCTATATTCTTATTTTAAGTCAGCTGTTGAAAACCATTCATCAAATTATTCGGAAACCGCTCCGATCCGGTACTTTACTAACAAAACAGAGGCAGGCGGCTGCAAAACGCCCGGGGGACTGCTCTGTAATCATTACCCATTTACGTAAGTGTAAAATCAACATTAACTTCGCAGGAAAAAAACATTCGTTGAATTTCGGAGCCAGTTTCAAAATTAAACGTTTTTAGGTATATTATTTACTTGACTGTGACATAATACTGATGCAGTACGAGGTGCAGAGGTAAGAGACTGCCTATTGCTTAATGAAGGTCTGTCTATTTCTGCCGTGAAGAGCAGTAACGCGTTTTGGCTTGAAGAGTGGGGCAGCCGTTGTAACTATACTGAGACCTTAGAATTTATATCTCACGGTGGGCGACGCATTTACGTTGTAGATGTCTAGGGCTCCAGTAACCACTTAACACCAGGTGGGTTGTAAGCTCGATACGGTGATTTTCAGGATATTATCAAAATAACCCTTCTACTCATATCTGTTCATATTATAAAATATTTATAACTTCTGATACCATGCATCCCACGCTTTTTTTTACAATAAAATCATTTTTTTACACTATTTTTAATTGAACTTTATAAAAAAATATTTTCTATTTTTTAGTTGGATTTTCTATAAAAGCGTATTTTTTTGGTTTTTGAAACTATTAATTATTTTTCATTTATAGTTGAATTTAAATTTTTTTAATTTTTTTTTGTACATTGAATTGTCATCGGTCCTTAATAATTCTTAATTCTTAATTCGACTATAATTAATTGGAATTGTAAGTTTGTACACTATTATGATTGTATTTTATACTTCTACAATCACGAATTTCGCCAAGACTACACTATAAAAACATTAACAAAGACAAACAATATTTAATCTCAATTTGACAACAGACGTCAAGAACAAAAGTTTGACAATAAATAGTATGCATGCGTGTGTGCGTCAAATACATGGTATGTAGTGTGTGTAATGTTTTCTTTATTGATTTAATGTATATTTTATGCATTATTTTTAAAAAATATTAGCATTGTGCACTTCTTTTCTATATTCTCTATAAGTGTTGAAAATTACATACTCCTCCGTCCGCGCATATTTCGTAAAAAGGGATACAAAGTTTTTGCTTCACGTATTAATATAACTATATATAGGTAGATACCAAATTTTGAGTTGATCTGACGTTTTGAAGGGGGTCAAAATCACGTTCAAAAATTCCGTTACAAACATACATAAGTCTGAAGCTAATAAAAGCGCATTAAAAACGTGCTAGTTTATTTTACTGATTCGAAGCAAAACGGATTTGTTATGCTACATACTCGTATATAGTAAATATATTATTAAAACACGCTTTCCTTACATCAAATTAGAATACCTCCCGAACCGCTACAAAACACGGAAAAGCATCGTGGCATCACGCCTCACATCTGTTACACCTAATCCCTGTTTGAATAAGCATTTCGGTATACCCAAAATAATAACAAGGTCCTTTCGAAATATTAAAAGCAGGAAATATATGATTTCGAAAACGCCAAATCCGCTTTACCTCTGTCAAGCTCGCAGGTGAAGGGTCGATGAAGCGTTATGAAGGGAACAGATAACTTCAAAGTGAGTTACAAAAGTAAGAGCAAGGCCTCAGGCCTCAATCTAATCGACCCTGCGGTAGGCATGCGTGTAATGGGACGCCAAGATTCGGTGTCACTGCTCCTTGGATTCGTAAAACTGCTATAGAAGGGTAAATAGAATTAGGTTTTTGTGAACGATTTACGGGAATTTAGTCGTTTTTTTTTTTTTTTGTTTACTACTTAAGTTTGAATATATATAGCTGTTGCTTTGAGATTTGTGTAGGCTCTAAAACGAATTTGCCTGCTCGGTGTCAATACAACACTATGATTTATTACACTTTATCATTTAAGATTCAAAAGGCAATAATCTTTTTATGCAGCCGCTGTACCCTTACTTTTGTTTTAAGCAGACGTATTTAACCGTAGCCACATAATTAATTTAATAACTAACTTCATAATTACAGTTTTTGATTTGTGTATACATATAAATATTGTTTATTTTATTTAAAGGCTTTATGTAAAGACTTTTCACAAAAAGCTCCAACTTTTAGTTTTCAGATAAATTATAAACAATCAAAGTTCTTTTTTGTCTGTTTTTCTTCGAGATTTCGGTTCACTCCGTTTTTTAACCGACTTCAAAAAAGGAGGAGGTTTTCAATTCGACTTTATGTTTTTTTTGTTAGGTACCTCATCACCTTGGCTGGGTGAATCGATTTTGATTTTTTCTTTTTAAGAAAGCTGACGCTTCCCGTTTGGTCCCATATAAATATAGTCCAGTTCTGATGATGGTATTAATGAGAAAATCATATAAGTCTTAAATTTGCATTAAGTACGTGTGCGACAAATAGTTGAATAACTCAATATCACGCCAACCGATTTCAATGATTATTGTTTTTAGTGTATATTAATTTGTTTTGTAATATCTTTTTTTTTCTATTTGTAGTCGGTTTTTGTTAAAGCATATCTATTTACAATTTTTGATGTATTTATGTTGCCATATGCGTTTCCGTGAAACATACAGAGAGTGCTTTGACGAAACGTTAGAGGATACGACGAAAATTTCATCCCACTTCCTAGAACCACTGCGTTCATAAAAATATGTTCACAGATTTAAAAAAATCCCCATACTATTCGCCTCTAGAGTGCACCAAAACGCACGTGTGTTCACTGAGCGATAGGGGTATCCTTTTTAAATTGTCGTTTGAAGAACCATAAGCGGTCTGCAGCGGGTTGGTTGTGCCTTAAGATTCGCTGATATTCACTAGAGACAGTGATCTCTCAACATAACCGGTGGTAGATTCTGCGAAACACCGCTCTTGCTAGGGTTCGTGTTAGCAACGTCGTCAGGTTTGAGCCCCGCGAGCTCACCTACTAGTTAAGGTTACGCTGAAATAGCCTCTCAAGGCTATTAGCATAGGTAGGAAAAAAAAGTCAACATAAGGACTATCGTTAGTTCAGCCGGGGCTTGCAATATGTCCATCCGCCGGTATTTAAAACAGCATCTAATTTTCAGGAATCTAATGTTCACGAGTGACAGTGACCTCTCAACATAAGGACTATCGTAAGCCCAACTGAGGCTTGTAACATGTCCATCCACCGGTATTTTAGACAGCATCTAATTTTCAGAAATTACTTAGGAATTCTGGTGACGATACTATTATTTACTACGCTGGATGATAGCAAATTATTAACAGAAACTTGAAGAGGCCTAAGTCCCATAGTAAGACAAATTGCCTCTGACCCATTTCAATTACTGTCTTGTAACGATTAATAGACAGGTATCGCGCGTAAGATTGTAAATAACGATAATTTATTGGAAAGGTCCCATACAATTCACTTTTGATGTGTTATCTGTGTAAGATACAGCCCACTGGGAAATCACAGAGCGCTCGATACCGGCTGCGTATCAAACATAATCCCCCCTACATATGACCAGGGTTGATACCATAGCCGCTACCGTTGAATATCAGTGAACGTGTCTTTTATACAAGGAAGTTCAAAGATAAGTTTTATTCGTTATATTTACCTCATATCTCAGAGTAGGGAATGGCAATTACGGTTTCGGATTAGCCAGGAGGGGAGGCAAATCTGAACGCGTGTAGCCGGATAGGAGAGTAGGGGTTTATTCATTTATTGATTTTATCGATTGATTTCTTGTAATGTCAGAAATATTTACGAGATAATAACAATTACACTTGGACTTGAACAACGAATATTTTCCGTTCTGTCAAAAAATAAATGCAGAAAGCGCGATTTGAGCGCATTGCTTCTCATTTAACACTTTCAATGCGAAATAGGCGTACATCGGCCCACCGCCATACTTTCCGCTGGTGCGGACGAAGATAACTATGTCCCTCTCGCTGGTGCGAAACAAATACCTCAGGTGTTTGGAAGAGTTCGACACCGACAACTATATACTACAAATTGTATACGGTATGTTCCCGCAAAGTTATGGCATTTTTTAATCTACCCTAGTTCGGGTAGGTCGAGAAAAACCTGCCAACGGAAACGTCGTTGCGTATTTCGACCCGACGCCGCACCAGATTAGATTTGCGATTTAACCTGTCGCAGCCAAGGTGTTAAGTCAGCTATGTATTCACTAATGTGTAGAACAGAATATTAGGCTTTATAACTAAAACTGGGTGGCAATTTTGATGTAACAATGTCTTCGAACTCATCTTACCAATTTATAAAGATTTTCTACCCATCTAAAAAAACTATTTAAAAGCTTAAAATACAATCGTTAACTTGTTTTATAAACGGACAAGCGTTACTTGTGCTAGCGAAAAAGAACACGAAAGACAGCCCTAATGATAGCTACAGTATGTTGCTTTTTATAGAACAAACTACAGCTGCAAGGATTTCCCATTTTATATTAAAGCTTCATAATGCGAATTTTTTGGATTTAGAAGGTTGTTAAATAAATTCTTAACACTTAATAATTTTTTTAGGTATATTTGTGACGTCATCTGTCAAATAGAGTCGACAATAGTTACAGTAGTTATTGACACTTCTAATTTGATACCACGTTAGTACGCGTAAGTACTTTCAATAAAAAGAACTCTTTAATTCAGACTGTGGGTTATTTTAACAGCACAGCTCAAATCTTCCTGTAAGGATAACTAAGGAATACGGTATGATGTGGCGTAGGTCCAGAATTTTCTCATTCTCAATACCGTAGCGTTTCAAGATAAGTATTTGCCCTGTGTAAGTAGCCAGTAACGACATATACAGTAGAGAGACGAGGTCGCTCACAATAGCCTTATCAGAAAGGGTCAAAGTCAACTAAAGAGGTCTCCCTTCGAAGTTCCCTGCCAAGTCTTATCAGGAATAAGGAGATTCGCGGGAGAGTTGTGACAATCGATATAGTCCGAAGAATTTTTGAGAAGTTCTTTAACTTCTCAAAAATTCTTCTACTTTTGGAAGTGGGTAGAACATAAGACGTGGCATGAGTAAACTACCCATAAGGTGATCTGAACACATGTCCAAGGTCGCGAGAATCCACTGGGTACGGCCAGTGCAGGACCAGTCACTAGGTAGGTCTATGTCCAGCATTAGAAATCTGTGCGCTGGGCACCAGGGTTCGCCGAGTATCATACCAGGATATTACGGCTGCAAATACTACTAGTAGCCTTATCCGTACGCCTGTCTTTTGAATAGATACAGGTAGGTCTTTTTTATCACTTAGATGGGTGGACGAACTCACGGCCCACCTGGTGTTGTGGTTACCGACGCTCGTAGACATCTACAATGTAAGTGCCACCACCCACCTCGAGATAGTATAGGTGCGGCCATCTGTGTACCTAGCCTATTTCTTCAGTGCAGCAATCATAAGTTCCGGCTTGAAGGTCGGAACTGTCGTTATATTACACAATTGAGACTTCGACCACATATCGCACCATTGGTAGAAGAAAGTCGCAAGTACAATTACTTCAAAATTTTTTTATTTCACTATTCGTTAAAGGAGACCATGGCACATGTGCTCAACAAGTTTGAAAAAAATATTCCAAAAAGTGACGGAGATTTCGCAAAATTTGCGAAATGCTAAGATTTTTATTTTTTAAATGATTCGCCTTATTATTTACGTAATTTTTGTTATATTTGGTCATTTCTGAAATTTTCCCTATCAATAAAAGCTTATTGTTACTTATACACAATTTTATTAAAATATACGTGCATAAATGAACATGCACTTTTTTGCCACGATATTTGATGAAGATGTGAAGTGCGCAAGTTCAGTTACGTGTTTTTTGTACGTGACTTTTTGCGAATCGTTCATACGTAATATTATAAGCTCGCTTCTTCTATGATTAATTTCGATGGATTTTAATTTTTAAATGAAAATACCTAATTTTATACTGTATATTTTGAAAATATTTCGTAACGTAATTATAATTAAAAACAAAAACATTAGCATATCAGTTGGATAAACCACACTACATACTTAATAATTACTTATTTCTTGCGAAATTTGATTATGCAAAAATTTGTATCACGAAATTTCTTGTTTGTTTTTAAATCTATCACGCACGAGAGTGGTACATGGGCACTAGCTGAATAGTTCTCACGTGCATGCCGCTACCTAGTTAACTATCATTGATCTAAACGTATGTGTACCATTTTGAATACGTATATAGGTACCATTTGTTACGAGAAGTTAAATACGATACTCCTGCAAACTTTACTGCAGAAGTAAAGTTATTGATATTATTGAAAGAAAACGTAAATGACTTGATGCGCATGCGCATGCATGACATGTCAATGAGTTTTACTGAAGATGGTATTAAATCTAAATAAAGTCTCAAAGGAATGTTCTTCTTCTTATGACGATGGACCATAAACTAGTTTAAGTAATACAGTACAGAACAGTGGAACTAGACAATGTGATTCCGTATTAGCAACTTTGTCGGAAACTATAAACTTTTATACAGAATCAACCAAAGAATCTCGATCAAAAGAAACACAATCGCATAATGCAAATGTTTTAGAATTAGCGGAGGAGAAAGTCAGTGGAAAAGCCTATTTAAACTGCCAATGATATAAATTTCATCGCATCGTAGTTTACCCATAAAAATAATCAAATAGCAATGAAAAAAATTAAAAAAGAATGAGAGATGAAAGTTCCTGGCAGGTGAAGAAGTAAAATATTAAAAAATTTTGGTAAATCATACCGTTAATGGATACAGGAAAAGAGAAGAGAAAAGGTTACGGGAGATCCATGTAGATAAAAGAAAAAAGTGTGACGAATAAATAGATAAATTTGAAAGGATTGTTATTTTCAACTATTATTGATGTTTGGGAAATTCTGAGCGTCAATAGAATTGTATTTTATTATAAGATTTGTAAAATCTAAGCCTAAAAGTATGACACTGGTAGACTGGAAAAGACTAATTGGAATATAATTTCCCAAAAAATTTAAATACTGAAAATGTAGTAGTAACTATTTGCGAAAATATGTTTATACAGAATTTGAATATAAATGATAAAACTGTCTACACAGCTTGATGAATAAGAGATGGAGTCAGTGAAAGATTTACGAGGATGTCATTCTGACCGGCCTAAAAAAGTAGATGATTTAAATAAAAAGCTTTATTGATCATATAAACCAATTTCCTAGAAACTCAAAGAGAAAATTTGGACGAAAAGCTTACTTATGCTAAAAGTGTTTATATCTAAATTGGACAAAAGATCAACAACTCTGTCAAAATGTTACAGGCAGCAACACTATAACAATAGACCCCTGCTCTATTTTCAACACAAAATTCAATATCTGATTTTTCTACCCTACATTTTTTTATGCGTTACATGAAGGTACAACAAGCGGATGATAAAAAGAAAAAGCAATTGAAATACGAATACGAGAATTATTTAAAGGACAAAAAAAATGTACGGGATATAAAAAGCACAGAAAAAGAAAAAGCTAATTCAAAAGAAAAACCAGTAGCAAACTTGATTTAGAAAAAATTTTGACTTCAATCGGAGGTCGGAGTTTTTCGCAAGCAAACAAAATAATAATAATAATAATAATAAAGCCTGTTTATTTCCAATCCATAATGATAATATATTACATGCGATTTAATATCTAAATATACTAGGGTAGAATTTCTTTAATTTTCTTTTATTCGCTAACGTTGCTTTCTCCTGTATCAATGATCGGAACCCCTTCTCGGGTAAAGGCCTCCTCCAGCTTCTTCCAGATCACTTTGTCCATGGCTTTCCTTATCCAATCGCTTCCTGCTATCGCTTTTATATCGTCTATCCATCTTTTTCTAGGGCGCCCTCTCCTTCTTTTTCCTCTTGGTCCTTTCCACATAGTTGTCTGTAATGTCCATCTTTTGTCTGTGCGTCTTGCTATATGTCCTGCCCACTGCCATTTCTGTTTTAAAGCATATTGTAAGGCATCTATAACTTTAGTTTTTTTTCTAATTTTTTCGCTTTTTACTTTTTGTATTTTTCTTATTTTTAGTACGCTTCTTTCCATTGCTTTTTGACATGTTATTAGTTTATTTTTTGTTTTGGTGCTGAATGTCCACGTTTGGCATCCGTATGTAAGAGTAGGTAGGACACAGGTATTGCTATATGCGGCTTGCTGAAATTGTGAAAGGGGAAACCAATGAAATAGATGTCTACGGATTTTTTTACAAAATGAAGCATCGAGGGGTATCAGAAAAATATCGTTCTATTCGGAGAATTGTTCAGGATAAAACCGAAACTATTTAGTTTTAATTAAGTTAAAGTAAAAATTATCCACGGCTTTTAAAAAAAATCTCATTCTCAGAATGAAGGAGACTCGATGCAGCATGTAGAAACAAAAAAAACAAGTTTATTATGCACCAGACGAAAAGCACTCAATCGTTCGCAATGGGAAAGTAAATACGAAGAAGTATATATTGTGAAACACATGATACAAGAGAATTTCTTTAACTATAAACGATTAGTTGAACTTGCTAAAAACTGGTATGAGCATACCGCTGGCAACAAAGTTTTGTGGTCTAAAATAAAACAATTATTTGCTGATCTCCAAAATCCTATAATTATTAATATGAAATATGATATTAATGAAGAAGAACCTAAATGGGTTAATACCAATGCAAATTACAGAAAGGGAAGGCACAACAGAAAGGTTCAGAGTGAAAGTAACCAAGTATTATTGGCACTAACGCAGATATACAATGGTTTATCTATCTATCTATTTCTAGAAATTTCAACAGAGACTTGATAAGTCCTTGTTATGGCAATAATATACGATCGCATTATCATGGTTTTTATAAAAGATTACGCCTTGAGCATTTTATTGACTAATTTACTTTTAAACATTATTATCAAGTCCTTTTGTTTAATAAAGCTGGTTGATTTCATTCAATATGTTCATATTAACAATTTAAATTTAATTACTACCTTAAGCATTCAATTTTCACATAAATAATAGCAAACAAATGTTGTTGTAGTAAAAAATTACGATTTATTAAATATATTTTAACGTTTTCTGTCAGAGTAGAATAAGTAAGTTATTAGTACTACAGACATATTTATTTTATTATTAAACTTGTAATAAAAACATAAATTTATTTACTATGATTATTTCTATTTTAATTCTTCCGCAACAAAGGCGTATTTTTTTATACACATACCTAAGCTAGGTCAATTTTGTCGGCAAGAAATACGTAAGTAAAATTACGAAGCTATGATCCGTGTGAATACCGTAGCAACAAAGCGGTTACTTTACTTATTCCTAAAAGTCATAATATCATAACGGGGATTAAAGACGTAACCGATTAATTTCAAATTATTTTGAAAACTACTCAATATTGTTTTAAATCAATAACAAATATATATGCAGCTTAATTTTATCCATGAAGTCTCTTAAGAACATTTTCATCTATGATTTACCATTTCTTAACAAAACAGTTTTTTAACGTTCCTCAAAAGTTCGAGTTTTTCACTTGCGACCTTTTTCCACGAATGGTGCGATATCCTAAGAAGAGTCCTGTGACCAATTTGTACTATGAGTCTGGGGTACGCCCGTACCTAGAAAACATTAAATAAGAAAATAAAATCATTAGTAGAATTATTATTATAACATCAAAGAGTGGCTGGTATTCACTAATTAGAAAAAAGATACAATACCATGGCAAGAAAGTTCAGTCTATAAACCACATTACGAAAGTCCCAAGCTCACCGTCCGTTTCCAGAAAATGTATTTCCACCTCGACGAGAGAAAATAAATTACAGGTTTTCCTCCACTTTTTCGCCAAGATCAAACGAATGGAGACGCTGTAATTAAGACCATGAGTCCGTGTAATCACTGGCTTCGTATAACTCGCGATCCAATGATTATTGATTTGAGGTGACGTATCTCGTATTTGGCGCTTACATTTCCTGTTAATGAGTCGGGCCATAAATCGTAATTGTGAACTGTACTGAATGGGATTATACGATTTAACCGATACGAGGACATATATCGAATGTGTTCATTGCACTCCGCTTTAGAGTTCAAACTACGTATAAGCTGCGTCAAGTGAAGTGTCTAGACAAATGACAGTTCTGAAATCGTACACGATTTAAGAGCGGTGTATGGAGTTGTATTATTATGTAGATTTGTAGCTATCGTATGTATTGTATTTGTATGTAGCACTATCTATTTTGAATATTAAGAATTATTTAAATGAAATTTGATATGATAATTTTTAAGTATGTATTGTAGCGACAAAAATTATTAAGATTTATTCGTTAAATTTATTCTGATAAAAAACCTGATTATTAAGCATATATTTACAACAAAATCTTAATTAATGGTTCAGTAACCTAAAAGATATTTCTGAGGTATAACGTTGTATTTAATAATTAAATAAATTATTAAAATTTATTCGTAGGCTACGATACATACTTTCAAATTTCGTTTAAATAGCTCTTCATATTCAAAATAGACAGTGCGTTTCGAATAATTCAAGAAATATGTACACAATTATTAAATATATAATAATAACCTCAGAAATATCTTTTAGGCTACTGAACTATGTCAAGATTTTGTTGTAAATATGTGCTTAATAATAAGGTTTTTTATCAGCTTTATGAATTACCTATTGATTTATTATCGTGCCAAATGAAGCACTGCTTTAAGCCTAGCTGTAACTTTAACATTATCAGCAATCATACTTCTGGGTACTCGTGACCCCTCACGGGGACACGGTTTGGGCCTCGGGGAGACCAAGCCAAATACTACTAGTGTCCATCACGGGGCGTTTTCTCGTGCGAAATACCTTGTTCAGCCATAAAAATCTCGCTACGCTCTGTCCTTGGGACAAGTATACCTTTTTTAACACACTTTAATCTGTATCTGTGTAGTTTTACTGGGTCCCCTCCGTATGCTCTTTTTCCTACCTAATCGTCGGTAGCCTAAGGGACTAGTCCAACTTCATGCGGACCGGTATTTGAGCTCTCGGATTTAACCTGAGAGAGTTGCTAACACTAGCCCTAAAAAGAGTAGTGCTTCGCTGAATCTACCGGATCGTAATCGTGACCCATTGAGAAAATCCGGCGTGAAACTCAGTGGGTTGTGTCTATGGGCCAGTTCGCAAATCGAACTCTTCGTCGGTGTCGACGAGAGTTAGTGTGTGTACGGGCTGCGTGAGCGAACACTACACTTGCTACACTTGCATCGGTCATAACGGAACGTATACAGGTTTTGTAGAGTGTCGCCAAGTTGTGAAGGGTCCATATTCAATTTTGGTGGCCAGCGAGGGAAACCCAATAAGATTAAGAAGATCCCGACCAACGCTAGCTGTGATCCAGATTGGTACTCAGTCTTACGTATTGGCGGTGTCCCTTTACAAAAAAGCTATCATTGTGAAGGAAAAAAAAAAACAGTTTTATTTTAATTTTATTTCGACTTGATGCTTCATTTCATTTTTGGGTTTTAAGCATTTTTGCGGAAATCACTTGGCAATATCTACTGAAACTGACACCTCTATAAATTTCTTGGCGTTTTGTTAGAATTCATGTTTCAGTAATAGGTTGCGACCAAGGGCAGTGAAATTTTGTCTTCGTATATCAAGAGAATCACGTTGCGATATCTGTGAGCTTCAGAAAGCATTAGCATCCGATTTATCGAAATAAATAAATAAATTAGAGTAATTTTACCTCTCAATGTTCGTTCAAACTAAACGATATGTAGTTGTCATAAATTAAATTCATATTTTATATATTACAGTTTCGATAATAAAGCAACAACAATTAAGTTAATGTAATACTAATGAGCTATTTTCCAATGTATCGACATTAATATACAACGAACGTGTATCAGTTAATCAATATGATATTAATCAGTAACATGCAATATGCGATACAAATATCGGTGCATTAACCTACGAGGATTCGGTGGCTGTAATACTGTTCATTGTGAAATACGTCACAGTATTTTAAACGGTTGGTTTTGATATCAACGGAATATCAATATTTATTTTAAAGCGTTCCGTTTTAAAATCCAAAGATGCATGGTATTTTATACAAAATACCTTTTTTTTTAATCTAATTTAATTACCACACTTTTGATCCTTACCAATGCGTTGAATCTCCAAGCTATCAGTCTAGTACAGTTTTCGATTATTAGCATTTGTTTTCATGCACAGAAAATCCGTTGAAGATGCGCATTTCCACAACCGGAGTAAAATATAGACCAATGGATGGAATCATAGATTTTCTAAGGTAAACCGAAAATGTACCAGCCAAAAGTTATGGTATTTTCATGTGGCAGTACCTTTTGAAGATCGAGAAAGACGTTATATACGATTTCATCATCAGCTTTACAATCTCAATACTGTATTTATTTTACGTATTGACGATAGACGATAATTATGCCCAAGTCAAATAAATGTATTTAATACCAAATGTTGTACCGATTATCTATTACGCACTCTTGAAACCATGAAAAGAACCTCAAGCCCTCTAGCGTTAGCTGTTGAAATTATTGACGTGCATTAACAAAGGTCTCTAATCATCAATTAGGCGATGATCTGGTCTACGAAGGCATTTGTCTTAAGCGTCAGGGAATAATAATGTACGGAAATAAATCTCTATATTCACCTATTCTCGGACGTTAAGTTTAAAATTTATAGTACAGTTATTACTTGCAGGGTGCAGCTCATACAGGGAGCTAATGCAGTATTTAGTTTATTACACTCTAGACTATAACGGCGGTAAGTTTTCAATTAAGGGATTTGCACCAAGTAATTATTTAACGCGAACCAAATTTCGTAGCAACTTATCTTTTTTTTATTATTTAAGATTCTATTGGGATTAAAAGTGTGCTTAAGCTCAGATTTCAAACTGAATTTTAGACGTGAATAAAGAGATTTTTTGTCTTATTTTTTTTTGTTTTTGATCATCCTGCATCAATTACAGTTACTGTACGATGTAATTTTAATATCATTGTTTCTCGTGTTCTGAGAAACGAAATTAATTTGATTTATTTTGAATTTAATTAAAAAAGTTCTCTTAAAAAAAAGTTCTGTATCGTTTAAAAGAAAAGTTGATAATCTAATTTATCTGATTTAATTGATATTTTGTAACAAGTTTCGTTGCTAAGTAATATTTCTATGAAAGTATTTTCTATAATTTTCCTATGAACCATAATAAAAAAGATAAAGAATCCTACAGGGAATGTCAACGTTCAACTTTTGGAAAATTATATTTTTCATCAGCTATATTGTAATCTTGAATTCTGTTTTTGGTAGACATTGTTTAGCAATCTTACTCTCAAAATTTTAACCACCAAGGATTAGTCTGTTTTTTTCTTTTTTCATGACCTACCCGGACTCAAATCTCAATTTAACTTCCTGTTTTACCACAGAAATAGCCAGGTTATGCATCGCATTACATCGCTTTACATTTTAAAAACCCAAATGAGATTTTCACAGTTTGTAAATTATTATTATTTTTATTGCCTTTGTAGGCAGACGATTATACGGTCCACCTGATGGTGAGTGGTTACCGTCGCCCATGGACTTCAGCAATGCCAGGGGCAGAGCCAAGCCGCTGCCTACTGCTTAATACTCTCCACAAGCCTCGTTTGAAGAAGGACATGTCATAGCGCTCGGGAAACACCGTGGAGGGGAGCTCATTCCATAGCCGGATGGTACGTGGCAAAAAAGATCTCTGGAAACGCACTGTGGATGACCGCAGTGGCTCCAGGTAGTATGGATGAACTCTACTCCGGGGGCGGGCGGTGCGATGGTAAAAACGAGACGTTGGTATCAAATGAACTACTTTATATCTAACAGTTAACTTCCAATTGAATACGGCCCAATGCACTTTTGTTATATTCGTTACTGTATTAATTAATTTTGAAGCTAACTTCAAATTCAAACAAGGAAAGTGAAGGAACTACATGAAATATTCAAACAAATTTTGTTTGTATTTTCTTCGAAAGTCTAGTGCAGTTGGATAAAGCAATAAATTAACCGCCTGAGTTATTAAATTCTATTAACCGTCTAATGATCTTGAGATACTTGATCTTTTGGTAGGCAGCGGCTTCGTTCTGCCCCTGGCATTGCTGAAGTCCATGGGCGAGGGCAACCACTCACCATCAGGTGGGCCGTAAGCTCGTCTGCCTACAAGGGCAATAAAAAAAAAAAGATACATGGTCGGATTGTACAATAACAGAAGTCATCAAAATTCCGTACCGTATCAAATACACTATATATATTACTTAATGTAATATTGAAGTCCCAAACTCTCTTCGTAATATGAATAAAGTTTTAAATTTAATCGGAGGATAAACCTCATGGAATATTCCCATTTTTGCCAACTTTCGAAAGCAATAAAGCTTTAATTTAAATAAAACAAGAAGATTCAGAGATTCTTGCCGCAGACTTTTATTATAAAAGACGAATTCAAAATTTTTTTTTTTTTTTTGTTGAACGCACTCGTGTCGATGGCAATCGTAATTTGGGTATTATATTTCTTTAAAATTTCTGACTCGTTCTTGAATATTTTTATCAACGAAATAAGATTCTTTCAGTTACATACAAAGTTATTTAGTTCTAAGTGTTGATTTCAAAACAAAATTACTAATAAATAAAATAGGTTTATATTTAAGGTATTATTTATAAAAATGGAAAAATATCGAAATTCATTACACAGAAAATATTTTTCCCAATAGTGATTCCTTTTTATTTTAAAGACTGGGTGATAGTTATTATCCTATACTTTGGTATAATGGGGGGAGCATGATAAATGTGAAAAAGTCAGACCGACTGAGTAGCCGTGTAATAAGAAGCAAAACAAAGGTAATAGACATAGGGTGTAAAATTAGAAGGCTTAAATGGCGTTGGGCAGGGCACATGGTTAGAGGAAAAGACAAATGGAGCAAAATTGTGACACGATGGTTTCCTAGAGAAAGTAAAAAGAAAAGAGGTAGACCACAAAAATAATGGGATGACGACTTAATACTTATTATCGAATAAAATAACCTATATTTCAAATATTCGCCCAAAGTTTTTCGACTAGGACGTATTGTGAGGTCATAAGAGTGTGAACCATCGCCTGATAGTACAAAAAACATCCGACTATGAAGTTTAAGCAAGCTTTAATTGTTCTCTAAGCCAGCTAAATTATTAACTAATATAACAACTAACAATACACATCTGTTTAATTCTAAACTACTTCATAAAGAAATCCCATTAACGGAGTTACAGAAACAAAAACAACTAACCGCTTTGTTAATTACTCACATCACAGTGACTTAGAAACGTTACCTAGAACATTAATCTAGTCTTTTGAGTGAAGCAGACTTGAAAACTCTTTGTAGAGATCTCTTTCTCTAAAATCTCTTTAAGGACGTTGTGGGCGATGTAAATAAAAGACGATGTTTTACTGAGGTATGAGCGCGTCTGATTGTCGTACGCGCGGTGCCGATGTATCTGCCCGACTGGCTGTGTTAAAAAAATGCCACAGTTCTTCACACCAGCGGCTTCAGACCAGTAGGCAGCGGCTTGGCTATGCTCCTGGCATTGCTGAAGTTAACCACTTACCATCGGTACTTACGCACCGACGGTAACCACTTACCATCAGGTGGGCCGTACGCTCGTCTGTTTACACGGGCAATTAATTAAAAAAAAAAAATTACGATTGGGTGCGCTCGTGTATTTATTAAAGAAATAAACGTGAATCATAATTACAATGAAAACATGCAAACTGTTATAAAACACATAATTCTAAGTGTAATTAAATAAATAATTAGAATATTGATATGTGTCGCCTACAGACGTGATTTTTTCAATAGATAGATAGGTTTCAATAGATTTTCGTACCATATGATGCCGTCGATAACACAATCACTAGAGTTGTAGTCTTGTGGAACATTTTCTTTTATCATTTTACCTGCACAAAATTTTGTATTTTAATCGTCTATTTAGCTATATGGCGCTTACTTACACAGGAGTTATATATAGGCCTGTCAAAACGAATGAGTGTGAATTTTTTAAGCATTGATTGGATTTTTTTTTTAATTCTATGCGTAATTAAAGAAAGTAGAACGCTGAAGTGGAGATGGACAGGACATATCTTAAGAGAGAAATACGAAAAATGGACTAAAATGATTACAGAGTGGTACCCACGGGTTGGTTGTAGAAAAAAATGAAGACAGCCAAAACGTTGGGAAGATGAAATAAAGAGTTTGGCCGGCCCGCATTGGAGTCGAATGGCCAAAAATAGATAATATTGGCAATCTTTAGAGGAGGCCTTTGTCGAGAGACAAGCTGTTTTGAAAACCACATCGAACGCCGAACGGAATACTTGATTATAAGTTGAATTTAAATTTAATTTATTATTAAGTAAGTAATTAGTAAATAAAACAGCAATAAAGGCTTATTATTATTATTTGAAGATAGAAAATCTAGTCGAGCTTGTAAGTTATTTTTTTTTTATTGCTTTATGGGTTGACGAGCTCACAGCCAACCCGGTGTTAAGTGGTTACTGGAGCCCATAGACATCTACAACGTAAATGCGCCACCCACCTTGAGATATAAGTTCTAAGATCTCAGTATAGTTACAACGGCTGCCTCACCCTTCAAGCCGAAACGCATTACTGCTTCACGGCAGAAACAGGCAGGGCGGTGGTACCCACCCGCGCGGACTCACGAGAGGTAAATGGTTAGTTAATGGTAAAGTTCATATCGGATTAATCACTACATAGACTATACGCCATAGATATTTTTTATGGATCTGCCATAGAGATTACTGTATGAACACACGCATATGCCATCTTGTGTATTTCTACTGTAAAGCAGTCATGCGTTCTAATTTGAAGGGTGAGAGAGCAGGGTCAGACAGCAGATACTTTAAGTGGCCATATAATCCGACAAATACCCGAACACACTTGAAATCGTCGTGGCCCAAAAAATAAGACGCCGGTGCATTCGTTTCGCACGATCCGACTGTGCCAGTGTTCAAATCCCGCAGGCGGGTACCAATTTTTTTAC
The DNA here is from genome assembly GCF_030267445.1 of Bombyx mandarina. Classification (NCBI taxonomy): domain Eukaryota; kingdom Metazoa; phylum Arthropoda; class Insecta; order Lepidoptera; family Bombycidae; genus Bombyx; species Bombyx mandarina. The sequence continues at coordinate 11,239,082 of NC_143213.1, forward strand.
TTTACACACGTTACTGTTCCTTAACACACGTTCACGTATATTTCCACGATGAAAGACATTATTTAATAAAAACCAGATCAGCAAAAAATTTAATTTGCGTACTGATGGTAGGGCTTGTGAGCTTGCGTGGGTAGATAAGACTACCCTGGCGATAAGACTATCCTACCGCGATACAGTAATGCGTTCCGGTTTCAAGAGTGAAACACCTAATGTACTACGGAAGATGAAACTTAGATCTTGTGTTTTTTTTATATCTATGGGCTCCAGTAACCACTAAATACTAGGTGTCGCTTTAAGTCGTCATGGCCTAAAGGATAAGACGTCCGGTGCACCGGTCTTCGAATCCCGCAGGCGGGTACCAATTTTTCTAATGAAATACGTACTTAACAAATATTTACGATTGACTGACTTCCACGGTGAAGGAATAACATTGTGTAATAAAAATCAAACCCGTAAAATTACAATTTGCGTAACTACTGGTGGTAGGACCTCATGTGAGTACGCACGGTAGGTAGGTACCACGACCTTGTCTATTTCTGCCGTGAAGCAGTAATACGTTTCGGTTTAAAAGGTGGGGCAGCCGTTGTAACTATACTGAGACCTTAGAACTTATATCTCAAGGTGGGCGACGCTTTTACGTTGTAGATGTCTATGGACTCCCGTAACTACTTAACATCAGGTGGGCTGTGAGCTCGTCCACTCATTTAAGCAATAAAAAAAGGTGGGCCATGAACACGCTCACCCCTCTAAGCAATAAAAAAACCATTATCAGTGTAGGATCGTCTAACCTTGAAATATGGATCGAAAGGTCATTTCCATATCTAACGAAAAAACAAAGGTCAAAAATATTTTCACACGTGTACATAAAGTAAATGTATAAATAATTTCGGCATAAATTAGTTGCAATGATTGCTGGAGACCTCAAAGCTTCAAAGATAACGTTGCTTAAAATTACCTTAAGCTTATTCCTAACTACCCAGGCAGAATGAGCTATCAAGATAGAATGAATTTAAAGTAAGGTCAACGAACGCATGTCGTGAATTTTGTATTTCACCTCAGAAAGCTCAGACGCCTCAGGTGTAAGGATCTATTATTCCTAACTTCAAAGTGAAATTTCAACTGAATTTGTCAAGAGCACACTACCCACATATGCTCTAACTTAAATCACACATCATTCATTTTTATATACGACGAGTATATAAGTAGATATAAAATTGTTTTTAGCACTTCTATTGCTTCTTTTAACGTCTTTTTTATTGCTTAGATGAGTGGACAAGCTCACGGCCCGCCTGATGTTGTGTGGTTACCGGAGTCTATAGATATCTACAAAGTAAATGTCACCACCTACCTTAAGACAAGAGTTAAGACAAGTCTTAGTTTTAACAGTACAACAGCTGTCTCACCCTTCAAATCGAATCGCATTAATGCTTCACGACGGAAATAGGCAGAGTGGTGGAACCTACCCATGCGGACTCACAAGAGGTCTTAGCACCAGTAAAATACTATATTTAATAACATAAAATAACTACAATATTTCTCGTTAATACGTTTTAAAACTTTCCTTGTAAAAATAAAAAAACCCATTTAGATATATTATTTTAGCTGGAAACTTTTCCCAGAATAGAAGCAACCAAATTTTTGGACAAAAAAATCAAAGAAAATTGAAAAACACCGTTAAACAAGATGTTTCCTCAACAATCCAAAAAAACTACACTCCCCAGAGATATTCGGCGTGTAAGCCCATCTACTAAATTGCGAGCATCCCAAAAGGTTAAATATCATAAAGTTTAACAAACATTTTTATCTCCCTCACGCTCGGCAATTTCATATAAGGGTAAATGAAATGGAACAATACTATTGGCGAGGGTCCCCTTAAGGTGGCTAGTAGACGTTCAGTTACGAACTTTAGAAATGCTGCTAAAGAAAAATGATAATAAAAAGAAATTCTTTTTCTATTCCTTTATAAAGGTGTGAAATTATCTGACTGAATAATCGTATTCGTTTTAGACAAAAGCTAAGAAAACCCTAATTGTTTTTCTACTAGCATTCTATTGTATAAAAAATCATTCAGTAATTTTCTTAAAATAAAAATATAAATGAGTAATGATTCATTTTAATTTTTTGGAACGAAGTTCCTTATGGGACGATGCGGAGGGGTACCCTAACCGGGGAAGAAACGTCCGTAACGTAAGATTTTTATTAGTAGTGTACGACTTAACTTTGTAATAACGTACAAGAAACAACATATTTTTTTATCATTCATTGATCACTGTCTCAGATCGTTCGTTTGTGCAATACCCTAACTGTTATGCAAACATGGTTAATAATAAAAAAGATCCCACGACACCACACATCTTTTTTATTTTAATATTGCGGTAATGAGCGCAAAAAATATTGCTAAAGACAACGTCCATGTTTGAAGGCCTACAGAAGGCCTTATTTTTAATGAACAACGAATAGGAGTATTTAGGTCGGCGCTGCGTTGTCAAGGCGTCGGAACGAAAGCGCGTTATTAGCAAAATGGCATCACATTACTGCATCGCAATCAGACGATGTAATGAGAAATCTGTTTGATGCCACGAAGAATGCGTTCATTAACCCTAAGTAATTGAACTGAAAAAGAATAGTATGAATTCATTAATTCTCTATTTGATTTTTGATCTACGCTAGAGCGAATTTCGGATTGTGATCGGAATGTTTTTGAGAAATTGTTTTCTTTTATTAGAAACTGGTATACGTTGTGTATGGTTGCAGGATTTGTTTTTAAATTGCTTAAAACATTTTTTTCTATTGTTCTTTTAAAGGATCGTAATTACTTTAAAATTACATAATCTCGGTCACGTCTTTTCTTGTGCTTAAATTAGTAATGGATTATATATTCGATTTGTTTCTTTAACCAATTTATTACTAAAGGATCAAATCAGATAGCTCAGTATCCGCATATATTGCATTTTACGAATATTTATAAACTAAGAAATGCAACTCTTTTAAAATGCAACATGTACCTATCTTATACGGTGGGATCGTAACTTCCAATGCAATAAGTTTATATGATGGATGTATCCAGAGATAAAAAGGCAAGAATGTAAATCCGAAACTCATCACAAGAAATATGTATGTATATAAATATTTTTTTTTATACTGGATAGATGGGTGGAGGAGCTCACAGCCCACCTGGTGTTAAGTGGTTACTGGAACCCCTAGACATCTACAACGTAAATGCGCCACCCAATTTGAGATATAAGTTCTAAGGTCTCAGTATAGTTACAACGGCCACCCCACCCTTCAGACCGAAACGCATTACTGCTTCACGGTAGAAATAGCCAGGGTGGTACCTACCCGTGCGAACCCACAAGAGGTCCTACCACCAGTAAGTATACTTTGTATACTTTGGATAGACATATTCACAGCTGATGAAACTCAATAAGATTAATCAATATCTTGTCGTCGTATATTATACGAGGGCTTATCTGGTGGTGCAGTGGTTAGCGGACCTGACTGTTACGCCGAGGGTCGTGGGTTCGATTCCCAAATCGGGCCAACATTGGGTCTTGAACAGGTTCACTTGCTCTTTGTCTGGGTGTTATAATTAATATATTATGTGTATATTTGAACGTATATAAGTTTTTTTTCAGTCTCTGGTATCCATAACACAGGGATTCACAAATTGAGGCCGGAGGACCGGGCGAGATTTCTTTCCAGTTATTATTATTGTTCTACTGTATTTAATTTAAAATCTTATTAATTTTACAATATTTTACAAAAAAAAGATTAATCATACATTTTCTTTTTAATTATTATGTTTTATTATTATTATTGTTATCTGATGCTGTGCCTACTGGGCCAATATCAGGAAGTGAATGACACCGCATACTCGAGACTCCAAGACTGATCGAATTTATCGAGAAGCAGCTGTCCTAAGCTTCAAACTGGTGAGAACGTTTTTTCCCAAAAATAACAAACGTGATTTTACTCACTACCAATAAATACAACAGTTTGTCACACCGAAAATATTCGTCAAATCTAAGTCAGATCGAGTGATAAAAGCTTGGAAATTTTTAAAGCAGACAATTACGTTTTTTGTAATCAATATAACTCATTCATTTACTTAATATTAACTTAAAATATGAAAAACATGTATGTATATTTTACAATTACGACATGCATATTAATGAAACGATAATACGAACCAATGGCACAGCAAAAGCCAGACGAACGGACTTCTATTTTATTGGATTTAAAAGTTGCTTGTTTTTTTTTTGCTTATTTGAGTGGACGATCTCACAGCCCATCTGGTGTTAAATGGTTCACTGGAGCTCATGCACACCTACGACGTAAATGCCGCTACCTACCCCAAGACAAATGTTCTAAGTTTCAGCTTTAACAGTACAACGGCTGCCCTACCCTTCAAACCGAAAGGCATTACCGTTTCACTATAGAAATAGGCAGTGTAGTGGTACCAACCCGTGCGGACTCACAAGACGTCCTACCATCAGTAATTACGCATATTATAATTTTGCGGGTTTGATTATTATTACACGATGTTATCCCTTCACCGTGGAAGTCAGTCGTTAAATACGTATTTCATTAGCAAAATAAGTACCCGTCAGCGGGATTGGAACACCGATGCATCGCTTGATACGATTGCACCGTGCGTCTTATCCTTTAAGCTACGACGACTTACATCACGACGACATTTCATTGAAGATAGAAGAATATTTTGTGGTAGGTAGAGTCACGGCTTTCCTATTTGGGACTTTCATTAGTGACGATGTCCAATTTATGTGAGGCGGTTGAAAAGGTTGTAAAAAAAATTCGATAAAATGATTACCTATGAGACGGGAAACTAATTTGGAGATTTTATGTAAAGTTTTCATTAAGTATCTATATTTTATTCCACAAGCGTCCACTGCCCCAAGCTTCGTCAGAATGACCAGTCTTGCGCTATATGCAGCCAGAAGATACCCGCCGCAGGAGGAGGCGGCGGGGCGGGTGAGGCAAAGCTCTCCTCACTACGCAGCAATCCCCCGCCGCCGAGCATGGGGTCGGGACCGGGGTCTGATCCGTGACCCGGCCCCCTAAGAGCTTCGGGCTCCACCCGCTTTATGCGGTGAGGGACCCAGCCGTGAGGCGGGTGATTTACACCACGCCCGTAATGGGAATCTGGGTGATGGTAGACCTCGTTCCCCCGATCGCTCTGGTTGAAGGTGCAGTGTGGCGCCATCAAGGTGGGCTCCCGGCCCGTCGACCGTGGGAGCCGGTGATCGTATCGCCGGCGGCCGCCGATCTGGCGTCTGGGGGACGGTGGGATGATGTAATATGCTTTGCGTAAACCTTGTCCCGCCGTCTCAATAACTCTGACTGGGCTCCGACCCGGTCCGGGGTAGGACGCCGGCTGTGAGCAGCAGGAGTTTTTAGTGAGTTTGAACTTCCACATACACCACACGCTGCGCGGATGGGGATCCGGCGATTTTCTCCTGTGGAAAAAAAATAATAAAGATACCCGCGACCTTCAACAGGTCGTCGGTTCTACCTATCTTTGCTTACAGAAATAGTATTATAGTTAATTATTCTTACATTAAATAAATTCTTAAGGAATATTATATTGTCTCCGCGTAATTAATAAAATTCAACAAAATAACTCTCTATGTCCCTATTACAATCTTCATCTTCCTTAACACAGATATGTGACGCGATGAAAGTAACTTACCGTTGAATTTTCTTATAAAGTTAATCTACTCTGCGGATATGACAAGAGCGAATTACGTTTTACGACAAGCTCGGTACATACACTGTAATGAATGTGTGAGCGGGACAGGGGACTGAGTTACAAAATATGTACATCCCGTTACTCCACGTGTTTGTCATTCTCTCGGCCCGACGGCTGCGGAGATAATATTATGATTTAGCAAATATTTGCCATAGGACTCTGAAGAGAGCCAGCTGTATTTGGGACTTGTAATCTGGATCTATTGTTTTACTGCCGTACCACAGTAAACGGAGTCGCGATCTTAGTTGCATGAATAACTGACTTTACCTTTTAAAACCTTCCAAACCTTTATGGTTAGTAGATAGGATTTTGTTATTTAAACTTACTTCAGAACTAGTAGGTACCAGAGCGCATTTTTTATAAACATTCAAATTTTAATGAGCTCATGACTTTCGTGTTAAAAAGTGGCTTCGTAATCCTATTGGCATAATACCACTATCGCAACCATGCTAACGATATTTACCCTTTAAACCGAACAATTCAGCCCAAATAGACAGGATATTGACCAGTATTTTATTTTATTGCTTAGATGGGTGGACGAGCTCACAGCCCACCTAGTGTTAATTGGTTACTGGAGCCCATAGACATCCACAACGTAAATGCGCCACCCACCTTGAGATATAAGTTCTAAGGTCTCAAGTATAGCTACAACGGCTGCCCCACCCTTCAAACCGAAACGCATTACTGCTTCACGGCAGAAATAGGCAGGATGGTAATGGATGGATTCACATTAACGCAAGACTCCACTGTTGTTACAGTTTAGAAAAGATAATGAAAATAGAAAGGTAGAAAATAACAAACAATGAATTTACCGTTGAAGAATAGCATAAACAAAATTGTCTCAAAACTAGAACGGTAAATATGTTTATACGACATACAGTCGTAAATCTGTTTCATAAAGTAAATCTAGCTTGGGTGATGTTGGGAGTCGCTGTGCAGACGAGATAAGTAATATTCACTTTTTAGCGTCCAGACTCCCTTTTACTTTTTTTAAACTTATTTAAAACAAAACAAATCCAATCCGATTTATTTTGTTGGACTTCCACTGTAAGCAACCGTGGCTTAAGTCATTTTTTTTTCGATGAAAGATTAAAACATTTAAGCTCCCTTTGAAAGTGTCTTTTTCAACGTGGAAAACCACAGAAAACCTTAGGAATTGCGAAAAGTTAAACAATTAGCGTTAGATGAGAAATACAAAGGAAATTTACAATACTCTAGCGGAATCTACCACTGAAATAAAAAAGATATAGCTAAAATATGAATTGCGCTAACGACAGTTTCAAGAAATCTTTTACATATTCTTACTAAGAACCACAACACCGACTCATTTGAAGAAGTTCTACTCGCGGTAAGAAACAATAATAAACTTTCCGAAACAAAAAAAAATGCTATTTTGCGGTTTGTTTTTTTAAATTACCTTTAAAAGTCCTGAAGAATGCGAGATCTTGGGAATGTGATCAGTCGGAAAATGTAAAATCATAAAATAGTAGTAAAGACTTTATTTTCCAACAAAGATTACAGATAAATACAACGCTTCTTAAAAATAAGTATCAAATAAATACAAATATTTTAAATGTATCTAAATTATGAATTAAAATGCCTTCCCCGTTAGCTAATAGTAAGTAAAAAAGAGAAGGGCTGCACACAATAATGATTCCTTCTTATAAAAATCTTGTCAGAAAAAATGGTATTTTAAAAGTATTCATAATAACGATGAAATCTGTGCAAATAAGCCCACAAATTTTACGATGCGGGTATAATGTTTCTTAACCTGATATAAAGCTTCGGAGCCCGTTTATTTTAGAAGCTAATAATTTGCGGGAGATAAACTTTGGAGAATACATTACAGTCGAGTTAATATTCAAATCTTATACGAGTACAGAGCGTTACACTTATCTCAATTAATTAAAGTCTTTGTAACGTCTAATTAACATGCAAATTAACGAACATTAAAATTCTATTCGTGTACATTTTTTGCGTTACAATATTATTTTAATACTATGTATAACTAAACATGTTTCGAAACTAATATGTAAAACAAAATATTGTAAAGTTGTTTGCTTCTTAATATAAGTCGTAGGAAAGTAAATTTTGGTCGAAATATTGCCAATGCAATTTTTTTTTTTTTTTTTCCACAGGAGAAAATCGCCGGATCCCCACCCGCACGGCGGGTGGGGATCCGGCGATTTTCTCCTGAGTATGTGGGAGTTGAACCTCCCTAAAAACTCCTGCCGCTCACAGCCGGCGCCCTACCCCGGACCGGGTGGGAACCCAGTCGGAGCTATTGAGACGGCGGGACAGGGTTTACGCAGAGCATATTACATCCATCCCGCCGTCCCCCAGACGCCGGACCGGCGGCCGCCAGCGACACGACCGCCGGTTCCCTCGGTCGACGGGCCAAGAGCCCGCATTGATGGCGCCGCGCTACACCTTCCCCCGGAGCGGTCGGGGGAACGCGGCTCACCACGCTGCCCCACGCCTAGGCTCCTTCCCGCACAAAATGGGTGGAGCCCGAAGCTCTTAGGGGGCCGGGTTACGGACGAGACGCCGGTCCCGACCCCCTGCTGGGCGGCGGCGGATTTCTGCGTAGTGAGGAGAGCTTTGCCTCACTCGCCCCGCCGCCTCCTTCTGCGAGATGGTGCACTCGCAGAAGTCAAGCATAGCCTTCCAGGACTCGTCACCGGCAAGCATCGACGCCACGACGCCAGGCAGCGACAAGTCCGGTCCTATCTTTGCGACCAGGACACGGCGCTGCACCTCCCAAGCGGGGCAGACAGCGAGCGTATGCTCCGCCGTGTCCAGGTCGTGTCCACAATGGTGGCACCTTGTCGTCGGCTCAGCTCCTATCCGGTGTAGATACTTTCCGAAGCATCCATGCCCAGTCAGCACCTGCACCAGACGGAAGGTGAGGCGTCCTCGGCCACGATTCACCCAGTCATCAAAGACTGGGTAAACCGCCTCGACAGTCCGTAGACCCCACGTGGGGTTGGCCAACCGCCTCGACCATGATTCGAGCACGGACCGCCGAGAATAGGCCTTCCGCGCCCGCAGCTCACTTTTGGAGGGACGCACCACGCCCAGAGCACGAAGCTCGCTGCGCCACCGATAGTCGGCAGCGAGCGACTCCGCCTCCAGCTCCCATGGCGGCGTCTCCGCCAACACACACGCCGGCTCGAAGGAGACGATGCGATATCCACGGATGCTATCCAGCCCACGCGCAACCTACCTGGATCCCCCAAAGGTCTCCCGGGCGGAGGAGCAGCCAGGGCAACGGCCGCCTCCACCGGGCAACGTACCCACGCGGAGCTGGCCCCGGTATAACCGGGACGCAGCTCGCCTACGGTTATATTCTGCAGGGCACAGTTGCCCTGGGAAGCGACGGCCGCCGCCACCTCATCCCTGGTGGTGCAGTCGTCCAGGCCGGTCACTTTCAATTCGGCCATCTTGACCGGCCTATGCACCCGCACCTCCTCTTCAGGCAGGACCGTACGGAGCCTTGCGGCCAGACCCTCTGCGATGCCGGGACTATCGGCACCGGAACACTCTAGCAGTTTGGCCCCATTGGCTGTCTGCCTAGAGCGGAGACCCTCCCCCGCCCCGATCTCATTCAGGTCGACTGCCGCGCGCGCCCGAGCAATGACATCTCCGTTTGTCATGCCCTTGGCTTTGGCAGCCGGCAGCAGCGTTAGGACCACTGCCGCCGAACGCGGCGCGCGCGGTGGCTTCTTTGTTTTCTTGTTTTTCTTTTTGGCGGCTACAGGCGCTCGACCCTGTTGGGGAGCAGCCTGAGCCGCCGTGGCCGCCGGCGCTTCACCCACTTGTGGAGCTGCCAGAGGGACCTTCTTGGCACCCCGCCGGGCCACCACGTTCCACCCCTCGTCCATGTTAGATGGGGGCGGAGGCAGCGGACTGGGCTGGGGTGCTTGCGATGGGCGTTTCGCGTTGGCGCCGCCCCCCCGCTTAGTTCTATCCCGTCCTGGGCCCAACCTAGTGGCTGGAGTCCGTACGGGGCCGGGGTGGGCGGCTGGAGCACCTAACACTGCTGCATGTGCCGGTCGCCGTGCGTCAGCCGGGGCAATGAGTTGCGCCTCGAGGGCCGCCAGCCTGCCGTCCAGCCTTTCCAATCCAACCTGGACGGTGCGAGTGATGACCTCGTCCAGGCTGAAGTTTCCAGCCAGCTCCCGTGGCCCCACGAGTGCCTGCTGCCTCTTGGTAGCGGTCATCTCCCTAGTGCGCGGCAATGGGAGACGTGGACGCTGCTCTGCCGCGCGCGGTGGTGGCAGCACAGGCCAACTGTCGCCAGTCAGCGCTGGGGAACGGCGGCTCCAAGGGGCCCCGGTGATACACGACGTCGCCATCGGTACAGGAGCCGGAGGAGTCCGCAACCCAGTGGCCCGGGGTACCGCAGGTGACGGCGTCGCTGCCGCTGTCCTCTTCGAAGCAGCAGCCTCATCATCAGGCTGCTGTTGGGCTTGAAGTAGTGCTCGAAGCCTCGAATTTTCCGCCATCAGCTGTACCACCTGGTTATTGGCGGAAGCAACCGAAGGCAGAACCTTCGAGACCTGCGAGACCACCTCTCGCAGTTTACGGCCAGCGGCTTTGGTCTTAGTGCCGTTGGCCACATATGATTTGACGGTCCTCATGGCCCTGTCTATGACCAAGGCAGGGTCCTGAAGGCCGCCTTCTTCCTCCTCTGTCGTTCGCCCGTCCAGTGAGGCGACAGACATCGACGCCGATGACTGCGCCGGTGACGGTGCGCCCCTCCTCCGGGCGGGTCTTCCTTTCGGGGGCGGCATCTCCTCCGCAGCAGAGGCCGCATCGGAGACAACCAGTACCTTCTCCGGCGGGGCATCTGCGCCAGAGGATGACGTTGGCTCCCCTCCCCCCTCGCGTGAGGAAACTCGCTGGGACTTTCTCTTCCGCCTTATCTTTTTGGCGGTTGTATCTTTTGAGCCAGCCGCTTCGCTGTCACTGACGAGCACAGAGCGCGTCAAGTCAGAGCTGGCGTGTCTCAGTTCGACGGGTTTCCCGCTGCCCGTCGCACAGCCCCCTTCGTCATGGCAAGCTTTGCCCCCCCCAGAATACGCGGGGCTGCATGCTTCCACCGAGGTGGAAGCACGGAGGGATTCTCCACCTAGGGTGGTACCCTCCTGGGGTAAATTTTTTACAAATTTTGCCATAATTAATTATTTTTTTTCCTTTGATATTTAACCAGGGTCGGTCCCCTGGGATGGCCCTCACGACTGGACTCCCTCCAGCCACTCATCCCATCACCGGGCACGTCACAGGCTTAGGATTAGGGCATTTTTTATAGAGGTTCGCATCCTCGCGGCCCCTGCTAGGCAGCGGCCCCCGTCCCCTACTCGGTAGAGATTACGGTATGCTTCTTCGAAGCCACGCCGGTAAACCGGTACCCCCCTCTGGAGGGCCTTCCCCTTTAGCTGCCAAGAGGCAGCCGGGGACATGGCAACCAGCGACCGGAAGGGAGTGCCCTCCGGTTCACTTCTCATCCACGTGGGGTCTACCATTACTGACAGACCCACACGTCTGACCACGGCGTGGCCACGCCGGCGTGTCGGTACCCCCCTCTGGAGGGCCTTCCCCTTTAACAGCCAAAGGGCTGCCGGGGACATGACCTAGCATCCAAGAGGTCTCCAGAAGGGAGCCCTCTCCCGCTTCACGCACCCTTTGTCCAGCAAAGGTGGGAAAAGGGAACACTGTGTGCAGTCTTCTTAGTTCGCGGCACCCCTGTGCAGACAACGCTGCTCCACGGTATCGGGGTGCACGCTTAAGCCCCACCGCCGCGACAAGGCGAGACCACGTTGTGTGGGGCATCAATGCAATAGTTTAATTTTAATATTTTTAAGTTACTAACATAGATTATAAGTAATCTTACGAACAAAATTTATGGTTTATTTACTGAAATAAAGATACATAATAATGATAATAATAACATGGACTACGATCATGAAAAAAATATATACATAGTACCACCGAATAATGGCTTTACCCATCAAAAGCGGATGCACATCGAAGCTAACGGAACTAAACCGAAATTTCAAACAGGTATCCAAAACACCAAGACCTGTTATACACATAGGCTTTCCAATTCTAATATTTGCGAAGAAGAGATCGCGGTGAGTTGGTAGAGGTCAATCAGGCCTAGGGCATTGTTCGGTTTTACCAAAAAAACGCATCTATTTGAGTAAAACAGGCTTTCCAAGTTACGCTTCGTTTTGGTGAGCCACGGCAACAAAACTTTATAATACATCTAGAAGATTGGACATATCTATATATTAATACGGGAAGGAAAAACTTTGTATCCCTTTTTACGAAAATTGCGCGGACAAGTATAATACGGAAGTATAATAGTCATTGAAAATAGAATCATAATAGTGTAAAAACTTATAATTTCAATTAATTATAGTCGAATTTCGACTACTGCGGGACCACCAGTACATTTTAATTGTACTGAATGGATACATCACAACTACCGCGAAACCCCTGGAAACCTGAGGTTAATGTTTCAACAGTATAGCGGCTATCCAATCAAAACGTATGGCTACTTCATGGCAGAAGTAGCCTGGTTGGTTGTGCCAATCCATACAGGCTCACAATAATACGAAAATTATTGCTATTTTCAATTAAATTATACATTATTATTCTTTCATGGTGCAGTTGTCCGTAAATATACGCTAAGATACGTATTTCGTAAGGAAGGTTGGTACCTCTTAGCGAGATAACCAAACCTAGCTTCTGACGAGACGTAGAACTAAATGTCTTCCCTGGCCTCAGATTGCTGCTATCACTGGTGCATAGTAAAATTATCCTCATCCAATAATAAAAAAATCCTAATTCGAACTCCCAGATTCCTATTTTACGTAGTTTATAGTAGTAAGGCCACGATGATGGCATGGTGGTGATTTCCCCTTTGAAGGCTAACGGTTAAAATAATACAATTCTGATTCCAGTTTGATGACTTCACCTTAGCAATGACCTCACTGGTGGTAGGACCTCTTGTGAGTACGCACGGGTAGGTACCACTACCCTGCCTATTTCTGCCGTAAAGCAGTAATGCGTTTCGATTTGAAGGGCGGGGCAGCCGTCGTAACTATACTGAGACCTTAGAACTCATATCTCAAGGTGGGTGGCGCATTTACATTGTAGATGTCTATGGGCTCCAGTAACCACTTAACACCAGGTGGGCTGTGAGCTCGTCCACCAATATAAGCCACAACAAAAAAATCGTGTTATGCTCTCAATTAACACCACATTGACCTTGAAACTGTTTGTTTGTCTTCAATATCAAATTAGTAAAACTTGATGTTGCATTGAAATTCAGCTATAAGTTCAGAACAGAAGAAAAACAAGTTTAAATTAAATCTCAAAGATTGTTCCTTTGAAACAAAAGACAAATAGCATTGGATCTCTTTACACATAAAATATTCTAGTCAGATTCTGCGTTCGTTAATGAGAAGAATCAGAAAAGAACTGAAAAGGAATTCGATATTGATTTTCTAGATTGGGATTTGACAATAAAAAGTAATAATGTTTCTCTTGGTTGTTCAAGGAATATAGTTTATGTATTTTTTGTTCAGTTACGATGGTGCCCTTATCTTTCGACAAAAGACATTGTACAAAGTACATTAAAATAAAACGGAAAAAAAATTCAGCAACAGAAAAATATTTCGCCCATTTTAAAAACAACGCTCCGTCGATTTAAAAGCCACATTGAATTTCGTTTTTAATTATCATTTACTTTTAACCTTTTTCAATTAAACTTATCGTAAGCCTTTGTTCCTCCGTTGAGAAAATTTTTGTTCAGCTTCCAGAAACTTCGAAGGAACGAAAATAATAGAATTATAGAGGAAATGAACAAACTGAAGTGTCGAGAACACTGTTTTAGTTTTCAATTTTTATTTCTTTACTTTGTCGAAGATACGATAAATTTTATCAACAGTCGCCATCTCTGACTTTAATTTAAAAAAAAAAGATCGGTTGTGCAAGTTTTTTTTTATTGCTTAGATGTGTGGGCAAGCTCACAGCCCACCTGGTGTTAAGTGTTTACTGGAGCCCATAGACATCTACAACGCAAATGCGCCACCCACCTTGAGATATAAGTTCTAAGGCCTCAATATAGTTACAACGGCTGCCCCACTCTTCAAACCGAAACGCATTACTGCTTTACGGCAGAAATAGGCAGGGTGGTGATACTTACCCGTGCGGACTCACAAGAGGTCCTATCACCTGTAATTACGCAAATTGTAGTTTTGCGGGTTTGATTTTTTAACACGATGTTTTATTCCTTCACTGTGGAAGTTAATCGTGAACATTACCTACTTAAGTACGAATTTCATCAGAAAATTGGAACCCGCCTGCGGGATTTATACATCGGTGCATCGCTCGATACGAATGCACCGGACGTCTTATCCTTTAAGCCACGCCGACTACGAATTGGCCCTTTTTTTTTTTTTTTTTCTACAGGAGAAAATCGCCGGATCCCCACCCGGCGGCAGGTGGGGTATGTGGGAGTTGAACCTCACTAAAAACTCCTGCCGCTCACAACCGGCGCCCTACCTCGGACCGGGCCGGAGCCCAGTCGGGGCTATTGAAACGGCGGGACAGGGTTGACGCAGAGCACATTACATCCATCCCACCGTCCCACGGACGCCGGACCGGTGGCCGCCAGCGACACGACCACCGGTTCCCTCGTTCAGCGGGCCGAGAGCCCGCTTTGATGGCGCCGCGTTACACCTTCCCCCAGAGCGGTCGGGGGAACGCGGTCTACCATCACCCGGCTTCCTATTGCGGGTGGGCGTGCAAAGCACGCCACCCCACGTCTGGGTCTCTCCCCGCACAAAACGGGTGGGACCCCTAGCTCTTAGGGGGCCAGGTCACGGATACGACCCCGGTCCCGACCCCCTGCTCGGCGGCGGCGGGTTTCTGCGTAGTGAGGAGAGCTTTCCCTCACTCGCCCCGCCGCCTCCTTCTGCGAGATGGTGCACTCGCAGAAGTCGAGCATAGCCTTCCATGACTCATCGCTGCCAAGCATCGACGCCACGACGTCAGGCAGCGACAAGTCAGGTCCTATCTTTGCGACCAGGACACGGCGCTGCACCTCCCACGCGGGGCAGACAGCGAGCGTATGCTCCGCCGTGTCCAGGTCGTGTCCACAATGATGACACCTCGTCGTCGGCTCAGCCCCTATCCGGCGCAGGTACTTCCCGAAGCATCCGTGCCCGGTCAGCACCTGCACCAGACGAAAGGTGAGACGTCCTTCGCCACGATTCACCCAGTCGTCAAAGACCGGTTAAACCGCCTCGACGGTCCGTAGCCCCCACGTGGGGTTGGCCAATCGCCTCGACCACGACTCGAGCACGGACCGCCGAGAATGGGCCTTCCGCGCCCGCAGCTCACTTTCGGGGAGACGCGCCACGCCCCGAGCACGAAGCTCGCTGCGCCACCGATAGTCGGCAGCGAGCGACTCCGCCTCCAGCTCCCATGGTGGCGTCCCCGCCAAAACACACGCCGCCTCGAAGGAGACGGTGCGATATCCGCGGATGACCCTGATGGCAACGGTGCGCTGCGGCCGGCGCAGGAACCGAGCCATAGTGGCCCGGTTGCGCGGCTCAGCCCACACAGGTGCACCGTACAGGGCCATCGATCGCACCACCCCCGCGTAGAGGCGGCGCACAACCTGATCCGGTCCCCCAATATTCGGGAGCAGCCGGCTCAAAGAACCGGCCGTCCTCATCAATCGGGGGACCAGCTCCGCAACGAATTGGCCCTAGTATCTTTTTCAGTATTTTTTTGCTCAGTTACGAGGAATTTTGTCTCGTCTTTCTGTGTAAGCACCTACGCTTCTTGTATCTTATTTATTAATCGTTTTTTTATGATTCGCTAAAAACTATGACTAAAAACAAACATACAACAATCACTGTAAAATACTTGACCAGGCAAAACTCAATGTAAATAATGAAAACGAACTTACCAAACAAGCATTTACGAAATCTTGAAGTCGCTGAACGAAAATCAACTTTCATAACGACAGTAGACGAAACACAGCCACAAAAGTTCTAATCGTTTATGATTTTTCACCTGTCTGTGAATCGGATGCAGGGCCTCTTTTGTATACGACGTCACAGATTTATTATAGAAGCGTCTGTCTGTGTGAAGCTCTGACGACGCCGATTGTCCCGAAACGAAATCAGTTTTCACGATAATTGATGACTCGTTGGAAAAAGGCGTTCACGTTTGAAAGCATCTCTTTTTGATTTACCGAATAAAAAAGACTGTGAAAATGGAAGAGTTGTGAACTGTGTTTGGGATAATAAAGATTTATATCGACAACAGCGAAAATTTTTCTATTTTTTCGTAAAGTACACCTTATTTCCAGCAGCTTTAAATCCATAGAGAACGCAACGTTAATATTATGATAGTAGAAGCCCGAAATAATAATATAATATTCTATTTACATATCCTTATTAGGGATCCGTTTTGCATAACTATTTTCATGAGACCACTTTGGTGTTCTACATATTACATTGCTGAAGTTCATGGGCGACGGTAACCACTCACCATCAGTGGGCCGTATGCTCGTCTGCCTAGAAGGGCAATAAAAAAAAACACACACACACACTAATTGCCAGCCGAAAAATTAAACGCACCTATTTGTGCCTGTACAAATTTTCAAATGGAAGGAAATTCATTAGTGAAAATTACATTCATAGATTCCGTTACACAGATAGATAGATAGATAGGGACTAAGCTAATAAAAGCGTTTTAAACTAAATAGTAGTCAATTAAAAAATGGAACTGGAAATAAGAGAACACAATTAAACAAGTCTTTAGCTAAGTATTACCCAAAACTAAATCTAATTTTATCTGCAAAGCTTCTCTAAGTTAATAATGATACTGGACTGAAATAATTTTCATCTAATACATTAATTTCGCCTTTAAGCGGTTTAGCGCGAGTGCAGTAAAGGGAGTTGTATGCAATTAGTTGAATTAATGGCTGTTGTTGACTGCATAGTTGAGTTGAGACCACTGTTACGGTGCGTTTACATGATAGCACTTCTGATGTGAACATTAATAATGATTATTATTAGTCGTCTCGCGTAATTACTTTACACAAAAAAAATCGATTTGTATGATGATGGCTGAAATGATGAAAGACGTTAGTTCTAAGGTAGGAAAGAAATTTAATCAGCTGAATCACCCTGCCGAGGGTCTAACAGAATCTGCCATCTAAAATCAGCTGTGAATAACTTAACACCTTTCCAAATTGATGTTGCTTTGGGACGCAATTTGATTCATATGATTTCACAAAATACCCTTAAGGGACAAACTATTGGACAAACATACTCCAACTTAGCAAGCTACAAGATAAGTTTTGTCAAATCCCAAGAAATCGGGACTAGATGGGTAGACAAATCCAGAGCTAGTCAGTCGCCTGTAAACTTTAGAGAATTAGTTCGTAAATAGCTTACCTTGGCTCACTGATACAAAAATAACCATTTTGCGACCGCTTACTCTGAATCTACATTGCCCCCTATTGCCTATTGTCTTGTACTAAGTTTGATCGACACCCTCTTAACTCTCTCTCTCTCGTTCTGGCACTTAGAAGTTACAGGGAGTGTGTTACATCGGGAGTAGATACCCGATAATAAGACAAGAATATGAGTGCTGCTACACACTTTTTTTTATTGCTTAGATGTGTGGACGAACTCACAGCCCACCTGGTGTTAAGTGGTTACTGGAGCCCATAGACATCTACAACGCAAATGCGCCACACACCTTGAGATATAGTTCTAAGGTCTCAGTATAGTCACAACGGCTGCCCCACCCTTTATACCGAAACGCATTACTGCTTCACGGCAGAAAATAGGCGGGGCGGTGGTACCTACCCGTGCGGACTCACAAGAGGTCCTACCACCAGTAATTACGCAAATTATAGTTTTGCGCGTTTGATTTTAATTGCACGATGTTTTTCCTTCACTGTGGAAGTCAATCGTGAACATTTGTTAAGTACGTATGTCGTTAGAAAAATTGGTACCCGCCTGCGGGATTCGAACACCGGTGCATCACTCGATACGAATGCACCGGACGTCTTATCCTTTAGGCCACGACGACTTCCAACCAAACACCTCTACGAGAACCACCGAATTCAACCAAAAAGCTGGACAATGTACTAGAGATATGTTTTGCGACAGAAATAAGCAAACTGCTGTTTCGAATATAAATTAAAAAAGAGCTCCATGTGATCCGTTACTAGCTAAACTATTGTTTTGTTCACGGCGCTGAATAACTTGAAGAAATAATTAAACGAAGCACTTTAAAATTGCGAAGCAAGTTTGTTGGAAACGGGCCTTGCAATTTGTGACTTGACATTTTTGCTTTTCAACGGAAAGTGGTGCATTGTGTTTCGAATCATTATATTACGTTAAACTTTGAAATGAACATAACAATTAATTGTAAGTGAAAACTTGTGACATTTCGTGATAATTAATACGGCCTCAAACCATGAGATTAATATTCGTAATAAATGCGCTGTCCAGACGTGATTACAAAAGTAACACATAAGAAACTTTCAAGAAAAGAAAGGGACAGAAAGGGAAACAATTCATAACATTAGAAATAGTCAACCTTTTTGCAGCACAAAATAAAATATATGTTATCACGATTTTAACATCAAAATCATATTAATACAACATTTAATTTAGAACTTTTAGATTAAGCTTGGTTTTGCTCTATCATTCACCTTCATTATTCATTCATCTTCTGTGTTTTTTGTAAGCCAATACCGCAATATTATTCTTATCTAATAAGATAAGAATAATATTGCGGTATTGGACAGACAACAGAACAGAACAGAACAGAATTGGAGAACAGCTTAGCTGGAACCTGTGATAGGTAATAACCTATCACAGGTTCCAGCTAAGCTGTTCTCCGATTATATCTAGAGCAAACCCGACGCCTGTCGTATTGCGACAAACATACCTATAACAATTGATATGATCGATGTTACTCGTGCGTACTAATAGTAAATTGATTTATGTTGTGTTTGGCGAAACAGGGGTATTGTGTTACCGAAATGACGTTGCCTGAATTTCTTATTGAATTTTAGCAAGCAACAAAAGTGAGTTTTTTTTGGAAACACATTATAAAGTATGCACTTAAACTATTCAGTATTCGATATATTGAATGGAGAGTAGTGCTTAGAATTTCTAACACAACATCTCTAAAAATATGTATGCGTCCAAAAATTGTTTTCGCTAATATTACTTGGATATTTTTTTTATTGCTTAGATGGGTGAACGATCTCACAGCCCACCTGGTGTTAAGTGGTTACTGGAGCCCATAGACATCTACAACGTAAATGCGCCACTCACCTTGAGATATAAGTTGTAAGGTCTCAGTATAGTTACAACGGCTGCCCCACCCTTCAAACCGAAACGCATTACTGCTTCACGGCAGAAATAGGCGGGGTAGTGGTACCTACCCGCGCGGACTCACAAGTGGTCCTACCACCAGTAATGTGTAATTGTCCCACGGAATTCAGGAAGCCCATTTCTTTGCGCGTTCATGGATTAGTTACAAAAACAACAACTTCACAACCTTCACAACTTATTTATTGCTTAATTGATTGAACGAGAACGGCCCACCTGGTGTTAAATGGTTACCGGAGCAGGAGTAACAAGAAAACGAAAAATTTTATTCTATCTATGTTATTTTGGGTAATCTATGTCACATTTTGTAAGTCATGAAGAAATATATAAGCTCTCGAGCCGGAATAAGACATAGGATCCAATAAATGTTCTACAGCTTACGGTTGACCTTTCGATAAGACGGTCGCATATCCGTACAAACGCATACATCATTGGGTGCTCCTCCGATTTAGATCGGCTATGTAGCTCCCATAGTAATTCACACAGTTCCCTTTTACATTTTCTCATAGTATCATGTTCTTTGCGCAATTTCAATGCTTGTTACTTGGATCTTGTTAATTTTAGACTAAAATTGCCGAAATGTTTTGATCATGTTTTGGGATATTATAATTTTTTTTTTGTTCGTTATTTGATAGTCGAGCGGGCTTTTTTAATTTTTAATGGCAGATGGATTAATCGACTCATGACCTATCTAGAATTAAGTGCTTCCGGTAGCCCATAGATATTAACGAGAGTTACATTACCCACTCTGCAACATGAGTATCAAATGTAGAATTTCTTGACTGGTGGTAGGACCTCTTGTGTGTCCGCACGGGTAGGTACCCCCACCCCGCCAATTTTTGCCGTGAAGCAGTAATGCGTAATGCGGTAATGCGGTTTGAAGGGTGGAACAGCCGTTGTAACTATACTTGAGACATTAGAACTGATATCTCAAGGTGGGTGGCGCATTTACGTCGTAGATGTCAATGGGTTCCAGTAACCACTTAATTTACTTGTTATTTACATTTCTTTTTTGTGTATCTTTTTTTTAAGCTTGCAATATATACTGTGTGTCTTATAAATAAATCAATAACAATAAATAAATTCAACTATTAAATCCAAATACTAATCATAAGCGATTTTAGATTGATTTTGAAACCCCAGTCACTTTTATAAGTCGAAATTCAAAGGAAGAGCCACTCGACACGGTTGGTCACAATACGCTTTCAAAATCGTGCTCAAGCATTCGTCTTCAGTTGAAACAGTAACTAATGTCGGAAACAGACGAGATCAGCACCTCTTTACTTTGGTGCACATGCAATAAAGCATTTTCTGTTTATGTATCTGTCTAAATGGCACTGACTTGTTATACTAGAAGCATGGTAGCTGATATATTCGGAGTGCAATGATATCTTTTGCATAAACAAAAACAGTTACAAAAATCAATGATAAATTCAGTTACCGGACGAAATCAATGTGTTTTTTTTTGGTCAGGAGGAAATCGCCGGACTTCCGCCCTCCACTGGGGATGGAGGGCGGGGCATGTCAGAGTGGAACTGACTAAAACCTCCTGTCGCTCAACAACCAACGTCCAAACCTCGCATGAGACAAAACTCATGACAAGGCAAAGGGGGGAAAGTGACGCCGGACTGGCGATCGTCGGCGCCACGACCACTAGCCCTCTCGGTCGGCAGACTGTCCGAAGCCCGCCTAGATGGCGCCGGTTAGAGAGGGCTACCCTACGGAATACCCCACTGGGCCAGAACCAGCGTGGGTCGAGGATAGCCGGCCTTCCATCACCCGGACGCTCTTGCGTAAAACGCGTGCAGAGCAGCTTGGACGTCATCTTCTTAGGCCCCCCTCTCCAGTCCCCAGACCAACATGTGAGGGGGACCCGAAACACTTAGAGGGTTAGGGCTTGGGCGAGATCCGCCTCCCTGGCCCCCGCTCGACGGTGGCGGGATTGTGCGTCTCTAACGCGCCCTGCCGCCTCCTTCTGCGAGATGGTGCACTCGCAGAAGTCGAACATCGCCTTCCATGACTCGTCGTCGCCGAGCATCGATGCCACAGCACTCGGCAACGACAAGCCGGTTCCTATTTTTGCGACGAGGACACGGCCCCACCCCTCCCATGCGGGGCGTGAGCCGGAAAGTGAGGCGTCCTCTGTCACGATTCACCCAATCCACAAGGACCGGGCGAATCGCCTCGACGGTCCTACGACCAGCCAAAGGATCAGCCAGCCGTCTGGACCATGACTCCAGCACGGATCGCCGAGATTGGGCCCTCCGCGCTGTGACCACACTGGGGCTGGGACGCGCCACGCCCCGGGCACGAAGGTCAGCCCGCCACTTATAGTCAGCGGCGAGCGCCTCCGCTTCCAGAACCCAAGGCGGCGTTACAGCCAGTACACACGCCGCCTCAAAGGAGATGGTGCGATAACCACGGATGACCCTGACCGCGATGGTGCGTTGCGGCCGTTGCAACAGCTTCACCACCCCCACGGCCAGGGACTGGCCCCACACGGGCGCCCCGTATAGGGCCATTGATCGCACCACCCCCGTATAGAGACGGCGCGTCACCTGGTCAGGCCCCCCGACGTTGGGCAGAAGCCGGCTTAATGCGCCGGCCACCCCCAACAAACGAGGGACCAGGCTCTGAAAGTGAGCACGGAAGGTCCAACGACTGTCCAGAATGAGGCCGAGGTACTTCAACTGCACCCCGACCCCGATACGGACGCCTCCAACCACAATATGGGCATCGACAGGTGGCACTCTCCGGGGCCTGTGGAACCACGTGGACTCGAATTTACTGAGCGCCACGTCGAGGCCCAATCTCCTGATTTTGCCGACGACATGCGCCACCCCAGCCGTAGCAAGACGGGCAGACTCAGCAAAACTCCCCCCCCCCGGGCCACGACCAACGTGTCGTCCGCGTAACAGATTACGCTCAGGCCCGGGAGGAGGGCACCTCTCAGCACCCAGTCATACCCGATATTCCACAAAAGGGGGCCGAAATCAATGTGTTAGCGAGGATGTCACACAATCAATCTATAAGAAAACAGCAAGCTACATTGGATCGAAAAGCAAGTTTCAAATCCATATTAATTCCTATAAAAATAATTAACAGCGAAACTGAAATAGAAAAAGTACCGTCAAAAAAAGTTTATTTTGGAGAAGAAAAAAAAGCACAACTCAAACGATCCAATTCAACTCGTAACAACATTTTTCGTTTAGCTTTTACAAAAGTAATATTCGTTCTTGTTTCCAAGATGTTCCTTTAATTCTCCATCTTTGTTTGATCCGGTCTCCAGTAATGGAGGGTATTCTTAAATGGAAAAAAAAGAGTAATTCGATGATAATACTCGTGTATTTGCCATGAACGTACTGTTGCGTTAAGATTGGGGACGAAAATTTTGTTATTCATTGTTTGCTTAACAAGTTTTTTGTTGTGATGTGTATTGAAAATGATGAATTTACTTCAAGTGTACTATAATGTAATGAGTAATCATTATATCTATTTTCGCACCCTTAGCTATTTGAGATATTAAATTCCCTCTTATAATTCACCTCTCCCTGTGTTTACTTTGCGATTTGTATTGGTTGTTTTTTTAAATTAAGTTTTAATCACTATCTTAGATCTAGCTAATACCTTAATTATTTTTTTTGCTTAGATGTGTGGACGAGCTCACAGCCCACCTGGTGCTAGGTGGTTACTGGAGCCCATAGACATCCACCACGTAAATGCGCCACCCACCTTGAGATATAAGTTCTAAGCTCTCAGTATAGTTACAACGGCTGCCCCACCCTTCAAACCGAAACGCATTACTGCTTCACGGCAGATATAGGCGGGGCGGTGGTACCTACCCGTGCGGACTCACAAGAGGTCCTACCACCAGTATTGTATTTCTAAAACTACAACTACAAAACTAACAAAAAAAAGTCACAGAGCTGTCTTCTAATTCTTCATTTAACTTCGCAATGTGCTTTAATTGTTCGATCTGCAACAGCTTGGGGCAGTCTGTAATCAAAATGCCATAAACTGTAGAGGGTAAAATATAATTTATTCCGAACGCATAAGACATAAATGAATCCGAAAAGTTTATTAATGGGCATTCTGAAGGTGGACCGTTGCTCTCCTGAAAATCGTGTACGGAA
Source organism: Bombyx mandarina (assembly GCF_030267445.1). NCBI lineage: Eukaryota > Metazoa > Arthropoda > Insecta > Lepidoptera > Bombycidae > Bombyx > Bombyx mandarina. The sequence continues at coordinate 11,262,433 of NC_143213.1, forward strand.
TTTATAATAACGTTGTGTTGCATTTACGTCAAACAAAGATTATTAGATACTATAGATATTAAATCTAAAGTAGATTATTTTAGAGGGGTATTTTTGTCTTATAACGATTTTTGTTTATTTTTTTATTAACAGTAGCAGATACGATTACCTTATCCAGGTTATAATTACAAGCAATTCTCAAATCTTCAGGACTTTTAAAACCTTAATAAACGAATGACACATTGTAATATGGTTTCGGAAAACCACGAAAAGAAAATTCATAATCTTGTTAGAACGCTACAGCGTTATTTACTGGAAAAATCGATTAGAACATTATTATTTCATTGAATTTGTTCTTAAATATTATCATTACCAGATAATCTACAAACAACTGAGGCCTCAAGCTCATCCATCCGTACTGGTTATGCGGCCATGCTTCTGTGCCATACGCAATCCTTCCAAATTGAACATTTCACAATATGCTGCCTGCACTACTTGAAATTATTTATAAATAGTTGTATAATCCAGCCCAAGCATTCTGATAATCACAAAAAAAAATAAAAAAGAACGTGTGGCACGCGGGAACTGCCGCGGTAAAGCTATTGCATAGCATTTTTTTATCAACTTATGCAATTATAATTAGACAATAATAATTTAATATTAAAACAATAATAAAACAAGACCACGCTATATTAAACAGTAATAAAAGTAAAACCTTAACTGTCCCCTTCACACTCATAAGCTAGACCGCGCGAGAGAGAGATGGGCAGACTTTTCATGATGCGCATGCAGTGTGACGTCACGCCACGCGCTTATTCACAAACACTACACAAGCGCAACGTGTGAATGTGTTGAACGCAAGCTACATGGTAGGCGGAGTGAGGGCTGTAAGGTTTTTTTCGTTACGGAATTTCATGATTCGGTCGCCGCGCTCAAAGCCCGCGATAAAATCTATGCAATAGCTTAAAAAAAAGAACTTAAACTATGTTACATACAGAAAGATTGTACCGCCAAATATTTTCATTCATTCAAATATAAAGAATATTTTCGTTATTATTTTCATAATGAAGTACCTACGTGATTTGTTTATGGTAATGGAATACGACCGTAACAAACTTTCATTGTTACCTGTATTCCGAACGACTACGGCTTGCAAAATTTTATTGTTTTACAGATCCTTAGGGATCCTTAGGATCCTCAGGGATTGTTACACGTGTTTTTTTTAGTTGTTGCGCAAATATTATCTCTTATAATTTATGATTATATTTATTTTATATATATTTTTTTTATAATGTGTTATAAAAATCCTTTTGTGTCAATTTTTTTTATTTCTAAAAAGTAGCTCATTATTGACTTTTAACTTGAAGCTTTTAGCTGAAGATATCTGTAGCTATAGCTCATTATTGATTGTTGGCTTAGAGCGGTAATAATAAGCGCCCAAATTAATTAAATATTTTAAATTTCGGCCTTTACTCTTCTCTTTCTCTTGTTTCATATTAAAGCAACAGATCGATGTATCTTCGTAATAAATTTTGGCATCTAATACCCTAACACAAGCGAGACTAGTGTAATCTTATTCCTGTCATGTATGAGGCAGATGAAATAGCTCTAGATTCTCATATTTTCTTCAAATGATATACAAACCGTATGAAATTACTTCCTGATTTAAATGTACGTCCGATTTATTTTGAACCACTTCACAATTGTGATATTTATTCGTTTTTTTTTTTATTGCTTAGGGTTGTGGACGAGCTCACCTAGTGTTAAGTGGTTACTGGAGCCCATAGACATTTACAACGTAAATGCGTCACCCATCTTGAGATATAAGTTCTAAGGTCTCAGTATAGTTACAACGGCTGCCCCACCCTCAAACCGAAACGCATTACTGCTTCACGGCAGAAATAGGCAGGGTGGTGGTACCTGCCCGTGCGGACTCACAATAGGTCCTACCACCAGTGAAACCACCGTTTGTTGTGTTGTACGACTATGGTAGTTAAAATGGAAATCCTATTAAAAAGAAAACCATCTAAGCCATTAAGGGCCATCGAATCTTCTTTCGGAGCCTAGTTGAGGAGAGAAACTGAAAAGTTATCTCTGAAGCTCTCGGGAACGGATCTCGAAATGCGGCGATCTAAATTTAGTTCAATTCAACACTTTGAAAATATCGGTTTGCTCGTTCACTACGAAGTATTTCTACAGCTATCCGAGAGTATTCGTTCCGATGCTTAAGGTTGATATCACTACATAGTATAAAACAAAGTCGCTTTCTCTGTCCCTATATCTGTCTGTCCCTATGTAAGCTTAAATCTTTAAAACTATGCAACGGATTTTGATGCGATTTTTTTTAATAGATAGAGTGATTGAAGAGGAAGGCTTATATGTATAATAAGATCCATTAGATAGTTGAGAAATCAATAATAAATTACAGTTTCCGAAGCGAAGCGAGGGCGGGTCTAGTTTCAGTATATATCTAATTTGAAGGTAAAGTCTTAAAAGTCGGGAATACTTAACCGTAGAAAGCGGTACTTTACAGCCTGGAAAGAGTCCCAAAACAGTAGGCCGTGATTTTTTTTTTTTAATTTTTTTTTTGCCCTTGTAGACAGACGAGCATACACCCCACCTGGTGGTGAGTGGTTACCGTCGCCCATGGACTTCAGCAATGCCAGGGGCAGAGCCAAGCCGCTGCCTACCGCTTAATACTCTCCACAAGCCTCGTTTGAAGAAGGACATGTCATAGCGCTCGGGAAACACCGTGGAGGGGAGCTCATTCCATAGCCGGATGGTACGTGGCAGATCAACTGTACCTTTGCAATTGCTGGTGTCCATGGGCATTGGAGAAAGCTTATAAGCAGTTAGATCGCGTATTCACCTGCCTATTAGGAAATAAAAAAATAGGCTGAGTCCTTTGCAATATCTAATTCTAGTAACAACGTTCAATTCCAACTAAAAGGTCGTGTCCAAAAGTCATTTCGTAAATCGTTTTTAGAGCGATGCTTTAAAAGGCAACAACTTCATATCCGCTGGACGGGAGCTTTGTCCGGGCAATATCCGCAGTGTTCTGTATTCGTGTATTAGACCGAATGCAATGACTATAATTATACGATACTGCTCTCATTGTCAGTTCCATTTAGTCTGAGCTCTAGTTAAAGTTAAATAGAACATCAGTGTGTGTTAGAATCAAAAGATTGTATTTGGTACTATTTTTTTGGTTTGTTGGCCGGCCAGTCCTTGTAATGTGGTGGCGATCAAGGTTCATAAACGCGTCGCTTCATATTATCGCTACTTTCGAAAAACCCAATTTCTTTGTTGAGAGAGAGAGAGAGACTATTCTTTATTGTATACCAAAATATCGGTTGTCTGTAAAGTCGGTTTACTGACGATAGTTGAACGCGCCAACGTCATAAGAAAATACTGATGGAATGGTTTAATTTTTCAAAAGAAAATTTTAATTTTATTTGTTTAATAGATATTTTGTATGTACAATTGACACCACATTCACTTTTCACTGAACTTCATACTTGAAGAAAACATGTAAGTGTATTATTGTATAGCAACTGTCCACGCGGATGCCTTGCTCACTCAAGTAGGAAAGAGACAGATGTCGAACGCTGCCGAACGCGGAGGCCGATTGTGCCTCTTTGTCGCTCGCGCTTTCGCTTGCACTTCAAGCCTTAAATGGAACGCCTCAGAGCGAGGTAACGCCGCAAGAGTCATGTTTTTTCGCGTTTTAACGCGCGGTGTGCAAATCCAGTGAAATATATACATATACATACATACATACATACATACATATATATTATGTATATGCATTTTTATTAATCATCTTTAATGAAATTAAAGAAGTCGCCTAATTTAGTTAGGTATGTGTGTTTTAAGGCATTCATGTGCTAATTAGGTTCCCCTAGAGACTCCGGTAACCATTTAGCACCAGGTGGGCTGTGAGCTCGTCTACTCAACTGTGCAATAAAAAGAACAACCTCATGTGGGTCGTGAATGTAATGAATAATTCAATCTAGTTATTATAATACATATTTCCTTATGTTTACACACGTGTTCTTATAATGAAAGAATAATATCGTGTATGTAAAATGGAATCCACAAAATTCTTATGTTTACTAATTACTGGTTGTGGGGCGTATATATACATACGAGTATTTTTTTTTATTGCTTAGATGGGTGGATGAGTTCACAGCCCACCTGGTGTTAAGTGGTTACTGGATCCCATAGACATCTATAACGTAAATGCGCCACCCACGTTGAGATATAAGTTCTAAGGTCTCAAGTATAGTTACTACTGCTGCCCCACACTTCAAACCGAAACGCATTACTACTTCACGGCAGAAATAGGCAGGGTGGTGGTACCAGTAAAAATGTATAATATATCTATTAACTACTGGTGGTAGAACTTCTTGTGAGTCCACGCGGGTAGGTACCACCACCCCGCCTATTTCTGCCGTGAAGCAGTATGCGTTTCGGTTTGAAAGGTGGGGCAGCCGTTGTAACTATACTGAGGCCTTAGAATTTATATCTCAAGGTGGGTGGCGCATTTAAGTTGTGGATGTCTATGGGCTCCAGTAACCACTTAACACCAGGTGGGCTGTGAGCTCATCCACACACCTAAGCAATAAATAAAAAAAATCTTAGTATCTTGTTTATTTCGGCTGAGAAACATTCGTGCATACTGATCAATAGGGTGGTACCGCTCATGTGTATAAGAATTTAAGTCTACGACACCAATTCTCGGGGTGGGTATTTGGTATTCTTACTGTGTAGGTACTACCTAAGATTTTCTCCAACACAATTCCAAAATATCACTTTTAAATGAAATACACGCACGATCACATCTCGATCTAAAATATGGACAACTAAAATTCATATTTCGAAATATCCAATGCCGGGAATGTCGCGAAGGTAATTATAACTTTACGAATAAGCTCCCGACAAAGGAGAAATAACGTAATAAATAAACGAACAGCCGACCCGAGTTTTGAAGTTAAACGAAATTGTATCAGAGTGACCCTATTATGAAAACGCTATTAATATTGTGTAGTAAAAGATTTGAGATAAAAAAAAACAATGTACATATAATAAAGGTGAACACGTAATTTTTAAACAGGAGAATGGTCGCTTCAAACCAGAAAGATGAAAGAGCCTGTTTTTCTATTAATTCCAGTCCAAACTTGCATTTAACTAAACTAAACCCACCTCATATGCATATCTTAGATTACGCCCAATCACCGTCTTGAACTCAGTGAAGAGTAACAAGAAAACTTCCATACCTTGGATATTACTATATTATGTTCAAATTTGGGTTGTGCAAGCAACGTTCATGTTTCTTCCACGCCTTTAAAATTACAAATACCGCATATGATTCCGCATATTTTAATTGTGTTTGGACGAAAAGTGTATTTACTATTTACAAGTAGCTAATGCGATTGAAAAATGACCTAACCGAGTGTGAATTAAGATTCGTTTTTAAATGATCCTATAGCAACGAAAAATTCCTAGCAACCGCTTTTTTTTGTTTCGAAAATCCATATATAATTAACAGCAAATAAACAGACTATGTTATATAACTATAAACTTTCCGTAGAACTGACAATCGCTGGAATACACGGGTTCTCAGGTGGAGACAGCGCAGCGGAAAACGTAGCATGGGACGCCATGGCTAGGTGATGCCATGACCTTCGAAGGGTGGTCGCAAGAGGTAGATGAGGAGAGCCGAATACCGGGTTTATTGGTGTGGATTGAAAGAGGCCTTTTGCCAGCAGTGGAGAGCTGTGTGCTAAAGATGAATTTGATGAACCTAAATGTTGAGTGTGATCTCGAGAATGTTTTGAGAAAGAAAAAACTACGATGTTTTGTTTTCAGGGGTGTATTAAAGAAGACAACGCTTATTCCATACAAATGTATTCTTTTGTTTTCTCCCAGAATAACGGCACTAGACAAAAAAATATACCACTAGATCTATTTATATCTAATATTTCTGTGTTTTATTTTGGTTATCAGAATTAAGATCATCTTAAATTAGCGAAAAAAAAATATTTGTAAAAGATTTTAAAAGGTAAGACTAGTAATAGTTTACTTTTATCATATAAATAAAGTTTCTTTGGTATAAAAAAAACTAGTTTATACTAGTATACTAATGCATGTGAGCTAACCTACTAACCACGTCTTATTACATTCATAAATAAGTAATCCACACTGAAATTTAACATAAAAAAATATCTAATAAAAGAATAAGGACGCTCAGTTCCATCGAATTGTACAATTTTCGTTCAATTAAGGCACATTTATACGAAGTTACAAAAACTTTTCAACATAAATATCGTAATTTAAATCACACTTCAATAATACACAATGGATATTCAATGTGGATAATGTAAAGATTATAATTATGTATATATAGAAGGGGGATGTGGGAAGGATGTTTTCTTGAACGCATGATATCATGGATGCAAGTTGATGTTTGTGAACGCAGCGGTATATCGAGAATGGAAGGGGATGACGTGTGAGATGACAGACAGATGAACGACGACGAACGAAGCACGAACCACGAAGCACGAGCACGACGAAACGATTGTAATTTTAATTTATAGTGCTTTAATAAAACGTGGAAGTAGTAAACGCGAAACTTTTATTAATTTTCTGAAGCCTGCATCCCACATATAGAATAATTTATATTTTGCAGAACTCCGAATTAGGTGGAAAATTCGACAGCTGGGAGAAACGATTTCTTTTTTTACTTTAGGAACAACAATATTACAATTTTCATCTTAGCAAAATCGGCACCATAGTAGTTGATTAAAAACCGGTGAATGAAAAATGTAAGTCACATTACATACTTGTAGTATCGTAAGTCATAGAAAGTACTGTGAAACTGCATAGATATGTACTAAAATAGGGAGGCACTAAAAAGGTATTTCCATCCTGCCATATCCATCCATAAAACCATATCACCAAATGGCTACCCATTCCGGGTGGAAGGTGAGGAGAGCCATTATTAACTTTTTATTTATTGCTAAGTTGGATGGATAACCTCGCGTCCACCTAATGTTAAGAGGTCACTGGAGCTCATCAACATCAACCACGTAAATGCGACCACCCATCATGAGACATGATTTCTAAGTCTTAGTTTAACAGTACAACGGCTGCCTTAAAACCGAAAAACATTATTGCTTTACGGCAGAAATAGAGAGGGCAGTGTTACCTACCCGTGCGGACTCACACGAAGATCTACCGACAGTATCTATGACACTGTGGGGATATATGACAATGGGAAGATCTTCCACCAGCTTCTTCTTCCAGCGACTGATATTGCTCAGTAGACCGACGGTCCGAATTTAGTTGTTCGGAACTTGTATACATGCAAGCTTATCTTAAAAATGTCGTAAGCGAGATTCAGGCATCTTTCAAATATCTTGCGTTGCATGATGGCTACCGCCACAACACTAATTACTTCGCACTTGTATCTCGCAGTGCTCATAAATGCTAAAATTCGTGTCAGAATGTATTCCTAAAATCAGGTCATACTCTTAAATAAATCCAGCCTAATTATCACCTACCACTAAATTTTGTTCAAATATATGAAAAGTATAATTTATTTTTAGAATCGACAGTTAGAAAATGTTACAAGGCTTTCTCGCATCGAGGTCTCAACTTTTAAAGTACAAAAACAAATACTCACCAGCGGTCACTTAAGTCCTTAAGTACCTTCAAGTCTCTTCTCGTGTTCTGAGTAGTTCTGACCTAATACCTTTCTTCAGCTTTGTTCGTTATAAAAATTGCAGACGTTTTTATCCCAAAACAAGATTTAAAATCGTTTGTCCACAACATGGTAAAATCACATTTTGTCGATTGGAAAGCGGACATTTATTCCTCACACAATATACCGATTTCCACTGAAAATCCTGTTTTCACAGTAAAAGCGTATTGAAGCTATACTTGCTTATGCTACGCACGAGTAATTTTATTTTCAATGAATGAAAATTGGTATCTTTAACATTTTACATTGAAAGAATATATGTTTATTTGGCATAAGATTTTATATTACTTAAGGCAGTAACCGGAGCATAGGTCAACGAACTCGCAGAATTTGGCGAAAAGTTCAACAAGAACCTCAACCTTAATCAGCCTGCTGAGTTTTATCGTCGGATCTTCTCAGTGAATTCTAATTATCTACACACGCATACACTCGCGAATTAGTTGCCCTTGGACTGTTGGACCTTCTCTGAGGGCGCTCGATCAGCTGTTACTTATCATTCGCAAATCGATGCAATTATCATTCGCAAATCAGACAATGTGCATAGCTTTTATCGCGGGGTTTGAGCGCAGCGACCGAATCAAGAAATTCCGGAACGAAAATAAAACCTAACACCCCCCACTCCGCCTACCATGTAGCTCACGCTCAACACATTCACACGTTGCGCTTATGTAGTGTTTGTGAATAAGCGCGCGGCGTGACGTCGCACTGCATGCGCATCATGAAAAGTATGCCCATCTCTCTCTCGCGCGGTCTAACTTATGAGTGTGAAGAGGACAGTTAATGTTTTGCTTTTATTAATGTTTATAAATATAGCATGGTCTTATTTTATTATTGTTTTAATATTAAATTATTATTGTCTAATTATAATTGCATAAGTTAATAGAAAATGCTATGCAATAACTTTACCGCGGCAGTCCCCCAGTGCCACTCAAGTTTTTTTTTTACTGAACATTAATCTCAAGATGAGTAGTCACGGTCAGAAATCGAATAAACTAGCTTTTTGGATATCCGGCACCTGCCTATATCTAGCTAGGGACTAAAAGGGTGGAGCAAAAAAAAAACCCTCATGAATAATTTCTCTCGTCTTTACGGATCAGGAGAAACAAAACGGGAGTTAAGTGAAAACGAGGGTTCCTGAAACTCGGTTATGTTTTATTTATTTAAAACATTTGTGTGCGGCACGTGTTTGCTTTTAATATTATGACCGTGACCGTCTCTTCAATGGAGAATAAGAAGTAGCATTAACCAAGACAACGATCTCGTTCGGTTTCAAGACACTGAAATAAGAAGATTATGATAACGTCTTAATAACGTGATAGTTTAACCGACATAAGTTTGGTTATCTTGAGAAATGTATTGTTTTTTTTTGTATTGGACCTAATTACTTAGTCTGGCCATAAATACTGTTACAATTAAAAATAAACAAAATATTACATTTGAATTTGGAATCTGTCATTTTTATATGATTGCTCATTGAGTTTTCTCATTTTGGCGCCAATACATTGGTACTATATTTTGTGATATTAAAATGGAGTGGGGTAATCAAGAGAACCGAATCGCTGTGATTGCATTACACAAAGTAGGTATGGAGCCAAATGCAATTTTTAAAACTCTCCATACGCTTGGTATTAGTAAATTGTTTGTATACCGGGCTATTAATAGGTGCAATGAGACCTCCTCTGTTTGTGACAGAAAAAGATCTGGCCGTCCACGTAGTTTTCGTACGAAAAAGGTGGTCAAAGCAGTAAGGGAAAGAATTCGAAGAAATCCTGTCCGAAAGCAAAAGATTTTATCTCGGGAGATGAAGATAGCACGTAGAACCATGTCGCGTATTTTAAAAGATGACTTAGTACTTGCAGCCTATAAGAAACGTACTGGTCATTTCTCAACTGATAATTTAAAAGAGAATAGGGTGGTAAAATCGAAACAAGTACTGAAGCGGTACGCAAAGGGAGGTCATAGAAAATTTTTGTTTACGGATGAGAATTTTTTTACAATTGAGCAACATTTTAACAAACAAAATGACCGTATTTATGCTCAAAGCTCTAAGGAAGCTTCCCAATTAGTCGACAGAGTACAACGTGGGCACTATCCGACTTCAGTGATGGTTTGGTGGGGTATTAGCTATAAAGGAGTGACTGAGCCATACTTTTGTCAAAAAGGTATCAAAACATCGGCACAAGTGTTTTTTTTTTTATTGCTTAGATGGATGGATGAGCTCACAGCCCACCTGGTGTTAAGTGGTTACTGGAGCCCATAGACATCTACAACGTAAATGCGCCACCCACCTCGAGATATAAGTTCTAAGATCTCAGTATAGTTACAACGGCTACCCCACCCTTCGAACCGAAACGGATTACTGCTTCACGGCGGAAATAGACGAGGTGGTGGTACCTGCCCGTGCGGACTCCCAAGAGGTCCTACCACCAGTGATTACGCAAATTATAATTTTGCGGGTTTGATTTTTATTACACGTTGTTATTCCTTCACCGTGGAAGTCAATCGTGAACATTTGTTGAGTACGTATTTCATTAGAAAAATTGGTACCCGCCTGCGGGATTCGAACACCGGTGCATCGCTACGTACGAATGCACCGGACGTCTTATCCTTTAGGCCACAACGACTTCGAAGTGTATCAAGATACCATTCTTGAGAAGGTAGTGAAGCCCCTTAACAACACCATGTTCAATAATCAAGAATGGTCCCTCCAGCAAGACTCGGCGCCAGGTCATAAAGCTCGGTCTACGCAGTCTTGTTTGGGAACGAACGTTTCGGACTTCATCAGAGCCGAAGACTGGCCGTCGTCTAGTCCCGATTTTAATCCGCTGGATTATGATTTATGGTCAGTTTTAAAGAGTACGGCTTGCTCTAAACGCCATGATAATTTGGAGTCCCTAAAACAATCCGTACGATTGGCAGTGAAAAATTTTCCCATGGAAAGAGTGCGTGCTTCTATTGATAACTGGCCTCAACGTTTAAAGGTTTGTATTGCAGCCAATGGAGACCACTTCGAATAACCTTGTTATACTTTAAATTGTTTTATATTTATGTATTAAACTAGCACAGTGTAAAAGTAATAAATGTAATTTGCAATATATTTTTTTTTTTTTTTTTTTTTTTTTTCTTTGTCTCAGTATTTATGGCAAGACTAGGTATATCAAGCTTATGGTATAGGCTGGAAAGTAAAAAAGCAGGTTAAACGAACCCCCCCCCCCCGGACCAGGTATACTACGTAAATGGATACCCCAGCGTTAAAAAAAAAAGGTTAAACGAAACCATAATTCTTCTTCGATATAGCGAAGGCGTTCGACAAAGTCTGGCACAACGGTTTGATATACAAACTGTATAACATGGGAGTGCCAGACAGACTCGTGCTCATCATACGAGACTACTTGTCGAACCGTTCGTTCCGATATCGAGTCGAGGGAACGCGTTCCCGGCCCCGTCACGTCACAGCCGGAGTCCCGCAAGGCTCCGCCCTCTCCCCGTTACTATTCAGTTTGTATATCAACGATATACCCCGGTCTCCGGAGACCCATCTGGCGCTCTTCGCCGATGACACCGCCATCTACTACTCGTGTAGGAAGAAGGCGTTGCTTCATCGACGACTTCAGACCGCAGCTACCACCATGGGACAGTGGTTCCGGAAGTGGCGCATCGACATCAACCCCACGAAAAGCACAGCGGTGCTCTTCAAAAGGGGTCGCCCTCCGAACACCACGCTGAGCATCCCCCTCCCGACTAGGCACGTCAATAACCCCGCCCCCGCCGTTCGCCCAATCACGATGTTCGACCAGCCCATACCGTGGGCCCCGAAGGTCAAATATTTAGGCGTCACCCTCGACAGTAGGATGACATTCCGCCCCCACATCAAGACGGTACGCGACCGTGCCGCCTTCATTCTAGGACGTCTCTACCCGATGATATGTAGGCGAAGTAAAATGTCCCTTAGAAATAAGGTGACACTCTACAAAACTTGCATACGCCCCGTCATGACCTATGCAAGTGTAGTGTTCGCTCACGCGGCCCGCATACACTTAAAATCATTCCAAGTCATTCAATCCCGTTTTTGCAGGATAGCCGTCGGAGCCCCGTGGTTCGTCAGGAACGTCGACCTCCATGACGACCTGGACTTAGAGTCCACCAGTAAGTATATGCAGTCGGCGTCAATGCGCCACTTCGATAAAGCGGCACGACACGAGAACCCTCTCATCGTGGCCGCCGGTAACTACATTCCCGATCCTGCGGACAGAATGGAAAGCAGTCGACGTCGCCCAAAACACGTCATCTCGGATCCTCCCGATCCACTAACGGTGCTTCTAGGTACTTCAAGCACCGGTCACCGTTCTCGTCGAACCCGTCGCTTGCGACGAAGGGCTCGACGAGTAAATTAACTCCCAGACACAGCCCACTGAGTTTCTCGCCGGATCTTCTCAGTGGGTCGCGGTTCCGATCCGGTGGTAGATTCTGCGAAGCACGGCTCTTGCTAGGGTTCGTGTTAGCAACGTTATCAGGTTTGAGCCCCGTGAGCTCACCTACAAAAGTTAGGGTTACGCTGACATAGCCTCTCAAGGCTCTCAGCTTAGGTAGGAAAAAAAAAAAAAAAAAACCATAATCTATGGTCTCAAAATCGTTAATAAAGTACTGTGAAGCTGTTATCTGATGGCTTAGAAATACGTTTTCTAAAATAAGGAAGTAGATTTGTGTACCTTAATGAAGTTTACATAATTGTTCGTTTTTTTTTACCACGGTTGATGGAAGTTTCCGTGCCTTAATATGTGTAGGAAACACAGTTTGTTATGTAAACAAAATTCTTCGTAGTTATAACATGCGGCTGCGCCCGCAAGCTCCGTTGCTTTTTACTTTTTAAGTTCAGTCGCGAATAAACGCTCCGACTAACCAGTTGTGTTATTTAATTATTATTTATTTAAAAAAGCCGACAAAAAATAACTTTAAATTCAATTTGCCATCAACATTTCCTATAAACAAAACAACGGGAGAAATTCATAAAAAAATTACGGTCATAGTTATGTATTATTATTACAGAAACCATTAAATGGATCTATGGGATAGTTCGCGGAAAAGGTTTTCTTTCATTTACGACATTAGTTGTCCCAAAAACGGGGGTTATGGTTTGTGTGCGAGCACAATAGTCGTAACAAATTGGACTAAATGTTTGTACAGGTCATTGTTCAATTCGATTGGTATCAAAACACATAGTTTTGATGCAAAATTGAAACTGTCACTGTTTTCTTATGATCTATCAGCAGTAGTACTTCATCTAATCGCTTAGACTAGTGGTACCGCAGTAGTCGAAATTCGACTACAATTAATTGAAATTATAATCTTTTATACTACTATGATTCTATTGTCAAAGACTACTATACTTCTATAACCACATATTTCGCTAAGACTACATTTTAGACAAATTTAATAAAGACAAAAAATATTTAATCAATACTCAGTTTGACCACAGAATCTAAGCAATAAGAAAAGTTTGACAATGAACAAATAGTATGCATGCGTGTGTGTTAAATACATGGTAGTGTATGTAATGTTTTTATTTATTGATTTAATGTATTTTTTAGGCATCATTCAAAGAAATATTAAGTGTGGGAAATTTTATACTCCTCCGTCCGCGCAATTTTTGTAAAAAGAGATACAAACTTTTTTTGTTTGTTTTGATAGCTAAACCGTTCCTAGTAGTTTTTTTCCCTACCCATGCGCAGATCGCTTAAGGGCCTATTCTAGCTATCCAGAAGTAGTGAGGCATGTTCAGTACCTACTATTACCACCGTCCCGTCTATTCCTTCCGCGAAATAGTCATCGATTCCGGTTGATAGGTTTTAATTATTGCACTTATTCTAACAGCACCAAATTTTTGAAGACATTCAAAGGGAGCATTGAAAAAAAAAACATTTAAGGAAAATATTTGTGAGCTCCACTAACTACTGCAAACGATGTTAGCAATGCAATAATTTCAGATTTATTTCCAATTAAATAAAGCTTATAAGAAACCAGCCCTACTCGCCCGCTTCGCTGCGCATTTAAAATTAACATTATTATTTATTGTCACTATTATTAGGGAGTTCAACACTCATACAAATATCAGCCTATCCATTAAATACATGTATTTTCTACATGGATACCAAGTTTTAAGTCAATCGGAAGCATGGTTCAGTAGTTATAACGGAACATCCGTAAAAACCACTGCAGATTTATATATTAGTATAGATTTACCAAGCGATAAATGATTAGTTACAGAGAAAAGTTTGTAGAGCTTACCGAGTTTACCTTAGTTTAAGCCAGTGTATTATTAAATTGTGTATCTCGATTTCAATTTCATGAAGTGTACAAAAAAGGAATGAATAAAAAGGGTCGTCAAATTCAGAGTCCAAATCCCACAGAACAAATATGAAGCTAGTAAAACGTGACCAAGCCTTGTTTGACAGGATTCTGAATTATATCCATAAAACTCCAAACATGTGGCCATCACAAAATCAACTTCATTTTGTATGTCCGAGTTTTTTTTTGATGCCTCTTTATATTTTCACACATAGACTTATTTTTGTAAGAACCATTTCAATCCAGTTGCATTTAATTCAAGTCAAGATCGTAGCCTTAATTCGTATATAGCTGCAAGTATATGAAAATTGAGTCCACGGAAACACATTTTGCAAATATAAATAAAATAAAATAAAAATATTTCTCACTGAAATAAATTAATTATTTTATTTCAGTGAAAAATAATATAATTAAGTTATGAACGTTTTTTTTTTTTTTGCTTAGATGGGTGGACGATCTCACAGCCCACCTGGTGTTCAGTGGTTACTGGAGCCCATATACATCTACAACGTAAATGCGCTACCCTCCTTGAGATATAAGTTCTAAGGGTCTCAGTATAGTTACAACGGCTGCCCCACCCTTCAAACTGAAACGCATTACCGCTTCACGGCACAAATAGGCAGGGTGGTGGTTGGTACCTATCCGCGCGGTCTCACAATGATAATAATAAACATTTATTCCAAACATAAATTTACAAAAAATGAAACAAAAATTAAAAGAAAAATAACAAGGCTTGGAAACGGTTACCGGCTCAGCAATGCCTAAAAGTACCGAGAAAATCGGTACTGCGGCGCTTATCTTCCGCCGGCACGGATACGAACATAATTTTGTGAATAAAATTCCAGAAACCAAAAAAATTACAACTAATTTACATAATCGGCAATCTTCAAAGATGTTTAAGTTCAATAAAACATCCAACATTACGGTCATTGGTCGTTTATCTTCAAAGCTTCCGCTCACCACTAATCTGATTAAGTTGGAACTTTTAAACATGCGTGAAGTTTGAAGTTTTCTAAAATATTGCATTCAATCAAAACCTAAAAGGTCACTAGCCCGATCAATCTCTTCTGCCAATCCATTCTCTAAGCTAAGAAGTCTAAGAAGGTCAACTGTCTGGTAATCACCCTGGATAGCTTCATGACCTTTCGTCCTTACATTAAGATAAACCTTAATCGCGCCACAATTATCCTTAACAGACTATACCGGGTGATCTGCAAACGGAGATATCTATCGCTTTATTGTAAGGTGACAATTTAAAAATCCGTGAGTATGGTGTTCGCTTAGTGTAGTTAGCTTCGCTTCAGTTTTGGCAGGATAGCCTTGAAAACGCCGTGGTTCGTGAAGAACGTTGATCTTCACGATGACTTGACTCTCGAATCGGAACGGTAATTCAAAACCAACATAATGTATTAACTTCAAAGTTTTAATAACAATTAAATGAGACTGATTTTCAAAGTCCTAACGGAAAGCATAGATCACGTGGGCCTTTAATAATGTTTTTTTCTATGAACAGAAAAAAAACGAATAATAGGAAATGAATTATTTTAATAAATAAAAACAAACAATTTAAGTAAGCCTTCCATGAAATAGTCTCAACGACATATTGCGTACGAGTGGTTGAACTTTAACATTCAATTTATTTCAAGGGTCAGTACTTAAGCGTTATTTATAAGAATCCTCTGAACCTTTCGAGTGTTGCAAAGTGATTTACAAAATGTCCGGATCACCTTTTCTGTTAGTGATTTGTGGGGTATATTAAGATTTATTTGGTTAGATTAAATTGATTAGTTAAACTTAAACTACCATTACGATATTTCTCTTAGGATTATTTACTACCTATGTGTGTTCATTGTATCGAACATCAGATTAAAATCTACTAATTATTCAAAAATTGTCCCACTTTTCTGGTCGATCTTTTAATTTGGCCAATATCAAAGATGTATTGTTTGACGGAATCAGCCCCTAAGTCATTGTAAAGATATCCTGAAAATCCAAACTCGCTCCAACCGACCAACCAAAATCGCTCAGCCGTTTTGGAGTTCGAAACAAACACACATCGACTTTTATCTATACAATATTAATGGTTAATGTGGGACCAATTAGCGCTTTATCAGCCAATATTTCGCTACGCTTACAGTATTTTTATTATGGACCTATATTTTAGACGATTACAAATTCCGTATATGTGATTTTTTTTTTTTATGATTGAAAGATTACTGGTGGCTCGGAGGCCTTTCCAGTTTTACCAGGACAGGTGGGCGAGCAAAGGCTCAGCCAGGAGGGGTGGGATTTGCTAACAGCTACCCGAGCGCCTCCGAAGGAGACCTAACAGCTCAAGAGTAGCTGCTTTGCGAATTAATCTACTACCGGATCGGAATCGCGACCCGCTGAGAAGATCCGGCGAGAAACTCAGCGAGCTGATTCATGGGTTAGGTTGCACGTCGAACTCTTTGTCGAGTTCGACGAGTACGGTTACCGAGGTCCCTAAGCCTGCTCCTAGTGTTAGAGCTGAAGGCGTCTAATGCAAAGGTTATTGGATCTGATGGATCCGTAAGGACGTGAATATGTGTATTGTCAGAGTTTCGCATGAAATAAAAATGTCAGTTATCTAGACATTAATTTTAAATTAAATTGTGACCGATGACATTGCCGATATATGAGGGCTTCGTGGCAGAAATAGCCAGGCTCACAGGTCACAATGTATGTGTCCACCTATCCACTAACAAACACACTACACTAACAAAAACAATATAATCCGTATCATTTTCCAATTAAAATTCTTTGGAACGCAAAAAAAAAAAAAATTTAAAAAATCTGTTGTATTCCCTACGTTATCAAATAGGTACTACGAAATATATTTCCGGATCCACATGCTTATTAAATTAATATTCGTCTATTTATATAACATTAAAATTTATATGCATATTATTCTATTCAGTTTTCTCTAATCGTAGATATAACTAAAATTATTTTTGGGGTTTAATCTTGCGTTTTTTATAGTCATTACTATAGTATTTGTTGCTTCGAATAATTTACAATTTTCAAGGCTTCAGACGACTGCACACTTAATGTATTATTATAATATCGAATACAATTAGAATACAATTCTATAAAATCTTCACGTCCATTAAAAATGATACAGATTCATAAAAAAATATGAATTTTACTTCATAATTAATATCGTGCCGAAAAGACCTTGCTTCCAGCGCCGGCAAAGTATAAATCGTAACAGCGTGTATTTTTTTGCACCCGGGAATCGACAGTTACGTAATTGAAATAAAAGGCAAAGGGATTTTGTGATTAATATTCGACCTTTGATATTGATGGTCAATTAAAAATACTGCGGATTTTTCTTTGACCCAAAAATTTAAATATGTGATTCATTTGAGGGGGAAAATTGATTTATTTTTGTCCAATATGCCATACGTGTGTATGTGCTTGTTTTGATGTGTAGTGATTACTCGAGTTCATAGCCAAGCTAATATAGCATAGCGTAACTGGCTTATCTAACTAAAAACCTGAATCATAAAGTTCAATCATCAATAGGCAACAAATTCCCTAGTCCCCAACAACAATAAATAAGCAGACCGAATAAGTTCCTAGTATTGGCGATATCTAATAATTTTAATGCCGAAAATTACGTACCGTGGCAAAGGTTTGTCCGATCAGACAGCCTGATTCGAATTTATAATCTAAAAGAAAGTTTTTAATGACGCGGTAGACGCTCAGAGGAGCTCAATGGGACCTTCACCGACAGTCAGAACGCCGTTATTAAACTTAAGTGGAACTCTAATAACTTAATTGGGTTAATCATTACTAAATTATTAAACAAATATATAGATACGGTATTTTTTTAATTATTTACACATCATGTCACATAATTCAAAAAATATAGTTTCTCTGTCACTGTCAAGTTTACAAAATATTGTGTATTATTTTCGAAACATTTCTCTAGAGCTCTTGGAATTCACTCTGCTCCTTTTCTGTTCGTTACCTTTTTTGTTCGTTTAAATTTGAAAGAAAAGCTTAGTGAATTATTAACGTCGCAATTAATTTAAAAAAAAACCATTGTCGCAGCATAATGTCAGTTATAATTAATGTCTCGTTCACTTAAACGATGATTTAAAAAATAATTATGCTTTATTTGGTCTGACAATGAGTTAAAGCTAAAAGAAATCTTGACTATCGAACTTAAAATGTGCACGCAATGCTTAACCGAGTTATCAACTATTTATACTATCATTGGTTCTAAAAATTATACACATATATATATATTTACATTTACGATCATTTATAGTAACATTTGCTTACAGGATTATACAAAAAATTGTAATTTAAAGGTTGAGAATCCGAGAAAGAGACATAAATTCAATTTAACAAAAAAGTTTTATGGATAGATGTTTCTAGTTGAGATTTTTTTTATAGCCTTTACCGGCAGCCGAGCATACGGCTCACCTGATAGTAAGTGGTTACCGTAGCTCATGGACTCAGCAATGCCAGGGGCACAGCCAAGTCCCTGCATAACGTTAGTTGAGTAAAATTCACAAACCTTGTTTGAAGAAGGTCATAGCGCTCGAGAAACACCATTAAGAGGAGCTCATTACAGTGCTGGATGATACGTGGCAAAAATTTCTCTGAAAACGCACTATCGATGAACACAATGATTCCAGATAGTACGAATGAAATCTTCTCCGGCCGCGGGAGGTGTGATGGTAAAAAGGAGATTAGGGTGTCATTTCTAACAATTCCTCAAAATAGGGAACAACGGTATAAAACACAGAGTGTTTTTTTATTTTATTTTTATTGCTTAGATGTGTGGACGAGCTCACAGCCCACCTGGTGTTAAGTGGTTACAGCAGTCCATAGACATCTACAACGGAAATGCCGCCACCCACCTTGAGATATAAGTTCTAAGGTCTCAGTATAGTTACAACGGCTGCCCCACCCTTCAAACCGAAACGCATTACTGTTTCACGGCAGAAATAGGCAGAGCGGTGGTACCTACCCGTGCGGACTCACAAGAGGTCCTACCACCAGTAAACAAGAGGTCCTACCACCAGTAAAGAACCAAAGTCCTTCCATATATCCAGAGGTTCGGCAGTGTGACACCGTTATTTAAACCCGAGATCGAGGCAAAAGGTTTGACCAGAAGGTCTGCCATCTCTTTCGCATTATGGCTAGGCTGTCATTGGATCTGCGCTGTGATGGAAGACTAGACCGGCAGAAGCTACCTTCTACAGCCTTGGCGAGCGCCCAAAAAGCACAGGTCCCGCGAGGATATCCCTTCAGTCGCTAAACAATTCTAGCAACGTGCTCCAACTTCTGTGAAGTGTGTGTGTCGGCGAAGTGGTCGTGACCTAAAGTATAAGACGTCCAGTGCATTCGTATCCAGCGATGCATCAGTGTTCAAATCCCGCTGGCAAGTACCAATTTTTCTATTGAAAAACGTACTTAACAAATATTCACGATTGACTTCCACGGTGAAGGAATAACATCGTATAGTAAAAATCAAACCCGCAATATTATAATTTACGTAATTACTGGTAGTTGGACTTTTTGTGAGTCCGCACGGGTGGGTACCACTACTCCGCCTATTTCTGTCGTGAAGCAGTACTACGTTTCAGTTTGAAGGGTGGGGCAGCCGCTGTAACTATACTGAGATCTTAGAACTTATATCTCAAGGTGGGTGGCGCATTTACGTTCTAGATGTCCATGGGCTCCAGTAACCACTTAACACCAGGTGGGCTGTGAGCTCGTCCACCCATCTAAGCAATAACAAAAAAAAAGATGTAATACGTTTTATTAGATAGGTACTTATGATTTTGTGAATATTATTATGTTTTCTTGCATGCCCCTCGTGAAATTATTCTCTATTTATTTGATAGTAATAAAAAATTGTCCGACAGTTTTTTTACAATTTGCTCTGGAATTGTCTCAAGCATTTGAGACATTTTTTCATGAGTCTTACAGAAATCTTGCTATTATTATGCGTACATAGTACCTATCTTCACGATAAATTCCGACAATGAATACGAACATTACCAACAAAGAAATGTGAACCGTAAATCTGAGGTCGGAAAACCCCTATTTGTATTACTTAGTATCTTTTTCCTCGTTACTATTCTCGCTAAATTGACTTCAGTCGTAAATATCACTTGATAGAATAATCGGCCCGCATACATTGTATCCTTCGTGAAGGGTCACGCGGGTATAAGGGAGAGCCTAGAGGTTAGAGGTTTCTCACAAATCTGAATAAAAATCTAATTTCGAATACAAATAGAACGGAACTGAAACAAACCACTACCAATTTAATGAATTACAGTACAATTAAATACAGTAATGCAATTTTTATGCTCTGTAACAAGAGTGACAACCTCGAGAATCCGGTGGTCACAGGTCACATCGAGGAAGAGGATAAGATAATTTTTTTATTGCTTGTTTGGGTGAACGAGTTCACGGCCCACCTGATCTTAAGTGGTTACCGGAGCCCATAGACATCTACAATTTAAATGTCGCCACCCGCCTTGAAACATGAGTTGTAAAGTCACACTTTTAACAGGACAACGGCTGTCCTACCCTTCAAACCGAAACGCATTATTGCTTCACAGCAGAAATAGGCAGGGTAGTGGTGCCTGCCCGTGCGGACTCACAAGACGTCCTACCACCAGTGATTGCGCAAATTATAATTTTGCGGGTTTGATTTTTATCACGCGATGTTATTCCTTCACCGTGGAAGTCAATCGTGAACATTTGTTAAGTACGTATTTCCGCCGGCGAGATTCGAACACCGATGCATCGCTACATATATGCCGGACGTCTTATCCTTTAGTCCACGACGACTTCGATGACGAAGAATCCAGATTCGTCTAACTGATCCAATTAAAGCTAACCGTCAATGGTACCTTCGATTGCAGGTGCTCTTCCTTAACAAAGAGGAAGAGACTAGCCTAGTCTACTGCCTTTATTAAGACGAAGCAGTGCTTTTCTGACGTATGTTCTTAAGCCGACAGTATGTGTGAGAAACAACATAATAGTCTTAAAAAAAGATCAATTATTTTCCTAAATCGTATTCTGACACGCTTTTATTAACTTGACCGTGGCCAATCTGTGTGGCGACTGCCTAGAACATGTCCAGCATTTTCATATGGCTGTGGTAAATGCTGACTTAGGGGTTCATCGAAAAATGGTCTCCAAAAGATCTATTATTTTCCTAAATCGTATTCTGACACGCTTTTATTAGCTTGACCGAAGCCAATCTGTGTGGCGTCTGCCTAGAACATGTCTACCATTCTCATGTGGCTGTGGTAAATGCTGACTTAGGGGTTCACCGAAGAATGGTCGGCAATGTTTTCTGAATACTACGGATCCCAAGCGAGATGTACTGGTGATAGGACGTATTCTAAGCTCGTCAGTTTATGATGCAAAGCAACCCTGTCTTTCGGGTCCAAAGGTTAGATTAGGTTCAAGGGTTAGATGAATATACCTAATTCAGAAATCCACTTATGTCTAAAGATGGATGGGCACTTTGTTATGTATCTAAGATTCGGTAACTACTTATACCTGGTGAGTCATAATCCCATTCATTGATTTATCGATCTATGTTATAGCATTTTTTAACTTTATTTTTGCCAACTTCAACACGCCCAATAAAATTAAAAACGTATTAAAATAGTTTTACCACTTTGTTTAATACTTGGTATCACTAAGATAATATGTATGTATATAATAATATTCCAGGGTGTTTTATGTAATTTTGAAAATATATTTATAATTTATAATAATAGTTATTTAATTTTAGTCTAATTTTATTCGGTTCAAAACCACTACCACGCAACCTCGCGCGCGGACAAAAAAAAACTTTTTTAATAATGCCTCCATTACGAGAGTTGTGTTACCATTTTGAATCCAATGGCTCGCTCGAACGCGCTTTATTGAACTTTTCAAACAATTTATGTTAAGGTCACAAAAATTTTAATATGTTATTTCATTTTTTTTTTCGTAGCAGGGTAAAACGGCTTTTATACTAAATAAATAAAGGGAGCAACGTTGAACTGAACTTCGACTGCTTTTTTTCACAGGAGAAAATCGCTGGGTACCCACCCGCGCGGTAGGTGGGGTATGTGGCAGTTGAACCTCACTAAAAACTCCTGCCGCTCACAACCAGCGCCCTACCCCGGACCGGGCCGGAGCCCAGTCGGGGCTATTGAGACGGCGGGACAGGGTTGACGCAGAGCATACATCCAGAAACTTTGACTTTGACGAATAAAAATCTAGTCTTACGTGACTATGAAAACTGAAATGTACTCGTAATGTCGGAAGAGATGAGGCAAAAATAGGACCCGTGAGAGAGTATCTGTTGGCGGGGCGAGTACTTGAAGCTCAGGGGTAATAACAAAAAAAAAGATAGAGAAAGAGAATAGCCGATCTTATTACTACCCGTTGTCAAAGTTTTTGTATCAAAATATCGAAAATCACTTAGATCGTGTTATTGATTATCTCAAAAAAGAAACGCGTTTTGAAAATAAATAAGATACGAAAATACGAGATTAAACTGATTAAAATCAGTTTAGGGAATGTTTTTTTTTCGCAAACCTCAAAATTTTCTCAACAACTCAACCGCACACGATTTAATTTATTTATTAAATACAAAGAATAAAAAAACAAATTTTTCTCATCAAATTTGATTCCGTCATAAAAAAAATGTTTCATTATCAAAAATTTACACCCAACACAAAGCAAGTAAACAATGGTACGGGATCATGATTAATAACACAACTCGAATTATCTCAACATTCGTATCGGGTTTCCTCGTTATTTTGAGTTCTCGAACATAATACTTTTGCGGAATTAATTTGAAAAACTCCATTAAGTGGGCGACGTTCAATCACTCAAATACATAAATAAAAATATTTAATTACGTCTTTCTTAAAACTTTTTACCAAATTAAAATCATTAGAAGCTTGTTGTGAGAATTTATAATTTTATTTGTTCTGTCTATGGGCCTTTCAAGATGTAATGACGGCGTCTAATTCTAATTAAGTTTACTGATTCTGTTTTTCAAGGAAAATGGTTTTTCTTTTATATTTAATGAGCTCACGGCCAACCGGATGTTAAGTGGCTACCTGAGCTCGTAGACATCAAAGACTACTTACTGCTTCTTTTCAAACGGAACGCATTACTGCTTCGTGCCAAAAATAAGATAGGATGGTGAAATCTACGTCTCTTCATCCTATGAATTACATTTTTTTTTCTTTTTTTTTTTTTCTATTTCCTACCTATGTTGATAGCCTTGAGAGGCTATTTCAGCCTCGCCTTAACGTGTGAGTTCACGGGGCTCAAACCGGAAATGTTGCTAGCACTGGCCTTAGCAAGAGCAGTGCTCGCAGAATCTACCACAGGATCGGAAACGCGACCCACTGAGAAGATCCGGCAAGAAACTCAGTGGGCTGTGTCTATTGGTTAATTTACTCGTCGAGCCCTTCGTCGCAAGTGACCGGTTCGGCAAGGACTGTGGCCGGTGACTGAGGTACCTAAAAGCACCGTTAATGGATCGAGAGGATCCGTAATGACGTGCTTAGGGCAGATTATGTTTGTGGGTTTTTATTACGAGATGTTTTCTTCACCGCCCACCGCCCGCCATCGAAGTAGAGTTCGTCCATACTACCTGGAGTCACTGCGTTCATACATAGTGCATTTCCAGAGGACTTTTTTGCCGCGTACCATCCAGCTTTGGAATGAGCTCCCTTCCACAGTGTTTCTCAAGCGCTATGACATGTCTGCCTTTAAACGCGGGTTGGCTCTGACTCTGGTATTGCTGAAGTCCATGGGCAACAGTAACCACTCACCATCAGGTGGTGCCTATGCTGATCTGGTTCGTGTTAGCAACATCGTCAGGTTTGAGCCCGGTGACGCTGACATGGTCTCTCTAGACCATCAGCTTAGGTAGGAAAAAAGAAAACGAAGAAAATCAAAATCAGAGCATTCTATGATGTGCTTATTCCAGTTGATAAACACAAACAAGATTCAATCAAAACAAATGACGATGCCAATTAAAAGTTCACGAAGTCGCATAAACTTTAATTAATTTGTTCTCACTTTCAGTCTGGTGATTAGGGACCTCTAATACCTCCGCTATTGTATAAATTAACTCTCTCGCGGCTACACTCAAGATAATTTCCCATTTGTGAAGTTAAAAGAGAGGCGCTGAGAATTTCGATGTCTTAAAATAAATAAATTGATGAATTTTATGATTCAACATTACATTAAACTGCCGCTGATAATGGAATCAATCTGAAAGCACGGGTTTTTGGAACGAAGTTCCTTGTGGGACGATGCGGAGGGGTACCGTAACCGGAAAAAAACGTCCGTAACGTAAGATTTTTATTTCTAATGCACACAGTGTACGACTTAACTTTGTAATAACGTACAAATTAGTAATGCACACAGTGTACGACTTAACTTTGTAATAACGTACAAAAAATAACATTTTTTTTATTCATTCATTGAACACGATCTCAGAGCGTTCGTTTCCGCAATACACTAACTCTTATGCAAACAACCGTGAATGAAGTGTACCACAATAAGTTCGCACGTTACCGAATGACCGTGGGTTGTTGCGAAACCTCCAGTTTTATTTTCTTTATACCTCGAATAGAATTTAAAATTAATATTTTTATAATAAGGAACTTCATTCCTTTCCGGTGTCCCACGACACCACACATCTTTTTTTTGAATACACAAGTACTAACCAGCTCCATTCAATCCCATTTTAGATTCAGGATCGTAAACTTATATTAAAAATCTGTTTATTTTTCTATTTTTACTAACATTATATTGATTCGCCGGGTCCGGGTCAGTTCTAACAGCACCCTGAAGGCATTAACAGACCGTTATGACTGGTTCACTTGCAGACTAAAACCTTCAGACACAGCCCACTGAGTTTCTCGCCGGATCTTCTCAGTGGGTCGCGTTTCCGATTCGGTGGTAGATTCTGCGAAGCACGGCTCTTGCTAGGGTTCGTGTTAGCAATGTCGTCAGTTTTGAGCCCCGTGAGCTCACCTACTAGTTAAGGTTCCGCTGATATAACCTCTCAAGGCTATCAGCTTAGGTAGGAAAAAAAAAGCAGACTAAATAAAAATAATAATAATAATGGTTGGTTCGAAGTAAGTATCAATTGAATAGAATATTTTAAATGTAATTCAACTGATAATTATTTTTAATAAATGTATCTTTTTTTATTTGATTGGTTTTGGTAATTATAAGTATGTTTCAATGATACTATGTACTATACTATACACATATGGACTTGTTGTTGTTGTCTGAAATAAAATAAATCATTCGTTCATTCATTCATTCGTTCATTCATTCATTCATTCATTTTATTGTAATGACGAGTTTATGAACGTTCCAATTGTGATATAGTTAACCGGGAGAGTCTTAATTAATTTCCTTTGATTTATCAAGACAAACGAAATGGGCCAAAGGATCAAGTATTCGAAACGTTGCAAAATAATAGAACGGAAATAATAAATTGCGAGATTAAACCATAAAAGTAGTTTTAATTACGCCTACGCTACGAGTCGCGAATACTGAAGTGATAATCGCTGGATTGATCTTCTTCTAGCTTTTTTTTTTCCTACCTAAGCTGGTAGCCTGGAGCGGCTATTCCAGCGTAACCGTAACTAGTAGGTGCGCTCACGGGGCTCAAACCTGACGACGATGCTAACACGAACCCTAGCAAGAGCCGTGCTTCGCAGAATCTACCACTGGTTCGGAAACGCGACCCACTGAGAAGATCCGGCGAGAAACTCAGTGGGTTGTGTCTGAGAGTTAATTTACTCGTCGAGCCCTTCGTCGCAAGCGACGGGTTCGACGAGAACGGTGACCGGTGCTTGAAGTACCTAGAAGCACCGTTAGTGGATCGGGGGGATCCGAGATGACGTGTTTTGGGCGACGTCGACTGCTTTCCATTCTGTCCGCAGGATCGGGAGTGTAGTTACCGGCGGCCACGATGAGAGGGTTTCTTCTAGCAAAAACGACTTTATTAAAGGGTTAAAGATTACAATCACCGAAACTTCACCGACGGATATCTATAATCAATTTCAACTCAAAGAGATCGTAAA
Source organism: Bombyx mandarina (assembly GCF_030267445.1). Classification (NCBI taxonomy): domain Eukaryota; kingdom Metazoa; phylum Arthropoda; class Insecta; order Lepidoptera; family Bombycidae; genus Bombyx; species Bombyx mandarina. The sequence goes on from NC_143213.1 coordinate 11,288,644, forward strand.
TGTTACGAGCAGGATTACGAGCGCGTAGCATTAGGAATTAAGTTCCGTTTCTTTACTACGAGTAAATCATTATTATACCAGTAAAATATTGAACGACCCAGGTGGTTTAGATTTATTTAAAAATACAGTACTACCAAGCTTAGTAAACGTAAGCATGTTAATTAATAATAGCTTTGGATCATAATGTGAGGTTTGACACGAAATATTGATAGATCAGTGTCATTTGCGTGAAGAAATATCCTGATCACGCAGGAGCTAGTCACTGTTGTCGCCCCAGATACGTCCTTACGGATCCATCAGATAACCCTTGCATTAGACGCCTTCAGCTCTAACACTGGGAGTAGAAACCCCGGTAACCGTACTCGTCGAACTCGACAAAGAGTTCGACGTGCAACTTAATCTAAGCATCAGCCCGTTGAGTTTCTCGCCGGATCTTCTCAGCGAGCCGCGATTCCAATCCGGCAGTAGATTCATTCGCAAAGCATTTACTCTTGAGTAATTAGGTCTCCCTTGGAGGCGCTCGGGTAGCCGTTAGCAAATCTCGCCCCTCCTGGCTGAGTCCTTGCTCGCCCACATGTCCTTGTGAAACAGGAAAGGCCTCCGGGTCATCAGTAATCCCTCAACCATAAAAAAACGTGAAGAAATTCAAAGCATTCTGCAAACCTGAATTTAAATAAATAGCTACTATTTTTAACGACATTTCCCCATCAAGAGGATAAATATATTAGTAGGCAATAACTTAGACAGTAAGTAGACAATAAGTACCTTACAGTATACGGTAGACAGAGAGAGAAATTAATCGAAATACTCATAAGGATCCGAGATAGAGCTACTATGCTAAAATAATTACTGTCCAAGAGCTTTTTATGAAAGAAATTCGTATTTTAAATCGAATTTTAATTAATTGGCTATAAAAATAAATACTGAAGGAGCACCGCTGTTACTAAGCGTACATTTCTTTCCTATATTCTAATCAAGTATCAAGATTTTATTATTCTAAAGTAATTAAAACGTATCGTTAAGATGAAGCAAGGAAGCAGTCGTTAAAGTTGAAACCGAGCGAACCAGATGTTGCATAGTTATTACGCTCTGATTAATCGCTTCGTTCAGTAGCTATGCATAATATTTTGAGAGGGAATTTATTATTATGTCGTTTTAGACATTATACTAATCCGATTTGGTGTTGCACTGAAATACGTTTTGAAATTTATTGGTGACGTGATTCCCGATGGAGACGTAATATTTCGTTTTGGATTGTCATCAATATATATTATTATTGATATAATTAAAAGATGTTTATTTCCACTTCAGACGTCATATTGATTATTGAAAAAACATTTTGATTCCCAATTTCTAGTGTTATGATTAAAATGGTTCTAAGAACTGAATGGATATATGTATATGTTATTTCGAAATGAATTGCAGAGTATTTATATATTAAATTTGTTTTTAAATATTAAAATACTCTTCATACTGTGTATTCGAATTGCTAGTATCATTTTAGCTATAAATAAACTTTATTTCCTTAAAATGTTTTAGCCCTGTTCAACTGACTTCACTCGTGACTGCGAAGATAAATCTTAGAAGGCTTTTTTAAAATTAATTCTTGTTAAATGTATTATCGATTAGAGACGAATCCAGTTTGAACCAAACGAATTTTGATTCAGATATTAATAGATATAAAACTGATATAAGATCGAATTTATGTGATGATAAACTGGGTGGAGCCCACTGAGTTTCTCGCCGGATCTTCTCAGTGGGTGGCATTTCCAATCCGGTGGTAGATTCTGCGAGGCACTGCTCTTGCTAGGGTCAGTGTTAGCATCACTCCGGTTTGAGCCCCGTGAGCTCACCTACGCGTTAGGGTGAAGCTGAAATAGCCTCTCAAGGCTATCAGAATAGGTAGGGAAAAAAAATAAAAAAAAGATAAAATGAAAGGTAGGTACGACACTCATGAATAGCTTTTAGTCAAATTCTATACTCAAGTTTTCTAAATTGTAATTTTCACTCCATCTAATCCATCGAACACCAAAATAATGCGTATTGAGTTAAAATTAATTAAATCACTTTTTGTCCACTTGACAATCTCAAAACTATCGCAATGAAACCGAAAACTTCCAGACCTTTTTCCGTAAGAGCTCTGTCAGTGTCACGAAATAAATTAAAATAACAAAGTAGTAATTTATTTTGTTGCTCTTGAAGCTTTATAGATATGTTTTTGATTGCCTTGTTACCACGTGGTTTTGGTCACAGAAAACGCTTTTGATTACTTTCGTTCTGTTCAATTAGTATCGTATCCACTGTTGTAGATGCACTCATAAATCCACACTAATACTTTAAATGTGAAAGTTAATTTTTTGTATGTTTGTGTATCTCTTCTTTTACGTCGAAATAAAACAACGGATTGTCATGGTTGTGGTTGAAATGCATTTAATCTAAACAGTATTAGGTCTGCAGATGTATCTTGAATCTGTAAGCCTACTAGGCTAGGCCTACTAAGCTTTGGTAACAGTAAATATCGGTTATTGAAAATTGAAAATATCGCTGCTAATTCTCTGTTGGATACCCACGGAAAGACATAAAGGGTACTATTATAAAATAGCAGATAAAAACAAACAGCGTCAGATATGTGTATTACGATGTTACATATTTCTGCACTACCGAAGTCGCAATATGAATTGCATCTTATTTACTAGATGATTTAAGTAAACGATAGATAAATTTATTATATGCTACATAATTATATTTTACTGATCGTAGGACGTCTTGTGTTCCCGCACCGGTAGGTACCACCGCATTGCCTATTTCTGCCGTGAACCAGTAATCCGTTTAGTTTTGAAGGGTGGAGCAGCCGTTGTGCTGTAAAAACTGAGACTATTTCAAGATAGGCGGCGGAATTGACGTGGTTGATGGTTATGGGGTCCGGTGAAAACTTCCTTTCCTATACGCCGGCGTCGTCTTGCTTAATCCTAATTTCCCTTCAAAGTAGGGCGAGCAAATGGTCCACCTAGTAGTGAAGTGATCTTCGTCGCTAATGGGCATTAGCTATGCCACAAGCACAGCCGAGCTCCTGTCTATCACAAACCTTCACTATTTGCGTTTCCCTTTTAGTAACATAGGTAATATTACTTTAATATATGCCATGTTAGAAGTCGTCGTGGCCTAAAGGATAAGACGTCCGGTGCATTCGTATTGAGTGATGCACCGGTGTTCGAATTCCAGGCGGGTACCCAGTTTTTCTAATGAAATACGTACTTAACAAATGTTCACGATTGACTTCCACAGTGAAGGAATAGCATCGTGTACCTAATAAAAATCAAACCCGCAAAATTATAATTTGCGTAATTACTGGTGGTAGGACCTCTTGTGAGTCCGCACAGGCAGGTACCACTGCCCTGCTTATTTCTGCTGTGAAGCAGTAATGCGTTTCGGTTTGAAGGGTGTGGTAGCCGTTGTAACTATACTTGAGACCTTGAACTTATATCTCAAGGTGGGTAACGCATTCACGTTGTAGATGTCTATGGGCTCCTGTAACCACTTAACACCAGGTGGGCTGTGAGGTCGTCCACCCATCAAAGCAATAAAAAAATTTGTCAGAGACCTCTATACACCGCCCAGTTCGTCCTGTCTGTCTGTCTGACGTTCACAGCAGTATCGGTGACAATGGGCTTTCATATAGAATTCGTCAATCTTTCAGTTTTATTTTTACATCAATTCATAACTAATCTATAAGTCTAAACTAATAAAAAGAACAGTGATAAAACGCAGCTATGAGCAGCCATTAAAACAAAAAAATTATGACTGTCAAAACTTAGTAACTGCTTAAGAAACCATAAAGCAAAGTTTTGTATTGAAAAGAAAATTGGAGTCATCATTGGGAAGGCGTGTAATATCCGTTTTCGATCGTTCGAAACGAGAGCTCAGAAGTTTCATTAAGCAAACAATGACGTCAGCAGGAAAATGGCGGCTAATCAAGTACAACGCAAGCAAATATCGAATCACAGTAAATATTTTCAGCGATGATTGATGATGGCTGAAAATCTCGGTGTTCGGTTTACAAAAATAAGAACTGTTTAATAAATAATACGAGAGGCGTAACGGTCGACATCAGCAGTATTTCAATTATTTGAATCAGACTAAAATTTTTAGTAAATAAATAATCGAGAGCAATCCTGTTCCGAATTAGGATTTCCTGTGTTATGGAAACTGAAGATATACATATATACATATATGTATTTTGATACTAAACCAGGCGGGCCATGAGCTCGTCCGCCCATCTAAGCAATAAAAAATACATAAACACTAAAGCAAGTGAAGTTTGAAATCGTCTTGGCCTAAAGGATAAGACGTCCGGTGCATTCGTGTGTAGCGATGCACCGGTGTTCGAATCCCGCAGGCGGGTACCAATTTTTCTAATGAAGTACGTACTTGTCAAATGTTCACGATTGACTTCCGCGGTGAAGGAAATAGCATTGTGTAATAAAAATCAAACCCGCAAAATTATAATTTGCGTAATTACTGGTGGTAGGACCTCTTGAGTCCGCACGGGTAGGTACCACCACCCCGCCTATTTCTGCAGCAGCAGTAATGCGTTACGGTTTGAAGGGTGAGGTAGCCGTTGTACTATACTGAGACCTTACAACTCATATCTCAATGTGGGTTGCGGCATTTACGTTGTTGGTGTCTATGGGCTCCGGTAACCACTTAACACATGGTGGGCTGTGAGTTCGTCCACTCATCCAAGCAATAAAAAAAGCCCTCTTAAGGCCAATTTTTTTTATAGATGAACGTCCGTTTTTCTTTATTCCTAACTAGGAACACGTTTATAATTATCTGAGGGGTGAAAGAAAAACACTCAGTGGTTTTTTGCAACACTGTCAAAATTTCAAGATCATAGCCCCAGCGGTTTTAACAGTCTTTGCGTTGATAAATCTGTCAGACAGATTAATCAATTAAATACAAAATGTTTGTTTAATAAATATTACTAAAAATTATTATAGTCGTATCGTGAACAAATTAATGAACAAGTTAATTTCAATTCAACCAAGGGCGAATTCAGCTTTGGCGCCAGGAGGGGGTCACATAGTCAAATTTTCGATGCGCTCGTTCCCAAACGTTTGCCATACAAAGTCATTATATTATATTAAATTAATTAAATATTGAAGGTATGTAGTTACATAAAATCTGTATAGTGACAAAATATATAAATAAAATCATTATGTTCAATTAGTGGTTCACCTAAGTCCTGGAACCAGCTCAGGGGGGGGATCACTGGATCCGCCGTTGAATTCAACCCTGTTTGGTTATTAGTTTTATTCGGTATAAATTATTATTGTGATCCCGGTGACATGTTCAACGTTTTCAACTTTTATGTTCGCGTATTTTATCATGTGTAATTATTTGTACGGGAAAAACATTGTCGGCTTATCAAACGAATATTAAAATTTATATTTATTAAAGTGAAAATAATTGTTGTTGAATTCGCGCGCGATTTCCATCCTCCGGATGTTCTGCTTGCTTATGGCATCTCGGACAACGAGAATGCGTTTCCTTTATAGGTCTTCTTTCGAACTCAGAGGCATGAGCTAACTTTTCTTTGAGGTATTACGGCGGTAACGTAAGAAATATCGACACTATTGCCGTACTTTTCACGGATTCTTGCAACTTTTCTTTAGACGGTAAATTTTATTCAACTGTTTTGTGATAGTGAGTTAATCTGATCAAAATTTATAGACCCACCACTGTTATAAGGATAGGAAATTATGTTTGGGATCGAATATGGATATGAAAAATGAATGAAAATTTATGCCTCAATTTCCTTACAAACTATACTCTAGAGTGGTCCTTTCTAAGCCTATCAAAATATCCTATTTAAATTTAGCGAAATTTGCTATCTAAATAGATTAGTTTCACTAACGGCATTATCTATAACCATTAACCGTCGAAATCGTCATATTAATTCAATATATTAATTAAAGTTAGTTACCAGAACTACAACATATTAAGGTCAATTCAGATGATATCTATTCATTTTAATGTAACAAATGATAATACCTAGATGATAAATTCGTTAACTACTAACTAATCTGTATTCATTTTCGGCTGTTTTTAATTATGGTAAATTTAAAATTAAATAACTTTAAATGCTACGTGTTCTGTGTAGTCGTTCTAGAATATTCTAAATTATTGGTAGGTTTCTATTTTGATCTTAAAATATTTTTGTGTAAAGGATTATTCAAGTTGAATTGCGATTTTGGAATTAAGTACCTAATGCATATCGTGGCACTCGCTAGATGCGTGGTTAAGGAACAAAAAAAGTATCTCCCTCGCATGTAAATAAAAAGGCACCTTTAAAATTGATTCCATCCAAACTCACACAACGGCTTAAAAGTTTCTAGAGCCACAAAATATTTTACAAATTCATTTCTGCCCTCACTCAAAAGCCTTTAACGTTTTTGTTGACGAGTGATGATGTAATTTTCACGGGAACACACAGTCACGGCGCGGCGTCGAGTTGTTTCTTGTTCCCCCGACCCCTTTTTGTGGCCAAACACAAGGCTTGATTGCTAGAATACAGCTTTATTATAATGTCATAGTTGAACGGAAATTTTTGCCTTTTAAATATACGCGAAAACATGCATTCGGAGTATAAACTAAAATATGACTAGTGTTGTTTAGTCAAGCAGGAAGGGTGCTAGAAGATTTTTATCGGAAATAAATAATTATTGAATAACTTTTCGACAACTTTTGTAGGCAGCGGCTTGGCTCTGCCCCTGGCATTGCTGAAGTCCATGGGCGACGGTAACCACTCACCATCAGGTGGGCCGTATGCTCGTCTGCCTACAAGGGCAATAAAAAAAAACTGACATAAACAATTTCATAACCTTAATTTGTAAATGTAAGATAGGTAATTTAATTTCTTTTTGGACCGAAGTTCCTTATGGGATGATGCGGAGGGGTACCCTAACCGAGAAAAAACGTCCGTAGCGTAAGATTTTTATTAGTAATGCACACGGTGTACGAATTAATTTTGTAATAACGTACAAAAAATAACATATTTATTTATCATTCATTGACCACGATCTCAGAGCGTTCGTTTGCGCAATACACTAACTCTTATGCAAACAACCGTGAATGAAGTGTACCACAATAAGTTCGCACGTTACCGAATGACCGTGGGTTGTTGCGAAACCTCCAGTTTTATTTTCTTTATACATGAATAGAACTTAAAATTAATATTTTTATAATAAGAAACTTCGTTCCTATCCGTTGTCCCACGACATCACACATATTTTTTATTTGCGTTTGTAGGCAAAGTAACGCCGCACTCAAATTCCGTACCCGTGTGAAGTCCGTCATTCAGCGCAGACAACAAAATTCATCTATACTAATAATAAAAAGAGGAAAGATTTGTTTGTTTGTTTGTTTCGAATAGGCTCCGAAACTACTGGACCGATTTGAAAAATTCTTTTTCCATTAGAAGCCGACATTGTCCCTGATGAACATAGGCTACTTTTATTTATTTATTTTTTATTTTATTTTTTTGGTTTCATGTGTGTTTTAATGTTTCCGAAGCGAAGCGAGGGCGGGTCGCTAGTTGTTAAATAAAATCGTAAAATGAAAAACACAAAACGTCATATTTACCCTGTGACTTGCCGTAAATCAGGTCTGTACAAACATTCCTCGAATAATCCCGGGGTTGAATTATTTTACGTAATCCACGTTACGGTAAGACCGTGTCTATAAACGGGCATACGTTGTTTGTTATAACGCGTTATTTTAGTCACGTACCCTGTTAAGTAGACGTGAGAGATCCTCGCTTGGCTAACAAAATTATGACGGTAAAACTTGAATGTTGTTCTGGTTATTAATTTCAAACTGTAGCTCTTACGGTGTGGCATTTAAATTTTGTTATTGTTACATTAGATGGATATGTAAAGTCGTGAAGTCGTCGTGGCCTAAATGATAAGACGTCCGGTGCATTCGTGTTGAAGCGATGCACCGGTGTTCGAATCCGAGGCGGGTACCAATTTTTCTAATGAAATACGTACTCAACAAACTTTCACGATTGACTTCCACGGTGAAGGAATAACGTCGTGTCATAAAAATCAAACCCGCAAAATTATAATTTTCGTAATTACTGGTGGTAGGACCTCTTGTGAGTCTACACGGATAGGTATCACCACCCCGCCTATTTCTGCCGTAAAGCAGTAATGCGTTTCGGTTTGAAGCGTGAGGGAGCCGTTGTAATTATACTTGAGACCTTAGAAGTTATATCTCAAGGCGGGTGGCGCATTTACGTTGTAGATGTCTATGGGCTCCAATGACTACTTAACACCAGGTGGTGGGTTGTCCACCAATCTAAGCAATAAAAAAAAAGAATGCATGGGATAATTTGTCCGGTTTGAATACATAGAATATAGATACTCCGAGTTTTTATTTTTATTGTATGGATAGATGGATCAGTTCACGGCTCACCCAGTGTTAAGTGGTTGCCGTAGCCAATAGACATTAACAACGTACATAAATGCCACCACCTACTTTGATACATGTGTTCTAAGTCTCAGTTTTATAGTATAACGGCTTCCCTACCCTTCAAATTGCGATAAACGCATCGACTTAATAAAAGATTATCCATTCATACAAGCTTTTAAGCTACGATATTCCTTTGAGAAGAAAACATTTAAAACGCGATATACCCAATGGAGCAAATAACGATTATGAATACAATATTATGAAAAAGCTTTTTAATGTATGTCGGCATATTGTGGATGTGAACACCTTTTGTGTTAATAATTATGAATAGCTCATATATTTTCTAACATATTCGTGCCACTAGAGCGATTAATTCACCCAAAGATATATCCGTGACCAGTACAGTCAAACCTACAGGTATATTTTACTAGGTTTTTCTGTAATCTATGTAATTTTAAGTGATTAATACGAAACCCGAGCTCTCCAGCATACAATACTGATAGCATAAATTATTCACCTAAAAGTGTTGGTTTCTAGGCGTACATTTTGTTATTCTATCTATACCAATTTTTTTTATTACCCTTATAGGCAGACTAGCATATGGCCCACCTGATGGTGAGTGGTTACGGTCGCCCATGGACTTCAGCAATGCCAGGGGCAGAGCCAAGCCGCTGCCTACCGTTAAGTACTCTTCACAAGCCTCGTTTGAAGAGCCTTTCGATTCGACCTTTCGAATATTTTCATAAGGTTTCATACAATTTTGACCATCAAAAAATTATGAAAAGCACATATTTATAAAAATTACTTATGAGCCACACTATAAAAGTAAGGGTACCAGGAGAGAAACCTTCCGTGAAGTTCAACAATAATTATAAAAAGATCCCAATCCATAACCGAATTTACTACACAAAAGGATAACTTAGGAATAATAAAACATTTTATCTATTGATATGACATTATAAATATTTCTCATTATTCTGTGTGCCATAGCATCTTGTTCTTCGTGGTTCGTTCAAACTGCTGACCGAAAACTAAAAATTAACAAGGCAATCATTTCTATTCTTAAATTAAGAAACATCTATCTTTAGATGATTGCCGTATTTCCGTTATTCACTTGCTGGTTTTTCTTTCAACTGTGGTTTCTCTGACAACATCAGGTACTTTCCTCGAAAAAGTTCAGTATCCAGTAGAAAGTAGCTGTACAAGTCAGTTAAACCTAAAAAGTGCAGACGATCTACATTTCAGGATCATAAGAACTCGTAAGGTGACATTTCGTTGACTCACGTCACAGAACTAAACATTTTTACTCATCCTCTATTTTGACATCATTTTATTGTACTTCCATTCAAAATTTAATAATCAAAATTTAAAGTTTTCTCGACATGACGATAAATTAATCATGTTATAATAAAAATCGATCAATTCAATTGCTTTTTTTGGTTAACGAATCTATTTCGTATTCGTTAAAAGACTGTGTTAAAAAATTTTGCTTCTCTGATTTGTACAAGGCTACACGAAACATCCAAAATAAACAGTGCCAAATCGCACAAGTTGTGTTTTCTGTACAGCAGCATTCTTTATTTTTTCAGTAGAACATTAAATAAATGTGGGAACACTAGAAATTCGTACACGATATCCTTTGTTGGCGTTTCCTTTTCATATCTCTGTAACTGTTGGCTGTATGCCAACACCGGGGTATGGATCGTGAGCAGTTACGGCGTCAACTTGGATTTGTTTTTCCCGTTTTGTTTGTTTTTCCAATGAGGATCGCTCACTGTGATTTAATTCGTGGGGAGGCTTCTGACATTGTGTGATCTCTTAAACACAAATACTTTATTGGATAATAGTTTTTTTGTTCCGCATATTTTCAAGGTTAAAACTTTTTTTTCTACCTATGCTAATAGCCTTGAGAGGCTATTTCAGCGTGTAGGTGAGCTCACGAGGCTCGAACCGGGGTGTTCCTAACACTGGCCCTAGCAAGGGCAGTGCTTCGCAGAATGTACCACCTGATCGGAAACGCGACCCACTGAGAAGATCAGGCGAGAAACTCAGTGGGCTGTGTCTATGGGTTAATTTACTAACTGTAGACAGTACCTACTAGCAGTTTGTAGGCAGCGGCTTGGCTATGTCCTTAAGATTGCTGATGTCATGTGGGCCATATCCGCATCTGTCTATAACTTCAATAAAAAATATTATTTCTTACTTGCTTAGGCAGAAAGAGCTCACAAGCAGTGGAAGTCTCAGTTGTATGTCCATCCCATTCCGCCACCCAATTGGAATACGGCTTTGGTGGTAAAAATGAGCAGAAAATCAGTGTACGAAAATTAATTATTAGCCCCAGTCATTTGATAGTTGAAAACAAACAAACATACTGTTTAAAACATTTATTACTTTCTTTTTGAAATTTCGATAATATACTATGATTGCTTTACAATTAGTAAAGTAACTAACAAATGCATTAGGTAACATTAGACGAACCATTTTGATTGTCGAATTAAAATATTCATCATTTGAAAATCACTCATTTAACGGAAACATAATTAAAATTCAGTTATCATAAAATTTCAATTCATTTAAAAAACTAAAAAATTAGTGTGAAGATTTGGTCTGAAACTTACATAAGAGAGTAATAAGAGAGTAAATAGTTATTTTTATAAAATTACATATCTCCTTTACAACTTTGATAATTACACCATATTTCACGCATCTTATTTATTAGAAATTGAGACGCTTAAGGCACAGCGAAATTACATCTAGATATATTATAATACGTAAAACTACATAGACACTCTTGGTAACGATTATTTAAACTATTCTGCAAATTGTGATATGTACAAAAATATTTTATTCAATCTTCACTATCTAGCTTAATCTAATTCTTATCATAAATGGATAACGGATTAAAACGATTTAAATGCAATGGACATGATGATTTAAAATAAATAGCTAAAGACAGCACCACGAAAAAATAATTAGAATAAATATTATTAGTATTAAAAAAAAAACTTGAGAACTAAATGTTTAAATAAAGCCGTTTACACGAAAATAACATGATGCTTATAAAACATTCATTAAATTCACTTGTTTCGTTTCACACACGGCGTTGGCACAGTTTCTATTACATTTAGTCTCGGTTTTAGTATCGGCCCTAATTCTAGAACCGATACTCCTCAAATCAGGCGGTCGTTCTACGTTGCCTCTCCAGCTGCTTTCTGTGGCTCTGACGCTTCCTGGCAATAATAGCTATTAATATCACAACTACAGCTATAGCTACACCGATTCCTATCCACCAATACAAATTGTAGGAAGCTTCTTTAGGAGCTACATCCTTGTTTTGGTCCTTAGCTACAACGGGGTTCTTGATCTCCAAAACGCCTACAGTAGAAGTTTCAATACCGAATTTTGAGTTAATGTCATCACCCGTGTTTATTACGTTTTCACTTAAATCTTCATGTGTTTCCACTTTTTGAGGTAATTCAGTCGTTTCTGGTATCGTGGGTATTTCATTAACTTCAGGCTCCACATCGAAGTCATCAACTTCCAAGTAATCATATGGTTCTTCGTTATCAGCGGAAGGTTCCAGTTGGTTGTCTAGATATTCATCTAAGAGTCTATAATAGTCTGTTATTCCTGTATATTCCAGACTATTTTCTCGTTTCCCCAACAGATCACTTATCATTTCAGGCCAGCTTGTACTGTATCCTTGCATCATTATGTCACTGCAAATTTTAATTGAAAGAAATTAAATGATGATAATGTAAGATTAAATTGTAAAATTAGATTTAATTATTGAATTAGTTTACTGATTTGTGATGTTAATTAGTCCATCTTTTGTAGGTAACAATTAACTAAGACATATGGTATGGTATTTACTTACACTAATCGGTCATTGTGTTGGGAAACGTATTGAATAAGATCGTCATCATCGGACATAAGTTCGTCAGCAAAAGATAAGTATATTTGATACTTTAGAATGATTCCGAGAAATTTTCTAAAAAAAATAAAAAAATGTTAACTTTACGGGAAAATATCTATGTAATTCGATTTCTTGTTCAACATTAAAAGAACTAACCCGATAAATGGTTTATTGAAAACCATATAGGGATCTCCGAGGAAGTCCGAATCAGATGATTCGATAAGAGAAAAATTGGAGCGGAAATCACTCCAGCTCCGGGGAATTTTTGCATATGGAATTGATCCCATGAGGACTTTCAGTCTCCATTCATCTGCAGCCAAATAAAAATTTAATCTGTAAAGTAATTACGTTTATTAGGACAAGTTTAAAAGAAAAAAATGTATTATAATGAAATTAAATTAAACATTTTATTGTTCACTCACTTTGGCAGATCTCTAAGCGCCGTGATCAGTTGCAAGACTAACCGATGAAAATTTTGATTGTAATTAAATATTTCGATCGGGAACAGACCGGCTCTGTGTAAAGCATGGGGATTTAGGGACAGGAGGGACGTAAATCCTGGTATAGCTTCATAGATGGCTGTAAGAAAGAAACAAACAAGTTTATAAATAACAAAGTTTCTGAAGCATGTGATAGATAGCGTGGATGTTGGACTTACCGGAATATCGCGGGGCTTCTCTCAGAATGTAAGTATTGTTACTGTGCAAATTGATAATTTGCTTATACTTTATCTTCATTACGGCTTCATGGGCTTCTATGTAATTTGCTAAACTAACATCCTTGCAGGTGACGGCCCTCATTTTATTAGGCTGACACCAGTCCACCAATGTTGTTGGACAGGTGCTATTAAATATTGATTCAGAGAAAACTTCAGGATTCATTTCGCCAAAGTTCAGAGCTGTAATTAGTTTAGCTGCTTGCTTGAACGCTTTCAACCCTCCGAGGTCCTGCGGATAACAAATATTTATTTATGTACATTGGAAAATGTGATTATATGGTCTGTTTAACTTGATAAACAAACAGGTACCTTCAATTGTAGATTTGCGTGAACTTTCTGATAAATTCCCGCGTGTTTTGGTAATAGGCTCTCTATTAAGTTAGACCAATCTTCTCCTGTGAGCGACCCTGTTGCATAATATTTGAATAATAAAAAAACATTAAAAATTTACTTAATTTTAGTTTTTTAAACATCTTCCAAACCAAAACAAAACTAGTTTCTTCTTTCGGATACCTAACTTCTGTATTTCAATCCATTAAACAATTGTTAGGACTGTCTAATAAAGATCTGAATTTTCTAGTTGTAAAAATCAGGGGTTAGCCGCCAGTTTCGCGGGAAGTTCGCAACAATAAAACTATACAGTTTATTTCGGGGTTACAGGGTCATAAATATTTAACGTGCTGAAGATTTGTGTTGTGTTCGAGTAAAACGGTTCTGTGTTATGGGCGAACAAATTTTGGAAAACGTTCAATGCATTTTCAACAATTTTGGTTCAGCTTTTAAAAGTGCGATGAAAGTATTATAATCAGATAATATCTGAAGAGAAACACAATAAGATAATACAATAGTATATCATATTATTGGTATAAACATTTTTACCGCTTAATCAAAAAATATAAATTTGTATAATTTGAATATTTCGACGTACCTACGTAATAATATAAAACTAAATTTAGCAAGTGAGTTGAGTTTCTTATATCTTTTTAAATGCGTTAGCACAATGTGTGACTTAATAAGAGTAAGAACAAACTATAACGCAAAGAACAAACTAGAAGAGGCAGAATAATTTCTAACAATCACCTCCAGACAATCAACAATAGACAGTAGGGCTGACAGACTATGAATATTAATCAATTAACAATTTCGATTCACATAAAGAGATTGGAAAAAAAAAAACCATGCACCATATTGTAAATAATTCAAAGAAACACGATAACAGTTTTAATCTTAGGACAAACGCAGAATACTATTACGAATTGGTATAAACTTTCGCGCTTATTTACATTGTATACAATATTATTTGACGGGTTCTTAGTGGTCTCAAAGTCGTCATAGCTTAAAGGGTAAGACGCCCGGTGCATTCGTATCTAACGATGCAACGGTGTTGGAATCCCTCAGACGGATACCATTTTTTCTAATGAAATACATGCTTAACAAATGTTCACGATCGACTTCCACGGTGAAGGAATAACTACGTGTAATAAAAATCAAACCCGCAAAATTATAATTTACGTAATTACTGGTGGTAGGACCTCTTGTGAGTCCGCACGGGTAGGTACCACTACTCCGCCTATTTCTGTCGTGAAGCAGTAATGCGTTTCGGTTTGAAGGACGGGGCAGCCGTTGAAACTATACTGAGACCTTAGAACTCATATCTCAAGGTGGGTGGCGCATTTACGTTGTAGATGTCTATGAGCTCCTGTAACCACTTAACACCAGGTGGGCTATTTTGGCGCTGAAGTAAGCGTCATGATCAAGGGAAGAGAGTCCACCAGTCTATTTGTGGCCATAACTAAACTCATTAAACTTAAACTCATTAAATCGTGGTAAGAACTCGTCAAATAGTGTTCACAATAAAGACGAAAGCTTCAAACTATGTTTCTCCCTGATGCATCATTTTGTCCTTTGACGTGCTCTGGTTGTCGTCTCGCTTTCCAGCACAACAGGGATTCAAAGAACTTGCGGCTTTTATTAATTAAAACTACAGCTACAGTGTCAGGTTTACCAAAGGTTAAAACGGGAGTATCGAGTTTTGAAAAGTTTTCTCGTTTAAAACATGGTGAAGTTTTGATGCAGTCGTTCAAATCAAGTGTGTACAACAGCTCGATTTGATTTGCGAAATATCAGAATTTATATCGATAATTCTCTTTGTTTTTTTTGCACACTAATCAGAAAAAATTAAAGCACTAAGTAACATTTTTGGAACGAAGTTCCTTATGGCACGATGCGGAGGAGTACCCTAACCGGGAAAAAACGTCCGTAACGTAAGATTTTTATTAGTAATGTACACAGTGTACGACTTAACTTTGTAATAACGTATAAAAAATAACATATATTTTTATCATTCATTGACCACGATCTCAGAGCGTTCGTTTGCGCAATACACTAACTCTTATGCAAACAACCGTGAATGAAGTGTACCACAATAAGTTCGCACGCTACCGAATGACCGTGTGTTGTTGCGAAGCCTTCAGTTTTATTTTCTTTATACCTCGAATATAACTTAAAATTAATATTTTTATAATATCCCCACGACACCAGTGTCTCACCACACCAGTGTCTCACGACACCACACATATTTTTTCATATTACTTTTGTTTTCAATTGCGTTTTCAAATGCGGTATTAATTATAGCATGTATTATATCCGGTGTTTTTCGAATTAGGACATCACGATGCCATATTTAAGAAAAAGTATTATAAAAATCTGTTTAACATTTCTTTTGTCATTGTGTAACAAGCATCAAAACACACAACCTTTCACATTTATGATGCGATATCTAGACCACCTTGACATCTACACCACCTTGACACATGAGTTCTAATGTCTCACTATTTTAACAGCACAACGGCTGCCCCACCCTTCAAATCGAAACGCATTACTGCTTCACGGCAGAAATAGGTAGGGCGGTGGTACCTACCCGTGCTGACTCTAGAGGTCCTACAATGTTATAATTCTTATTCTGGTAGTAGTTGAAATAGCCCCTTAGGCTAACCACGATTAAGTATCGAAATAAAAAAATGGGACGAAAAAGCGTAAGAAAAACATGAACATAACTTACTAAATAAATGAACAGGCAAGGGCTTCCCAATGGCGTCCAATCCCTTAAGCTTCAAGGCCACGTACTTATGTAGTTTTGTGTACAAAGGCTTAATTTTGTCCCATAATTCCCTGGCTTTTAGAGTTGCACCTTCGTATTCAACTAACTCGTCCCAATAGTCTTCAAGAGTGTTGTATTCTGCGCAAATACAATATGGAATTATAATTATATAAAAACTTAATATTTAAAAAAAATTGGATTAGCAAGTCCTTCTAAATGATGAATACAAGCTTTACGATTGAGGGTTATTCTCAAGCCGTCGTTGATATTAAGTAATTACATCCATCAAATTTAGCTCACGCAATAACTGAATGCATATTGATACTCAATTAATGGTACAAAAACCAGTCACTCTGTTAATGAGAAACAAGTTATGTGAAAGGTAACAGTAAAGTTGGATCAAATTTAAAGTAAATAAACAGAAAAAAACTAACAGGGCCAAACCATATCCCAGAAATTACTTAAACTAAAAAAATACAAATACAGAATTGAATTGAATCTTTTACAGAAATATATATATATATATATAGAGAAAGTAATTAATTTCCTCAAGTATGCAAAGTTTACTTCTCAAAGCGGTAATCTAGTCCCGGAGACAATATTTCATCCGAATATTCAAAGCAAAAATATCGTTAAGAACACATTAAGTTGAATGGATTCAGGCTGATAAAACTGTAGTACCTTATTTTACGACACAATTACCAACGCCGACAATAGAGCTAATCTTTCGGATTGATGGATTGAATCTTATTCACTGATCTTTATCTATGTATATTCAAAAGATTTGTGAACAAAATTAAGGCAAATCAAATTTTACTCAACTCAAAACAGATTATCAGTGAATTAGCAATATCGCAAAAAATAATAACCGCATTTTGTATCTGAAGTATTATTACCGGGCTATTTCCGAGTGAGGGGAAACAGTTTAGTTCAATTATATCCATTAAAAACGCAGGCTTGCTCATGCAAAAAAGAATTCTTCAAAGCTTTAAACGTTAGAGGTGGTGTTCATTACCGATGTTATGAGGTAGGTAAAGCCTAATTGCCTGTTAAAATATTGCGAGCCAAGTTGAGAGCCAACCAAGAGAAGGACTTATGCTATGAAGTCACAAGTCCGGTCTCTTGTGAAGAACTGCATCCCATTTTGGGATCGGAGCTCCTAGGTACTAAAGCGGGTGAAACCCGGAGCTCTCAGGGGGCTGGGTCACGGATGGAGCCCCGGTCCCGATCCCCTGCTCGGCAGCGGCGGATTTCTGCGTAGTGAGGAGAGCTTTGCCAAGTTGAGTAATATAACATGTTCTTTTATAAAAAAAAAAGTCCTAAGTTGTAGACAGCGGTTAGAGTGAGCACCTGACGTTTATGAGAGTCTGTGACCATTCACCGATCATAATGATCGTATTTGACATCTAAAGACTAGATAAAGTGTCTAGTAAAATAGCTATCTTATCACAAAATAATAAAAACGCTACATTTTACATTTTTTTGATATTTACTTATGTATATATGTAAATTAAGAAACTAGGTAGCTAAATCTAAAAAATAAATTAATATAGGTACTTTGAAAAGATCATAGTTAAGAATATGAAACGATTACAATTTCAAAATGATAAAAATATATATATATTCGAAAGCTATGACGTAATTCAATAGATCTTCTTTTATAAACAACCCTATTCAAATAACAATACGAGATACTCACGATATTCCGATTGAAATGAAAGGGTTTTTAGAACTGGAATTCTGTACTTGAGAACAATATGAGAATCCTTTCACTGGTAAGGACTTCAACTTGCCCTTTATTGAATACGTTTAGTAGTTGGAATTCAGTATCATAAGAACAGTAGTTCGAACATTATTTTCATCAATAGAACGAATAATTGTGATATTATTTGTTTGAATTGATAAATCTCTTTTTGTAACTCCGATCGATCGAATCGAACTGATTATTCCCAATTCCTAATTTGTAGGCAGCGGCTTGGCTCTGCCCCTGGCATTGCTGACGTCCATGAGCGACGGTGACCACTTACCATCAGGTGGGCCGTACGTTCGTCTGCCTACAAAGGCAATTAAAAAAAAACCTTATATTCCCAATTTAAGCGTTTAAAAATTATTCAAACATAAATCTGTATTGCGGTAGTAACGAATGAAACCTCATGGAACCTCAACATAAAAAAATCTTATACTGTAACTGACATATTGAATGACATGTATATATTAATACGTGAAGCAAAAACTTTGTATCCCTTTTTACGAAAATTGCGCGGACGGAGGAGTATGAAATTTTCTACATTTATAGAGAATATAGAGAAGAAGTGCACAATGCTAATATTTATTTAAAATAATGCATAAAAGATACATTAAATCAATAAAGAAAACATTACACACACTACCATGTATTTGACACACACACACACACCCGCATGCATACTATTTGTTTATTCTCAAACTTTTCTTTGCAGTCTGTCAGTTATAATCTGTCAAATTGAGAATAGATTAAATACTGTTTACTCTTTATTAATATTTGTCTAAAGGGTAGTCTTGACGAAATCTGTGATTAAAGAAGTATAATAAATAGTCCTTGACAATAGAATCATAATAGTGTACAAATTTATAATTTCCATTAGTTATAGTCGAATTTCGATTACCAGGGGACCGCTAGTCCTAATAAACATCTAATAATACGAAAATATATGATTAGTTTGTTAATTATATTTTATAATTATATTATCAACATCAAATTACTACTTACTTACTTTGTTCTATTTAACAGTGGTGTGAAAACGTTTTTTTTTTTAACAAATAAACTTATCTTACTAAATCAAACTTACTGTTCTGTTTCGAAGCGTTTCTTAGCAACGGCAGAATATGCTCAAGGTAATCAGTCATATTTGGTAGGTTCTTCTCCCAAGATATCTTCATACGACGCAGTGTCTCCTCATCTTGCTGCCTTGCCAAGTTATAGTGTAACTCTGCCAACGGCAAACAATGTTTATGATATCATATAAACATTTAGTTGTATTAATATTTTTGCGCCAATATATATCAAGAAATTTTGGCACTAGAAGTCTTAAATTATGAGCTGCGTTTCACATTCATGAGCGTTTTGACTTTACAAATGAAAAATTACATGCTTCACATTATTTCCACGATGAAATATAAAAGGCGGAAAAGATAAAAGTATCCGCGTAAAATACTAATGAGCTCGGAATTCTTGCGTTACTGATAAGACAATTTTACGAGGCATGTCAATTTCATTAAATGAGCAAAAAAAAGTTGACTTTGTTTACGTGAGGTATGTATAAAAATAAACGTAAACAAATCTAAGAGACGCGGCGTTAATGAAGTCGAGAAGGTCCTTTTCCGTTTGTGCAAGCGTGAAATCTCGAGCGCTGTTATATTCGTGCAAAAATTTTACAAATTGCCCTTACGAGGAATGAGAAATTAACTTTTTACATGGCAATTCGTCTCGGGCTGTGGAGTTATTAAAAAGTTTCCGTAAGTTTTTTTTTTTTTTATAAAATTCATAATGACTTCTGAATTTCTCCACAGACGTAGCCGGCTCTTTAATTTGTCTTTTAAATTCCTTGTACATTGTTCCTTGTAGGTACATATTCTGTAATCGAACGTCCACTGTAATGTTTATTAGGATTTTAATGGTCTCGTGTAATTACATTAATTACTATTTGTATTTCGGAAATTGATTTTTTTTTAAACTGTCTACTTGCTTTTTGTATTTTTTGTGTGTTTTATATATGTAAAGAAAGTGTACAAACTGTTTGAAAGGCACTTCGAATTAGTGTAGAATTTCATTAAAAAGCTGTGACAGAGATGAACAATTGTGAAGTTATAAAATTATTTTCTATTTTCACAATACGTGTGAACGAATTTACTATAAACATACTCAAAATGCCATTTCTTGTTTTCAAAGAGCAATATATTGAAGCCTTATTTTAAATGATATAAAAAATTACAATTAGAAGCTCATAAATATTATTTATATGTAAACGTTTTTTGTCATGGAAATAGTGCACATCGTTTTCAAACAAATTTTAATCTTGTTCTCACCTCGTAAAGTGCAGTTTGTACTGGTGCCACAATCGTAGTTCGTAGCTGTCCGAATCTTGTGCAGAGCCATGTCCCCAAACGTTACGAGCTGTTAAAGTAAATGAGCTATTGTTAAATCTATACTTCTATATTATTATTATTTTATTATTATTAATTAATTAAGTTATTTAATATATATATATATTATTATAAAGAGGAAAGATTTGTTTGTTTGTTTGTATTGAATAGGCTCCGAAACTACTGAACTGATTTGAAACATTCTTTTACTGCTTGGAAGCTACACTATTCCCGAGTGACATAGGTTATAATCTTTTGTGAAAAAAATTTGGGATCCTTGCTAAAACTCCAATAATGTAACCCAAGTTGTAAAAAATTACCTAAAATATTCTTTACATCGCGTGCCCTGCGAAAACTATTGACGATACAATAAAATAATGTACTACGAATTTGTAGAACACATTATTATTTACAAAAAGTGTCGCGACAGCATATGTCTAAACTATTGTAGTAATTGCGCAAAAAGTGTTCTTTTATTTAAAAAAAAAAATAACGTCAAATATCCTTGAAATTTTTGTTAAAGATCCGAGCAAAGCCGGAGTGGGTCGCTAGTTAATAATAAACGAATAAGAAATAGTTCCGAATATTAATATTAGTGTCGAAACTTGAGAAAAAAAAACAAAGTAATGGTTCTCTTAGTATTAAATAGCTGCGTAGCGCTGACTCGCCGAATACATCTGGTCAGATATAGGGTTATACTGTATGCCAAGAAGAATTAAATACAAAACAAATAAAATTGTTTTTAATAAGAACGAACACAGTTCTCACTTATGAGTCTAAGTTTTAAGACTATAAAATCTTAAGCGTCATACATACCAAAAAATTAACTTTTTTTTGTTTTATTTATTTATTTATGTATTGCTTAGATGGGTGGACGAGCTCACAGCCCACCTGGTGTTAAGTGGTTACTGGAGCCCATAGACATCTTTTTTTTATTTTTTTTTATTGCTTAGTTGTGTGGACGAGCTCGCAGCCCACCTGATGTTAAGTGGTTACTGGAGCCCATAGACATCTACAACGTAAATGTGCCACACACCTTGAGATATAGTTCTAAGGTCTCAGTATAGTCACAACGGCTGCCCTACCCTTCAAACCGAAACGCATTACTGCTTCACGGCAGATATAGGTGGGGCGGTGGTACCTACCCGTGCGGACTCACAAGAGGTCCTACCACCAGTAAGATATAAGTTAGTAAGTAGTAAGTAGTAAGTTAAGATATAAGTTCTAAGGTCTCAGTATAGTTACAACGGCTGCCCCACCCTTCAAACCGAAACGCATTACTGCTTCACAGCAGAAATAGGCAGGGTGGTGATACCTAATTGCGGAGCCACAAGAGGTCCTACCACCAGTAATATAGTCTATACGTATATCATCTTTGAAATTTATATATAGTCATAGATCACCTATGGAGAAATACTTTTCATAGCAGGTAACGTTCAGAAACAATATATCATTAAGGAACCACGCAAGCATTGACGTCATAAATATAAGTGATGATTTATGTCCAATTACTTTCAAATACCACTTCTATTGCAATAAAATCGTGGAATATATCATAGTTCAAACAAATACTGTGGATAGCTTTTTTGTATTTGCTGGATTCAAAATATAGAAGTGTTTTTTTTTTTATTGCTTAGATGGGTGGACGAGCTCACAGCCCACCTGGTGTTAAGTGATTACTGGAGCCCATAGACATCCACAACGTAAATGCGCCACCCACCTTGAGATATAAGTTCTAAGATGTCAAGTAAGTTACAACGGCTGCCCCACCCTTCAAACCGAAACGCATTACTGCTTCACGGCAGAAATAGGCAGGGCGGTGGTATCTTCCCGCGCGGACTCACAAGAGGTCCTACCACCAGTAAACAAGACAGTACATAGAAGAGTACGTTTGCACATTAATTTATTAAATTTGTGTTCCTAGTTTTTGAATTGTGAAAACATTGGTTATATTGTATTAGGTATATTTGTCGTACAAGTCATACAAGCGCATTATGCGAGAATACTCTTACAATGCGTATCCTATAACGCGGATCCAATCTATCGTGTTATAGGGGGGATTACTGTATTAGGCCTATCGGTAATACTAACCCGAATCCACTGTTCACTTTCCATAAGCGTGTCGCCAGGTTGCAACAGAAGCTTAACTTTGCGTCTCAGGATATTGTCGTCCGGGGCTAAAGCGTGAGCGGTAAGGGTGTTCTTCACTTCCGTTGTTTGATGTTGAGAAAATAGGCCAAACGATTTGTCTCGTTCCAACTGTAAGTATAGTATCATATCTGTATATTATTATTAATACGTGAAGCAAAAACTTTGTATCCCTTTTTCCAACACTTATAGAGAGTATAGAGAAGGAGTGCACAATGCTAATTTTTTTTTTAAATAATGCTTAAAGTATACATTAAACCGATAAAGAAAACATTACACACACTAACATGTATTTGAGACACACACGCATTTATACTATTTTGTTTATTGTTAAAGTCTGTGCTCAAGTTAAATTAATATTGATTTCTTTAATATTATTTATCTATAGTGTAGCTTTGCGAAATCTGTGATTATAGAAGTATAATATAGTCTTTGACAATAAATAGAACCATAATAATGTTCAATTTATAATGTAAATTAATAATTATAGTCGAATTTCGACTACCGGGCGATCACTAGTAACTGTTAATTATCACAAGAAACATTATTTTAGGCTTAAATTTGAATGCGCTAGATGTGTTGGCGACCTTATTCCCCACTTGACGCTAAAAAAATTTTTTGTTTAGATTGGTGAAGCAGCTCACGATCCACCTGGTGTTAAGTAGTTGGCCCATAGACATCTACAACGTAAATACCGCGACCACCTTGAGATATAAGCTCTTAGGTCTCAATTTTTACAGTACAACGGCTGTCCCACCAAACCGAAACGCATTACTTTAACGCATTAGTTGGTTAGAGGAGCTTATAAGCTTTAAGTCCTGAACGTTGTCATCTGACTTGAAACATAAGTTCGATGTCACAATGGTAATGTGGCTGCCTCACCCTACAAATTGAAGCGCATGTTTGCTTTGCGACAGGAATAAACAGGGTTCTGGTACCTTTTTTTGTGAGTACTAATATTCACTGGTAGATCGGTTATGTACGTATGTACTACAAGGTTTGGAAATACGTTCCTTATTTGCGTGAGGTGTTTTAAATATAATTCAGTTAACTCCCTAAGGTTTGCTGAGATTTTATCAGATGGAGTGGTGTATGTAAAGCTCACCCTAAAATGTATAGTTTTTTTTCTGTTTTTGATGATATTGCTAAGAAATACCGTTTCCTTCTAAATACATTTTTACTTTTAGCACGATTTATAAGAGGCGAACCTTTAGATGTAGTCCTTTGCTGCTGCCAGTGAGCTCACTCCAAGCGGCACTGGACCTTTGCTCGCAATGATCTACATAGTCCATTTCGACCAGGTCTATCATAGAAACCAGCCATCTTCGATCGTCGTCACTTGAAGACGTTCCTCGAAGAGTAGGACACGACGCAAGTAGTAAGAAGAAAACGAGGAGAGTGAACGTCCCCATTGTGAACCTGAAATAAAGAAATCACGGTTAGCTATATTAATTCTCATCATATTTGTGCCAATTGCAGAATGATACTTCCTTGACTTATATTTTTGTATTGCTTAGACGGGTCTACGAGCTCACGGCCCACCTGGTGTCAAGTGGTTACTGGAACCTATAGACATCTACAACGTAATGCCACCAACCACCTTGAGACATGATTTCTAAGGTCTCAGTACAGTACAACGGCTTCTAGTGTGTAACAACAAGTTACTTTAGCTAGCTTGTATTTTGTATGAAGTAAGTCAGTCAATAAACGACCGTCGACCAAAACATTTGTTTCTTTTAGATATCCCACACATCACAGGCTGCCTCACCCTTCAAATCGTAACGCATTACTGTTTCACGGCTGAAATAGGCAGGCTAGTGGTACCTCGCGGCTTCACAAGAGGTCCTACAATCTCATCCCATCCTAGTTTGATTTTTATTACACAATGTATTCCTTCACCGTGAAAGTCAATCGTGAACATTTATTAAGTACGTCTGTAGTTAGAAAAATTGGTAACCGCCTGCGGGATTCGAACACCGTTGCATCGCTCGATACGAATGCACCGGGCGTCTTATCTTTTAGGCCACGACGACTTAATGTATTATGTAAATCTCTTTCATAGGTTTTCGGAGATCTGGATTTTAAGCGGCCTACATTCAACCTAAATATTATGTATTATTCATTAAAATTCACATTCTAGAAGTAATCATAGCAAAATTTATTTTAAATACATAAATACTCGTTTAACATTATTTGTGTGTTTTCTTAAAATAAATTGCGACAGATACACAGATATAACGAAATAAAAATCACTCCTTCCTAAAGCTTATCCATACAGCAAACATATTCGATATGAAAGCAAAAGGATCTAAGTGAGCTTTCCTTTGACAAAAAAATCTGAACGTTTTTACTTATAGAGCTGATGCCCTGACTTCTAAACAGCCTGAAGATATTGGTAAATGCTATTGATGTAATGATTTTTTGATGTGCCGAGACCTTATCGGAAATATTACAGGAAAAGATTGCAAAGTCGCTTGAATTGGTAAACATACATATAAGTAGGTATATAGGTGAAAAGAAAACGTCAAAGAGCAATCACCAAAAGCAAATAAGAAAGCAATTTTTTAGGCATGCTTTTTAGAATTCCTGCCTCCATAAATCGAATAGGTACACATATTCCATATTTTGTAGAGTTTTGACCTACTAAATTGTGTGTAAATTCAACTTATTTGCATTTATAAATAGTAATTGTTTTACTACAAAATCTATGAACATTTTCAAGTAAAAATTCAACTTTTTTAAACGGCAAGTGGATGTCACGAGCATCGTATTTCATTATTCAATATTGACCTTCTGAATCCAATTTTAAAATTTCATCGATTCTTTAACACATTGCTTATTTTTATAGTTCCATAGAACGAAAGAAGAAGCAAGCACAAAGGTTCCAATTTATCCTACGAATCTTTTGATCTTCCAGACTTTTTGCTTAGTATGAGCAAACAAGCTTACTATCTTAGTTCAAGACCTGCCAACGTTGCAATAACATCATGTTTCAATCGTTTTATCCCTTGCACAACTAAACCAAATCCCAAAACAATTTCGCTTCAGAAATAGGCCGAATTTACCTCATCTGATTCACTGTACGTCCGGTGAAGTTTTCCAATGCCAATCAATGACTTGAGTTGATTGACATCATCGTTGATATCATCATGTTCAATTCGTTCGTGTTTCGTTCGACGTAACGAAATGCCGGTCTCATTATTCATAAGTAAAATCTAATTTCTATAAAACCTTCGAAAACTCAAACACTCGACAAAGTAAACGACTTCCTTATATTACAAGATATTATTTTCAGTCTTCTCACGTTTCACTTGTAATAATATTGCGAATATTTTACGATACCGCCGACAAAGCCTTACTCCGGTGAAAATTTGAATTCGAAACTCTTGGATTACCCCAAAGTCTAAATCTAAAAATTCCGTTTATATATTAATAAAGTCGTAACGAAGAATTGTCGAAAGACTTATCTGTTTTCTCTCAAGGATTGTTTGTAAAAGGATTAATTTAACACTAATCATACCAACACTTACTGGTACCTATTTCTACCATAGCGGGTAGATAATGGCACATAAGAAGTATTACCCAAAATAAATAAAACAAACAAAAAAAAGTATAATAACTGTAGATTAATTGGTAAGAACAGTCATGAAGTCAAATGTGCAAAAGCAATAACACGATACGTGCATTATCAATGAAAAGGGGTCATAATAATATGACCCGTTACGGTTTGTTTAGTGTTAAACACTTAATACCTGATTTAATAAGTACTTGATCCGTAATATCCTATTCTTTCAATTGTGCTGTGAGCACCGCAGATTTTAATGAAAGAAAATACCTGATTTAATTAGTATTTGATCCGTAATCTCCTATTCTTTCAATTGTGCTGTGTGTACCCCAGATTGAGATATTAATGAAAGAAACGTAGAATAGAAACTTTTAAAGCATCCGTTTTTCATTCATACTCACTGAAAGGGTCAGGATGATAAAAAGAAAATTAAAGACCGGGCATTCATAAAGTGATTGTTGCTTTCTTCCCGTGGATTTCTTTTCAGCGTTTATATTAAAACTACATCAAGTGAAAGAGGAACGTTAAAGATTTTTATGCAAATTACGACCCGTCTGAATAATAGCCACGGATTTAGAAACGAGATCCCCAAAATTAATACATTTGTTTCTGTTGCATGTTTTGTGATTTCGACGGAAAGCCAATGGGGATATTTTAAGAAAATTCAAATACATTGAAGATAATAGATGCATTGTTTGCTTTAACAAAATGTTTAGGACAGGATAATGGTATGGTTATTACTTACACTAAGACGTTGGAATTGTTCACTTATATTTTTATTGATGCAGATGTTCATTACCATATGAATGCCAATATCTTGATACATGAGGTTGAAGTCATGATTTCATAGTATTTCAAAAACGCTCCACACGGATTTCCTCCCGTATTAGGAGGAGGAATCTCACACCCCCGATTACTCTCTTTAGTCAATCCATACCCTGGGCCAGGAAGGTCAAGTACCTGGGCGTTACCCTGGATGCATCGATGACATTCCGCCCGCATATAAAATCAGTCCGTGACCGTGCCGCGTTTATTCTCGGTAGACTCTACCCCATGATCTGTAAGCGGAGTAAAATGTCCCTTCGGAACAAGGTGACACTTTACAAAACTTGCATAAGGCCCGTCATGACTTACGCGAGTGTGGTGTTCGCTCACGCGGCCCGCACACACATAGACACCCTTCAATCTCTACAATCCCGCTTTTGCAGGTTAGCCGTCGGAGCTCCGTGGTTCGTGAGGAACGTTGACCTACACGACGACCTGGGCCTCGAATCTATACAGAAATACATGAAATCAGCGTCGGAACGGTACTTCGATAAGGCTATGCGTCATGATAATCGCCTTATCGTAGCCGCCGCTGACTACTCCCCGAATCCTGATCATGCAGGAGCCAGTCACCGTCGACGCCCTAGACACGTCCTTACGGATCCATCAGATCCAATAACCTTTACACTAGACGCCTTCAGCTCTAGGAGCAGGCTTAGGGACCTCGGTAACCGTACTCGTCGAACTCGACAAAGAGTTCGCCGTGCAACCTAACCCATGAATCAGCTCGCTGAGTTTCTCGCCGGATCTTCTCAGCGGGTCGCGATTCCGATCCGGTAGTAGATTCATTCGCGAAGCAGCTACTCTTGAGTTGTTAGGTATCCTTCGGAGGCGCTCGGGCAGCTGTTAGCAAATCCCACCCCTCCTGGCTGAGCCTTTGCTCGCCCACCTGTCCTGGTGAAACTGGAAAGGCCTCCGGGCCACCAGTAATCCTTCAATCATAAAAAAAGTATTTCAAATACTACTAGTGAATTTACGTTTTTACAGTCATTTAACAATGACAGTTTTTATTGCTAATTTTATTGTTAATTGTCCAATATCTATTCACCTCTTGTTATGACTTCAGTTATGAATTTCAAGTCAAGCTGTTTTAGGATTTTACTGTATTTGCTTTGAAAAGGGCTGACAATAATTTTAGATTTTCGAAGTTAATTTCCGAAAGTGAAATTCAGTAGCGTCTTACTTTAGCCTGTTTTAAAACAAACGCCTAACGAAGTATCAAGTTTCTGAGGAGTGTCATTATAAAGAGCTTTGAGATTCACCGAAAATGTTTTCTCACCTTTAGCGCTCTAATCTCAATTTGAAGAATTGGGGCTGATTTGATTTTTTTTTATTTTATTTATTGCTTAGATGGGTGGACGAGCTCACAGCCCACCTGATGTTAAGTGGTTACTGGAGCCCATAGACATCCACAACGTAAATGCGCCACCCACCATGAGATACAAGTTCTAAGGTCTCAAATATAGTTACAACGGCTGCCCCACCCTTCAAACCGAAACGCATTACTGCTTCACGGCAGAAATAGGCAGGGTGGTGGTACCCACCCGCGCGGACTCACAAGAGGTCCAACCACCAGTAATTACGCAAATTATAATTTTGCGGGTTTGATTTTTATTACACGACTAGCGACATGAAACCAAAAAAATTAAATAAAAATAAAATAAAAAAAAGTAGCCTATGTTCATCAGGGACAATGTCGGCTTCTAATGGAAAAAGAATTTTTCAAATCGGTCCAGTAGTTTCGGAGCCTATTCGAAACAAACAAACAAACAAATCTTTCCTCTTTATAATATTAGTATAGATAGTATAGATGTTATTCCTTCACCGTGGAAGTCAATCGTGAACATTTGTTGAGTACGTATTTCATTACAAAAATTGGTACCCGCCTGCGGGATTCGAACATCGGTGCATCGCTCAACACGAATGCACCGGACGTCTTATCCGTTAGGCCACGACGACTACAATAGGTATAAATCTTAATTAAATTTTTTTCATCAGTTTCATGAGTTTGATTTTGACAACTGTACTTATTATATTTATTGATTTTTATAACTGTACTTATTATTTTGCAAACAAAGCAAGTCGGATACTGAACTTCAAGGTTAAAGCAACTCTTATGCCGACACTTAAATAAATACTACTGCTTACCATTAATTACTGTTAGTGACATAAGTATGTATCAAATTACCCATTATGAGGGTAAAATGCAAAATGACACCCTCCATTATATATTAAATGTTAAGTAAAACTTCTAAACAGACACGGGAGAGAAATTACGAAAGAGCCATTATATTCACTTTGCATTTCAAAAACTTTATCTAGAAACTGCATTAAGTTTCACGTCCATGGCTTTGCGCTTTGTTATTTCAACAAATTGTATTTTTCATTCCATTGTTTCTTAATATCTTATACAAAACATGTTTTTTTCCCCTACCTATGCTGATAGCTTTGAGAGGCTATTTCAGCTTCTCCTTGACGTGTAGGTGAGCTCACGGGGCTCTAATCTACCCGGGAGTGTTGCTAACACTAGCCCTAGTAAGACCAGTGCATAGGTAATGACGGGGCGTATGTAAGTTTTGTAGAGTATCACCTTAATTAAAAATCTAAAACACTAAGGGACAAATTTGCTTCGCTTGCAAATCATAACCGCGTTCATCGGGTTTACCTATCATTTACACGGTTTATCTTAGCGTACAGTGCAAATTAGAGAGAGAGAGAGAGAGAGAGAGAGAGAACATACTTTATTGCACACCAAAACACAATTAACATTAGAAAACAGTCAACAAGTAGATATGTTTGTACAATAGGCGGTCTTATCGAAAAAAAAAAACGATTTCTTCCAGACAACCGTTTAATTAACCGAAATTCTGGACAGATAAAGATACAGCAGGTATGTTGCGGCGTACTATTATTAATACATTATTAAAGAAAATACATACATACAATAAATAGATATGTACCGTTAAATATAATATGAAATCGCTATACCATTTATGTTACAAAAGCATTTATTCAAAGAGTAAATACTCTTTATACTCTTATATTCCTTAGATATGTAAGTAACGGATTTTTTGTTTATTTGCATCAACACATGCTTCAAATAAGTTCGTCAATTAGCTTTCATCCCAACTGCTAGCTTTCTCATTAGCAACTTTAACACATTGTTAAGAAACACTTGTGAAATCGCATGTACCCAGTCACCAATCTGCGGTCTTTTTAATTAACAACAACAGTATAGAATTATATATTACTATTTGGTGCTATGAGTGCGATATACATACTTAATTGTCTGGTGTTTCAGTATTTTTAATGGTATTCAAAGTTAAGTATCGTCGTGGCCTAAGAGATAAGACGTCCGGTGCATTCGTGTTAAGCGATGCACCTGTGTTCGAATCCCAGGCGGGTACTAATTTTTCTAATGAATTACGTACTCAACAAATGTTAGCGATTGACTTCCACGGTGAAGGAATAACATCGTGTAATAAAAGTGAAACCCGCAAAATTATAATTTGCGTAATTACTGGTGGTAGGACATCTTCTGAGTCCGCGCGGGTAGGTACCACCGCCCTGCCTATTTCTGCCGTGAAGCAGTAATGCGTTTCGGTTTGAAGGGTGGGGTAGCCGTTGTAACTATACTGAGATCTTAGAACTTATATCTCAAGGTGGGTGGCGCATTTACGTTGTAGATGTCCATGGACTCCAGTAACCACTTAAGATCAGGTGGGCTGTGAGCTCGTCGACGCATCTAAGCAATAAAAAAAAAGTATCGTATTATCAAGCTTTATTATAAATTTGCTTAAAATATTTAACGTAAGCCTCAATTAATACAGTAATTACTTTTGAGATTCGTATCAAAATTAAACTTATATCATCGCATGCGGAAACGATCTCAGTTCAGTCAATTAAGAATGCTACTCGCGTTTGAATTCCAATTTCTTCGCACATAGTTCGAGCTGCGGATAAAAGTTTTTTGCAAAATTTTAAAATTATCCTGCATCGTCCTTGCGGTTTTTACAGTAAATAGCTTGGTACTTACTTTGTAATAGCTACTCCTGCTTAGAATTTTCATAAGTATTTTTGCCAGTAATCGTAAGTACTAATACACATAATCACAGACACCTCAAGATTTAGCTTCATTTAATGATATTTTTAATATTGCTTTTTCATATTAAAAGTATCACTCAAGTTTTATTTTTTATTGAACTAAGTGAATGGAGATTAGTAAAATATTTTTTATATTCCATACCAGCGAGAAACATTTCAACTATAACCGAATTTAGGTTAACTAAGATTAATTACTGATAGCAGCTCAGCTTACTCGAAAAATACAAAATAATCTTGTAAATATTTAACTTGAAGATTCTAACCTTGAAACTGTGGAAAGAAACGAACTTTGATAGTCCTAGGATTATCTATAAGAGCTCAGTAAATGTCTTTAATGAACTAAAAGTGTCTCACGGTTTTACTCGCGTCTTTATAAAGACTTCTAGCTAAATTCAAAGCGTGCGCAATTTTTTTAATCCAACCAAGGTCCCTATGGCTGCTCCCTGTAATAGAACTCCAAGCGTCTAATAATTGTGTTACTGGATCGGGTGGATCTGTAAGTACATGTTTAGGATATGTCATATATGTCGAAAGAAATAGATTCGGTCGAATGGATAACATCTTATACTTTGCTCGCACGAAGAGCCGGATTCTGGGGAAGCAGTGACGTCACCATCTAATGCACCTCGGAGATAATCAACTTGGATACTAATGACCGTCGGAGAGATACATAGTTAGTGACAATCTCAGCATTCACTAGTGTTATTAGCAGTCAACAGTAAATTTTGACATTTTCTAAAACAGCGTTGATATTTACAATTGAATAAATAACTCTTGAACATCGAATTTCTGTTTATTGAAGGTTATTTACCCAATTGCTATCTAATTTAACTTTAAATTTACCTAACGATCTCTGTTTTTCATGTTTCGAGCAAATATTTTAAACTGAAATTTTCTTTATGATATTTTTGTTTTGACTATTTGAATATTTAGAGAATGTACTTAAAATTAGAAACCCATTATGAAGATACTATTGATTTTTCACATTCAATTTTAAGATTATAAACTCTTGGTCGTGTTTTAAAGTAAACTCATAATATAGGTTATCAATAAAAAAGGAACAAAGAAACAAATTAAAAAGGTTTTTTTTTATTATATCTATACATATAAATAAAATTAGACTTTCTGTTTGTAATATTGAAATAACCGCTTTTTACTACATGCATATGAATATATATACGATACATACACCAAAATAACATTTTTTACAATTTTTGTCTGTCTGTCTGTCTGTTTGTTCCGGCTAATCTCTGAAACGGCTGGAACGATTTTGATGAGACTTTCACTAATAGGTATCTGATGATATAAGGAGTAACTTAGGCTACTTTTTTTAGACTAGCTTCGCCCCGCGGCATCACCCGCAGTTATTGTCGTACCGCGCGCAACAAGTCGGGACTCGCCTATCAATAATAAAATTTAATGTTTCCGAAGCGAAGCGAGGGCGAGTCGCTAGTGAATAATAAAATGTAGTGTTTCCGAAGCGAAGCGTGGGCGGGTTGCTAGTCAACAATAATAACGTGGAATAAGGTTTAACTTAGTAATTAAAAAAAAGAAAAAACCAAAAAATTCAAACCTTTTCTACTACGACTACTACAACTATGACCACAAGAAGTAGTACATAAAGTCTTGTACATAAAGATTTAATTTTATTGTATATCTTATGGTTAATAATAATAACGCTATATGCTATACGCATCAATACCTAATTACCGAAATCCGTCACACGAAGTATATATGTGTCCAGCCGCCATTTGTAATATTGGTGCGACAATTAAAAAATAAGAATTCCTATTCCTAGTATTTCTTGTCTGCTTTTAATATGTGTTTATTTAAAATAACCTTTTAATTTTGTTAACAGAATATTTCGCTATTAGAATGTACAAGTTTTTTGTTATATATCCATCTATATCTCACTTTTGGGAGCACGTGATTTATTTGTATATCATATTTTATAGAATAAATATTTTTGAATATGAACAACAGTGCCTACATGCTTTCAGCATTAGATAAGAGAAGCTTTGATTTACCTTTTTTTATTGCTTAGATGGGTGGACGAGCTCACAGCCTACCTGGTGTTAAGTGGTTACTGGAGCCCATAGACATCTACGACGTAAATGCGCCACCCACCTTGAGATATAAGTTCTAAGGTCTCAAGTATAGTTACAACGGCTGCCCCACCCTTCAAACCGAAACGCATTACTGCTTCACGGCCGAAATAGGCAGGGTGGTGGTACCTACCCGCGCGGACTCACAAGAGGTTCTACCACCAGTACTCCACTCGCGCGTGATAGCTGACACACACATTTTTAACTCGCGCAAGGTAACGAGGCGATGTCGTATAGTTGCGAAGAAATGCCAGAAATTCATTCAAGATTATCTACTTTAATCAACTCTCTTATATTTAAATTATCTTCGTAATAGAGCTGTCAGAGTATTCATAAAGTTCAGAATACCTCGCTAACCCCGGGAGAGGGTTCCTACGAATCTTCACCTTTATAGTACAAACTTAGAGAATTACGAGTAATGTATAATTGTCATTTGAAAAGTTAATAATGCTTAATGTATTTTAGTTAAAAGTTGGATCATTTATATTATAAAAACGTTGCACCGAGTAACTAATTTAAGTTCCACATTCAACCACAAAATAAGAATGTTCTTTATCTGAAAAATTTTTGAAAGACCAGACGTAGGGCGCTCAGTTTCTATCTAAATGGCGAATATTTTAGACAAGGCACTAATTTCGTAAAAAACACAGACCACGTGGAATACTAGTCAATGTCATTAATCATTGGACTAACAAAGCGATTTTTTCATTGAGGCAACACTATTTATTGTTGACCATTGACAGAATCAACCACATCAATGGCATAATAATTTTAACTGTTGTTTAGTACACTTGGCCAGCTAATTAAAATATAATCATAATGTTATTTGTATAAAATTTATACATATTAATAATTATTTAGAACCAAAACTCTTCAATAAGTTTTGTAAGTGGACACATTTTTGATCTATAAATTTTTAATTTTTGATGTATTTTTTTTTTCGCCTTTTTAGAACATACGAAAATACGGCTTGCCTGACGGTGAGCGGTTACCCTTTAAAGTGGCAAAAATAGCCAAAACGGTATCACAGATAAGAAGGTATATATTTTTGATGGCTTTAATTAACTAAGATTGATTCAAACGGTTTCCACAAACTTAAAAAACACATTTGAAAACAGAAATAACAATTGTTATTCAAGAGCTCTCATTGCATCGTGAGAGCCCCTGAATAATAAAATTTCGCCAGCTCTAACATTGTCCATTTGGTCCTGTAAATAAAGTCATTCGTTACATTCCTAAGCTCAGCAAAAATTCCTTTACGTACAATAAATATTTTCCGGGAGAAACGAGCAGTCATGCCGAGACAATAAAGACACTTTGAATGGAAAGCGTCCGGATTCTTGACTCTGAACGGTCGCTCTTATGGGGGTTTTTACTCCCATATCTAGACTGGATGTCATATTGTTTTTGCGTATATCGCTTGGAGATCCTAACTATGTTACTGATCACGTGATTTACGGCATTCTATTTTTTCTATAACGCAATTCGACTTTATTATTTTTCTCGAGAGTTTTTTATTTATTTATTTCTTCGACAATATCATACTAAAAGCGCGGTAAAAATGCTATTACTGTTTCTTAGGTTTTCTCATTTCAAATTATATTTAATATCTTCGCTCAAATTAGGTATTTGCTTCCCATTACAACGATTTCTCTTACTGTAAAATCTGTTTTTAATGGATTGGTTTTTTTTTCATTCAATAGCTGAATATACCATTAATCGAATTTCTTTTCAGAAATGTGGTGGTTATGTGAATCTTAATTATGGCAGTTACAGTCAAAATATCAAAAAAAGTGAGTCAAAAGAGCCGAAGACAGAACTTTTTGACGAATCCTGGAAAATCTATTTCTAGCAAGAGGCGGAGTATGGATTGATGTCAACGGCTCAATTTTTGTTCATAGCTCGATTCGTCTGTTTGAGAAACAATGCTGTGATCATTGTTACGTTTGTAAGTTAGAGGCGATGGTTGCTTGCTGCTTAGTCCCATGAAATATGCATGGCAGTCGATGCACAGAGATTTCCATTTCAGATTGGCGCAATAGAGTTACATTGCGATCGCAAAATTTTCCGACACTGTTTGATACCGCTCCTTTGATATCTCTGGTAGCCGTTGTTTTGTATCTATTTATTTTTGTATCTAATTTTTACTGGAGTAGGACCTATTGTGAGAGCGCACGGGTAGGTATCACCACACCGCCTATTTCTGCTGTGAAGCAGTAATGCGTTTCGGTTTGAAGGGTGGGGCAGCCGTTGTAACTATACTGAGACCTTAGAACTTATGTCTCAAGGTGGGTGGCTCATTTACGTTGTAGATGTCTATGGGCTCTAGTAACCACTTAACACCAGATGGGCTGTGAGCTCGTCTACCCATCTAAGCAATAAAAAAATCTATACTATTTATAAAATAAATTTGGAAAGTTGTATTTTTAGATGTTTTTTCTCATTCACGCAAAAATGGCTGAACGAATCTGGATGAGACGGTTCAAGTGGCTTATGAGATGAATTCTCCTCTTACTTGTACCGTGTTCCTCAGTGCTGAGGGTCGTGACATTTACGGAGCAATTTTGTTTGGAATATGTACTGAAACTGGATTAAAGTGTAATTAATGGCATGGCCCGGACAGCACTGGGTATATCTGGTAAATTAAACACGATATTGTATTTGCTGATTACCGTGATGAGCAGGACTTAACGTATTCACAGACCTGTCGATGGATCGCATGGTAGTGACGAACCAAATAGTGGCAGAAGCAACTCAAAAGATGAAACGTGTTTTCTTATTTATGAATTACAAGCTTTATAATGAAGCATTTAGATATAAGTCAATATTAATCGTTTTTTTTTGTGACGTATGAATTTTTAAAGCAAATTCTGGTAGTATTATTAGGAATATTTCTGGTACTAATGCGATTGATTGCGAATACGCGACTCATTCATCAAAAGTTTTATAGTTGCATTTCATAAATTCAAAAAAAATACTGAAAATCCTGGAATCCTGAAATGGAATATTGAAATCCTTCAAACTGGGAACAAAACTTGTATCATATGACTACACGTCCGAAATAGGTAATACAATATTGCCAGGAAAACTTGAACTCAGAAGATTAACAGAAGAATTGTATCATAAAATGTAACACAGTAACAAAATAATGCTTTTCTTTGAAGCCTTTGCCAAAATAGGAACTGGTTAAAAATCAAACAAAACAAGATATAAGTCTACAAACGCAAACCACTTAACCTTGCGATGAAGCCAAATTATTATTAGCTAACGAATTATTATTAGGAAACGAATATTATACCTTACATGACTTTATTTTTAGACAGAAATAATTAAACAGAAGTACTCCTAATGATACTTAGTATCTACTAGTAATTATCTATCTTAATAAATGCAGTAGGGCATGTTGTAAGCCCGTACGTGTAGATCTTCACATAAACCACCGGCCAGTGATTACTGGAGCCCATAGGCATATCAATGTGAATCCCGTCATACATCTTGAGACTTGAGGTCTAAGTCACAATTGTACAGTATTTAATTAATAATATTTTTTTTTGCGGAATTTCTTTTTATTTCACGACGCTATCCCTTCATTGTCGAATTAATTCGGGTACATGAGTGAAGTGCTGATTTGATTACAAATATTGGTACCCGTTTGTTAGCATTGCGCGATATGAGTGCGCTTTAACAGGCGCCTTATCTTTTAGATCATGACGATATGAAACACTGATTTCTATAGTCTCTGTTTTCACTAAACGAACCTTGAACTCTCCAGTCAATCTACCGAAAATACCACAAACAGTATTGAGTTCGTAAAAATAACTCACTAGATCTGGACGAAATTGGATTCCATTCCAACTCGAGAGTAAACTGATTTCAGAACCTCCCCAATACTAATGCTACATCAAATTCGAGCTCACGGGAAGGTGATTCTATCACGATAAATGTCATGTACACGAATAACTTCGTGCAAACAAGTCTCGGAATACGGAAAGAAGTTTCAAACGAGAACCCATATCTATAGTTCAGATAATGAAAATAACTACCTTTGTGTAGAAAATGAATCTGTCGTCAAAAAATTTGACTTATTTTTTTTGCAAATATTTAATACGCATTTAAGACACACTTCTGCGAGAGTTTTTTTTCATTGTTAGTTTTTTTTCTGAGATTGGTAGACGAGCTAACGACCCTCATAGTGTTAAGTGACTACTAGACCCCATAGACATCTACAACGTAAATGCCGCCATAAGCCTTGAGACATGAGTTATAAAGTCGCAGTTTTTACATTACAACGGCTGCACGACCCCGTAACGCATTATTGCTTCACGGCAGAAATAAGCAGGGTGGTGGTACCTATCCGTACGGACTCACAAAACGTGCTACCGCCAGAATAAACTTATATTCCTTAACAAACTAATATGATACAGTAGTGAATCCTTCGCTGAGACAATCGCGAACTGTTTAGAAACACGCATTTGTTGACTGGCTCCACCTTATCCGATGTGGTAGCATGATAATATATTTTATGAGTCATAATTGAAAAATGTACAAAGTTCCAACTCAGTTGTATAAACAAACAAACAAACGGTCGGAGTTTATCAATGTCACGCAGACGAATTTCTGTCAAAATCCATTTTTATTAATATATTTTTGGTACTAATTGGTTGGACAGGCTCTCGGCGCGACTGTGATTTTAATTGAATACCAAAGTCCATAGATGTAACAACATAAATGCCACACTTCTACACACTACGTTTCTTTTCTACGCTTTTGTATTAATAATGTCGAAGACTATAGATCGAGCACGTAACTATGTTCGCAGATCAGTTATCGTAATACCTTCATTTGTACTAATGAGTTACGAAGCCCGTATTGCGGTTCGGTAATCGGATCTGCAAGAATGGCTTAGCGAAACATAAGGAGAATGTTCGTGAGAGGTGAATGACTTGTACGAAGTTGAGTTATACATTAAGTTTGGCATAATCAAAGCGAATCCATTCACAATGAATGGGGCTATGTAGCATTAGTAGATGTTGTCACATTACCTTGACACATGACACGGAACTCCAAATTGTATTGCACAGCACACCTCTCCCCTCTCTCCCTTTCCCGCTCCCTCGCCCTCTCTTATTATTTATATAATGTATGGATGGATGAACTCACAGCCGACCTGGTGTTAAGTGGTTAGCGGAGTTGATAGACATCTACAACGTAAATGCCGCCACTCACCTTGAGAAATGAGCTCTAAAGTCTTAGTAAAGTTACAACTTCAAATCGAAACGCCTTACGGCCTGGCCACGGGGATCGGCGGTGCGAACAGCGAAGCGGTGGACGAGGCGACCATTCGCGCAGCACCGTTTGCAGGCCACGGGTACTCACGTTCGCCGCCGCGACTAGTAAGGAAGTCCGACAGCGAAATGTCTATATCGAAATTATCTCGATATTGCTTACAAATTAATAGTTTTTTGGTTCAGGACCTATTATTTGGAAAAGATTGTGAAGTACATGATTTGAATATGAATCGGAGTATACCTATAGATGGAGAATTCCACAAGAAGTACGAGAAATACTTTGGGTGGCTAGACTTCCAAATAGCTGGTCTAGCTAGTATTTCAGCTATATATTTTTTTTTTGGCTTAGATGGGTGGATGAGCTCACAGTCCACCTTGTGTTAAGTGGTCTACCCATAGACATCCACAACGTAAATGCGCCACCCACCTTGAGATATAAGTTCTAAGGTCTCAAGTATAGTTACAATGGCTGCCCCACCCTTCAAACCGAAACGCATTACTACTTCACGGCAGAAACAGGCAGGGTGGTGGTACCCACCCGCGCGGACTCACAAGAGGTCCTACCCCCATTAATTACGCAAATTATAATTTTGAGGGTTTCATTTTTATTACGCGATGTTATTCCTTCACCGTGGAAATCAATCGTGAAGATTAAAATTTGTTGAGTACGTATTTCATTACAAAAATTGCTACCCGCCTGATATTCGACTACCGGTGCATCGCTCAACACCGGACGTCTTAACCGTTCGGCCACGACGAGTTTAAAAGTATAAAAAAAAAAATTAATAAAAAATATAAAATATAAAAATTTCGGCGTTCATTTTTCGCGGCGAAAACAACTAAACTCATTTAATCACTGCACTATTCGCCGCGACTACCGCTCGACTCCGTGGCTTGCGCCGTCCTTATTCGTGCATTTGTTTTGCTCGCCCGCCGCATCGTAAGTCGCCCGCGCGATTCGCTCGGTACATTTCGCCGGTCGCTTCGCCGGTCGCCGGTGCGCGTGGCTTGTTAGGTACATTTCTATGCTCTTATTTTAGTCGCTAGACGCTTCGCCGTTCGCACCGCGCGAATATTCGTATCGGCGAATGTCCCGTGGCCAGGCTGTTACTGCTTCAAGGCAGAAATATAGGCACGGTGGTGGTACGTACCCGTGCGGACTAACAAGTGGTCCTACCACCAGTAAAGTCGCCTCCTGCTCTCTCTCTCTCGCTCTCTCTTTCCCATTCTCTCTCTCTCTCTTTCTCTCTTTCCCGCTTTCACTCTGTCTTTTTCACTCATTTGTCTACTGTTCAAATCAGAGTATGCACGGGTGCATCCAGCATAATTGGTTTGTGGGATCTGACAGTAATTTAAGATCTAGTAAGTTCAAAAAAATACTTTTGTTTCTTTACATATCTTGCATCTTGCGCAGACCCTTTTAAAATTATTAAAAGAAATAGAAGGTTTTCCTTAAATTTCACCACGATGAGATTAATTTGTAACTTATTAGTCTTCGTGATCGCGTTACGCCACGAATCCCTTATAACTTCTTAAGCCACTTCAAGCCTTTAATCACTGAAATTTGAGGTCAGGTTTCGATATAAGCAAGTCTTCGTTTACGTTCAAAGCTATTGTTTATTTAAGACCCTTATAAGTGACACGTTAATAAGGTATAGTATACGTAAAGTTGATTAGACATTTTTTTATTGTAAGAAGCATTTAACTTTCTTGAATTATTGGATCGAATTGGATACTTAAAATTTCGTGCGTTAATTTTTTGATTTAATTGATTGGGCAGAATGCTCATTTTTCTATGCAAATAACGTAATTAAAAATAAATTTTCAAGATTTAGTGGTGGTAGGACCTCTTGTGAGTCCGCACGGGTAGGTACCACCACCCTACCTATTTCAGCCGTGAAGCAGTAATGCGTTTCGGTTTGAAGGGTGGGGCAGCCGTTGTAACTATACTGAGACCTTAGAAATAATGTCTCAAGGTGGGTGGCGGCATTACGTTGTAGATGTCTATGGGCTCCGGTAACCACTTAAAACCAGGCGGGCTGTGAACTCGTCCACCTATGTATGCAATAAATAAATAAAAGATGATGATAGCCATTCATGAGGCATGCGAGAGATTTGCGTTAAGTGATTATCGGAGCCTATAGACATAACTATATGAACTAGAGGTCCCGCAGCAAGTCGAAATTCGACTATAATGAAATTAATTGGAATTGTAAGTTTGTACACTATTATGATTGTATTTTATACTTCTATAATCACAAATTTCGCCAAGGCTACACTATAGAAAAATATTAATAAAGACAAACAATATTTAATCTATTCTCAATTTGACCACAGACGTCAAGAACAAAAGTTTGACAATAAATAGTATGCATGCGTGTGTGCGTCAAATACATGGTATGTAGTGTGTGTAATGTTTTCTTTATTGATTTAATGTATCTTTTATGCATTATTTTAAAAAAATATTAGCATTGTGCACTTCTTCTCTATATTCTCTATAAGTGTAGAAAATTTCATACTCCTCCGTCCGCGCAATTTTCGTAAGACGGGATACAAAGTTTTTGCTTCACGTATTAATATATAGATGACGCTACGCTCTTTATGTGTCTCTGTCTCTCTATTCTCCACTAAACGTTT
The DNA here is from genome assembly GCF_030267445.1 of Bombyx mandarina. NCBI lineage: Eukaryota > Metazoa > Arthropoda > Insecta > Lepidoptera > Bombycidae > Bombyx > Bombyx mandarina. The sequence goes on from NC_143213.1 coordinate 11,329,647, forward strand.
AAATCTTATTGTATAGTTATAACAACTGCATCCCACTAAAACTACCTTCCCGGGCTGGCTTACAAGACATCCTATCAACTATGCTATGAGCAAAATTCAAATAATAAATATCTATAATAATATGTTGTATGTATCGCTAAATAAGGCGATCTCTAATATGTACTTCGTTATCGCTCGATGAAAATTTTTCCACAGTTTACAGTCGAAAATTAAAATGTAATCCAAATTAAATTTTTTGCGTTCAGAAATATACTGAGTTTAAACGCTTAGGCCTTCATCCAAAAACCGTTCAAGGTAAACAAACAAAACCTTAATACGTAGATAAAAAAAATGTGTGCGTGTACTAGTGTACACACGTAAGAAGTGAAACTTCTTTATGGCCTTATTTTTCGAAAAATGATCTACATGCAACTTTCTAGAAATTGGTTAAATAAAGTTAAATTAGATAAAGTTTAAACAAAAGGATTTTATTATCATAGACATGAATACAAAAAAGTTAAATTAGATAAAGTTTAAACAAAAGGATTTTATTATCATAGACATGAATACAAAAAAGATGGCGCGTAACGGAAAAATGTGACGCGTAACCGAAAAATGTGACGGTAAATTTTTTTCCAACGCCGATAAGGAAGTTTCACTTCAAAAATCCGTCAAAATTGATATGAGGTTTGATGATGATGAATCATGAATGATGAACAAACTGTTATTCCCAACCTTAATTGTATTTTGTTAGTATTTTTATTATTATAAATTCAGTCGCACAGCTAATTCCGCTATCATTATTATCACATAAATGTGGGTAATTTTCCAACTAATGCCACTACTACAATAAAAGTAAGTAATGCTATGCAACTAGTTGTCGTACTGTTGCCGCAGTCCACCAACAAGCCGGTTTTCATTCTGACAAACGAAAAGTTTTCTTTGAAAACTTCCACGGGGATTTGTTAGCGAGAAAATACGTCACTGTGACAAAATGGCACATTTCATCACAATTCAGTGTGGGGGAGTTTCTGGCATGTATATTAACTTAAGTTTGTCAGAGTACTCTGTTTGTATGCAAAGGAATAGAGATAAATACGTTGTTTTATCTTCGCGGAGAGTCGAGACTAAGTCGAAAGTGCTCCATTGTCAGTAGATCAAAGCAACATTTTGTCGGTTAGTGCAAAAAATCTTCATTCATACTCTCAATTATTTATTTATTTTTCTTACCTAAGCTGTTGATCTTGAGAGACCATTTCAGCGTAACTTTAACAAGAAGGTGAGCTCACGGGGCTCAAACCTGACGACGTTGCTAACACTAACCCTAGCAAGAGCAGTGCTTTGCAAAATCTAACACCGGATCAAAAATGCGATCCACTGAGAAGATCCGACGAGAAACTCAGTGAGCTATGTTTGTAGGTTAATTTACTTGCTGCGCTGTGGATCGGGAGGATCCGAAATGACGTTTTTTGGGCGACGTCGACTGTTTACCATTCAGTCACTCGCATTGCACTAAGATCTTCAGTATTATACACTATTACAAATCAAACAATAAGAGAAATCACTTATATTGATAAAAACCGTAACTGAATATTGCAACTTACGAAGTCACAATTTAGTACAGGCGGTCAATCAATCATTTCCTCCATTTCTACTTATCCTAGTAATCTCGAGGGGTATACTAGGTTCATCCAACGCGTAGGCGAGCTCACAAGACTCAACCTGGCGAATTCGCCAACACTAGCCCCAGCAAGGGCAGTGCTTCGCTGAATCTACAATTGGATCAGAATCGCGACCCACTGAGAAGATCCGGCGAGACTCAATGGGTTCCGGTCCAGTCTGTAAGTTCTGTGGAAGGAACCTTTCTTCGCATTGTGTATTTTTGCGGCTTAGGCAGCAAAATATAACTATTTTTTTTTTGCCCGTGTAGGCAGACGAGCATCGGCCCACCTGATGGTGAGTGGTTACTGTCGCCCATGGACTTCAGCAATACCTTGGAGCCAAGCCGCTGCTTACTAACTAACTATCCCGAAATGGTCATTAATATCTGTTCTAAGAAAGTGCTTAAACGAAGGCAAATATAAATACTTTGGAATAGTTAAATCCGCCCATGCTAATCTGTAAACTGTAAACTGTACTTACGCCTTTTTGCTAGCTGCTAAAACGACTAGCGTTAAAACTTCCGTGAAATACAAAAAAGAACTGTAAAAACTTTCAACTCACTCGAATTACGACTCTATAACGCATAGGTGACGAACAAATGCATCAATAAATATCTTAAACTGCATATTATATACAATTTAAAGAATTTAATAATATTAGTATCTAAAATATTAAATATTCCTGAAGTCGAAAATGCAAGCCGTATTCAAATTACATTGCCAAGAGTTTTAACATAATCAAGGCATACTATATGCTTCACTTTTAGTCTGTGCTAAAACCCGAATATAATGCATTTCTTGTTGTTATATACACACTCGAAAAACAACCATTCTGCGGTGATTTTAAAGAAGAGGTAATAGTTCCACTACAGGGTTATTTTAAAAACAGCTTATGCATTTTTTTATATATCAATTTCGTTGAGAAAAATAATTATATCGAGGACAATCAATAAATGTATTTTTTCCATCACACGTTTTCCTCAAAAACTTTGATATTTATTATTTTTAAAATTACCACAAAAGACCGACTTCATTTACGAAACATTCTATCTTGAATGGCAGTATCCGACAAGAAGTCCTCATAAAATGCTTTGTAACTAACTCGGGTACCCTTTAAAAGGTTGCGAAGCGAGCTAAACAAAAGATAATAAGTTACCCACGTCAGTTTTGTGGGTAGCTTGTCCTAGAGTATTTACGCACTAGAGTTTTTTTTTTTTTTTTTTGTTCAGGAGGAAATCGCCGGACTTCCGCCCTCCACTGGGGATAGAGGGCGGAGCATGTCAGAGTCGAACTGACTAAAACCTCCTGTCGCTCAACAACCAACGTCCAAACCTCACATGAGACAGAACTCATGAAGAGGCAAAGGGGGGAAAGTGAAGCGTTTAGTGCGGAGCACATCTCTCCCATCACCCTCCCCCTCGGGACGCCGGACCGGCGGTCGTCGGCGCCACGACCACCAGCCCTCTCGGTCGGCAGGCTATCCGAAGCCCGCCTAGATGGCGCCGGTTAGAGTGAGCTATCCTACGGAATACCCCGCTGGACCAGAACCAGCGTGGGTCGAGGATAGCCGGCCTTCCATCACCCGGATGCTCTTGCGTAAAACGCGTGCAGAGCAGCTTGCACGTCGTCTTCTTAGGCCCCCCTCGCCGGTCCCCAGACCGACATGTGAGGGGGGACCCGAAACACTTAGAGGGCCAGGGCTTGGGCGAGATCCGCCTCCCTGGCCCCCGCTCGACGGCGGCGGGATTGTGCGTCTCTCACGCGCCCCGCCGCCTCCTTCTGCGAGATGGTGCACTCGCAGAAGTCGAGCATCGCCTTCCACGACTCGTCGTCGCCGAGCATCGATGCCACAACACTCGGCAACGACAAGTCGTTTCCTACTTTTGCGACGAGGACACGGCGCCACCCCTCCCATGCGGGGCAGGCGACGAGCGTATGCTCTGCCGTGTCCAAGTCGCAATCACAATGGTGGCACTCTGCCGTCGGCTCGGCTCTGATCCGGTGCAGGAACTCACCGAAGCAACCATGCCCAGTGAGCACCTGCGTGAGCCGGAAAGTGAGGCGTCCTCTGTCACGATTCACCCAATCCACAAGGACCGGGCGAATCGCCTCGACGGTCCTACGACCGGCCGAAGGATCAGCCAGCCGCCTGGACCATGACTCCAGCACGGACCGCCGAGATTGGGCCCTCCGCGCTCTGACCACACTGTGGCTGGGACGCGCCACGCCCCGGGCGCGAAGGTCAGCCCGCCACTGATAGTCAGCGGCGAGCGCCTCCGCTTCCAGAGCCCAAGGCGGCGTCCCAGCCAGTACACACGCCGCCTCAAAGGAGATGGTGCGATAACCACGGATGACCCTGACCGCGATGGTGCGTTGCGGCCGTTGCAGCAGCTTCGCCACCCCCGCGGCCAGGGACTGGCCCCACACAGGCGCCCCGTATAGGGCCATTGATCGCACCACCCCCGTATAGAGACGGCGCGTCACCTGGTCAGGCCCCCCAACGTTGGGCAGAAGCCGGCTTAACGCGCCGGCCACCCCCAACAAACGAGGGACCAGGTGCTGAAAATGAGCACGGAAGGTCCAACGACTGTCCAGAATGAGGCCGAGGTACTTCAACTGCACCCCGACCCCAATCCGGACGCCTCCAACCACGATATGGGCATCGACAGGTGGCACTCTCCGGGGCCTGTGGAACCACATGGCCTCGGATTTACTGAGTGCCACGTCGAGGCCCAATCTCCTGATTTTGCCGACGACATGCGCCACCCCAGCGGTAGCAAGACGGGCAGACTCAGCAAAACTCCCCCCCCGGGCCACGACCAACGTGTCGTCTGCGTAACAGATTACGCTTAGGCCCGGGAGGAGGGCACCCCTCAGTACCCAGTCATACCCGATATTCCACAAAAGGGGGCCGAGCACCGACCCCTGTGGAACACCGCGCACGACCGGGAACCGGTGCACGATCCCACCGTGTCCGGTACACGTGACCGATCTGTCCTCCAAGTAGGAACCCACCAGCCGGCGAAGGTAGGGGGGCACTCCGTGCCGTTCCAGCGCCCCCCCTATCACGGACCAGGGCAGGGTGTTAAACGCATTGGCGATGTCGAGAGACACCGCCAAAGCCACCCCACCCCTGGAGACGGCCTCCTCCGAGAGGGCCCGCACGCGAAGGATCGCGTCTACCGTTGAGCGGCCCTCTCGGAAGCCATACTGCTCCGCCGACAGATCGGGTCCCACCCTGACCAGATGCTGGATGATGCGGGCCGCCAGAATGCGTTCCAGCAGCTTGCCCACCTCATCCAGCAACACGATGGGACGGTACCCGGCGGCAGTATCCGCCGGGCGCCCCTCCTTTCTCAACAGCACGAGTCTGCCCGTCCTCCACGATGAAGGAAACCGTCCCGACTCGAGGCAGGAGTTGTAAAGCCTCAAGAGTCGGTCCCCTAGGGCACCAAGAGCCAAGGCCCAAACCCGGCCATGCACGCCGTCCGGGCCGGGTGCAGTGTCTTTCGCGCACATTTTGCGCACGGCCACACGGAGCTCCGCCCCCGTTATGCGGGGCACCTCAGCAGAGACTTCGCCGTCGTATTCCGGCGGCGCGTCCATAGCGGGAGCGAAAAATCCCTCCCGCTCCTGCGGGAACAGCGCCGAGACGATGTCCCGCAGCTGCTGAGGCTGGAGACGCTCCGTGATCGGGGGGGCCCATGGGCGCATTTTATTGCGCACCATATGATAGGGCCGCCCCCACGGATCCTCATCCAGCGTCTCCAAGAGACCCTCCATGTGTTGGTTCTTGGCTCTTCTGATGGCCAGCTGCAATGCCCTCTGCGCGACGCGAAATGCGCCGTGCAGCCGGGCCTCTGCCGCCGCGAACGCAACCGGATCGTTGCGCCGCGGCAGGCGGCGGCGGCGATGCCTGGCGCACTCGCGCCTCGCCCGAACGCACTCCACGCGGAGTTGCGCAATTTCGGGCGACCACCAGTACGCCTGGCGATTAGGGAGTCTAGGGCCGATCCGGGGCATCGACGCATCACAGATGCGACGCATCGTGTCCCGGAACCACCCCGCCTCTCCCTCGACCTCGACCGGGTGTGGACGCATGGGCGCCCACGCCGCCACCGTAGAGGCTTCCATCAGGAGCGCCTTATTCAGGCGCTTCAGTGCCCACTTGGGGAATGACCGGGATGCACCACGGGGGTGGTCCCCGTGGACGTCCGCGACTGCGGAGCGGGCGGAGAGATCAAACCGAATATATCGGTGATCTGACAGCGTCTCCGCCCCCTCCAAAACTCTCCAGTCGCGGATACGGCGTGCGATGGCCGGGCTTGCGAACGTAACGTCCACAATAGACTCGCCCTGCCACCGCACGCACGTCGCAACCGAACCTCTATTCAACAAACAGAGGCCGGTCGCGTGCGCCCACCTCTCCAGTAGCCTACCACGAGCGTCCGAGCGGCGGGAGCCCCATGCGACAGACTTCGCATTGAGGTCCCCCGCGAGACGCACTAGAGTTGGTTAAATACTCATTTAAATCTACAAAAAAAAATGTCAAATTTTTTTTAAAGCACCAAAACTTAACCAGCTTTATACAATATGTAACTCAGTTTCTCTTATCGAAATATTTTAAATACTAGCTGACCCGGCAGACTTCGTATTACCTCAATCGATAAATAAAAGACCTACACTTTTGTATAAAATAAACTTAAAACAAACAAAAGTAATTCGTCCGACGGGGGACACATCAAAGGGAAACAAAATTGTTATTTTTATTTAATTCCGAGCATTTTCATATTTATCTACCTTTCAAAATTGTTATTTTTATTTAATTCCGAGCATTTTCATATCTGTCTACCTTTTAAACCTTCTCTGGACTTCCAAAAATAATTCAAGACCAAAGTTATAGCGAGACTAACGAAAAGCAATTCATTTTTATATAAATATAGATAAACTTTTGTTTATGGTTTATGGACTACCTTGTGCCAACTTAGTCTATCTCCGTCTGCGTATATGACATCGTGGACTATACATACCAAGCCATACAGCATCAACTATTAAAATAACTTCGATATTTTTCTCATTCCGTATCTAGTCTAGTGCGAACAAGGACTGGCGGAAGAAACCGTACTTGAGAACGTTTGCTCCGAAGATTTAATGCACGTCAGCCAGAAGCTTAAAGATTTAAGGACACGTCTCATTTAAAAGATAACACTCACTTTTGGAAACGGAATTTGAACGTCACTGGAATTAAGCCACATGTTGACATTGTTGGTGTTAGAAAATATAATGTTAACATTAAAAATGTTACCTGTTTTTTTATTAAATTATTAGATAATTTAGTCATATATTAATCGATAGTGTCCCAGAGTAGCTACTTCTTAATCTTTTCACTCTTGACAGAGTGATCGTAATCGTTATGTAGTCAGTAGGACTAAGAGGGGATTTTTTTTATTGCTTAAATTAGTGGACGCGCTCAGAGTCTACCCGGTGTTAAGTGGTTTCTGGAGCCCATAGACATCTACAACGTAAATGCGCCACCCATCTTGAGATATAAGTTCTAAGGTCTCAGGTATGCTGCATCCAACGTCTGCCCCACCCTTCAAACCGAAACTCATTACTGCTTCACGGCAGAAATAGGCAGGGCGGTGGCACCTACCCATGCGGACTCACAAGAGGTCCTACCACCAGTAATTACGCAAATTATAATTATGCGGGTTTCATTTTTATTACACGATGTTATTCCTTTACCGTGGAAGTCAATCCTGAACATTGTTGAATACGTATTTCATTACAAAAATTGGTACCCGCCTGGGATTCGAACACCGGTGCATCGCTCAACACGCATGAACCGGACGTCTTATCCTTTAGGCCACGACGACTTTTTATGTACGGTGGTAATAGAAAAACCAAAGCGGCTTCCACGGACCACGGAGCAGCTGCAAGGTAACCCTTTAAATCCTCTCGACACTGTAAAGGCCGGAAGCGACTGTAGCAATCTTCAGCGACTTAAACCATGAAAACTGAAATACAGTCCTTTGAAAATTCTCACCAATCAAAACTACAACCTATCAGCTAGCTTACAATTTATTTTAATTCAATAGATTAAACATACAATAATAATACATAATACTAATAAACATAGTTATATTTTACGAGATTCACACGTTCTTGTATATTGTTTTATAGAATACCATATAACTCATTCACGATATCTCTGCAATACATTAAATTACTTTATCTTGTATAAGGAAGACTTAAATTTTATTGCATTTTCTCCAAGCTTTATAGCAGTTAATAAAAATTTATTAGATAATTTACTGTAATTTATTTTTGGACTAGCTCTCAGCCCCCCTAGTGTTAAGTGGTTACTGGAGCCCATAGACATCTACAACGTAAATGCCGCCACTCACCTTGAGATATGACTTCTAAGGTCTCAGTATAGTCACAACGGTTGCCCCACCCTTCAAACCGAAACGCATTACTGCTTCACGGCAGAAATGGGCAGAGCTGTCGTACCTGCCCATGCGGATTCACAAGGGGTCCTACCACCAGTAATTGCGCAAATTATAATTTTACGGGATTGATTTTTATTACACGATGTTATTCCTTCACCGTGGAAGTCAATCGTGAAAATTTGTTAAGTACGTATTTCATCAGAAAAATTGGTACCGCCTGCGGGATTCGAACACCGGTGCATTGCATAAATGGAAAATCTCCCAGAAATTTGTTCTAAGCCACAGAATACAGATTTAGAATCAGGCTTTTGTGTACTTATCTGCCAGTAGCCTCGGGGAGCCATTTATAGCTCACTGGGCTCAACCTAAAATGTTTTCTAAATCTGCTTTAGCAAGTGCAGTGCTTCGCTGGATCTACCACCGGATCGGAATCGCAACCCACTTAAGATCCGGTTAGAAACTCAGTGGTTATATTCGCTAAGTATTTTTAAGCTTTGTTGAGTAAAAATTTTCGAAAAATCTATTCTAAAAAATCTGCTGGACTTTTTTTTATTACTGAGCGCTGTTTTATACCTAAGCAGGATTACTCAAAATTTAACATGAGATATATTTCAAATTATTTACTTTCCTAAATAAACATTCATTAAACACATTCGTTTTTTATTTATTTATCCTACAAATAAATTTCAGTACGCTATGCGTCGAAATATTAAATTCGTCTCAATGTGGTTTCGAGCACTTCCGAATGGTTAAAACCGATTTATTTTCGGATGTTTTGGAAAATTTTGTCGGCTTCATAATATCTATTGTATTTCGAAAAGTAATATATTAGTTATGCAAATGAGCCTTACGTCATTTCTCTGCTCCATGGGCGTCTTAACCATTTAGACTAGTCACTGGTGGTAGGATCTCTTGTGAGTCCGCACGGGTAGGTACCACCACCCTGCCTACTTCTGCCGTGAAACAGTAATGCGATTCGGTTTGAAGGGCGGGGCAGCCGTTGTAACTATACTTTAGACCTTAGAACTTATATCTTAAGGTGGGTGGCGCATTTACGTTGTACATGTCAATGGGGTCCAGTAACCACTTAACACCAGGTGGGCTGTGAGCGTGTCCACCCATCTAAGCAAAAAAAAAAAAGACTACGCGAGTTTGAGGTTTCAGTCTCTTGCGTATAAGGATAATATTATAGCAGGCCAATTGTTTGAATCGAAAATACATATATTAGACAGATCGATATGTTATCGAACAGCATAGGTTTCATCTGAACATTTCACCAGAGACCGTGTTGTCGACAGACCGCTAAATCATTCATTCTCGGGTGGACGCCTGACTAAATGACATTCAATATTGTAGGAAGGCCTGTTTGTACAACGGAGCTTGGAAAACGGTTCTATATTTTTTGGGACTTATCTTGTGTCTCTACGTGCCTTTTTTTGGCCAGTTACCTTTTAATACTATTTTTTATGTAGGACTGGGAAAAAAGTGTTAAAAAATTTAGCGTTAAGAATCAAAGCTGGTCAATTTTTAGAGCAAGATATAATGTTACCGAACAAACTGTGTTAGGTGATTATTGAAGCTTATAGCCACCACATGAGGTTCGAGGTTAAAGACTCATTGGCATAGAACTTTTTATAAGATTTTGCTTTGTATACGAACCTGAAATAGCTGTATATAAATGTAGAGATTTTGGTGAAATCAACTCTAATACGAGTCTAAACGTGTTAGATCACAAATCTATCATTTGTCGTCAGTAATGTGTCTAGAGAATACGTACCGATATTCCCGGATTAGCAATTACGATGCTAATTCACGTCAATTAATCGCACGACAAAATCATGATTTATGGCTGTTATCAGTATCAGCAGTTATCAGTGTGAGTGTTAAACGGACTTGGGTATTAAATGGAGAATTGCAAATATTTTGCATACGATACTTATATAAGTGATAAAAAATTGTGATGATATTGGCGGTAACGGAAACATCAGGTGAAAAACAATTCAGGAGACGGACGGATTTGTCAAGAGCAATTCAACACTAATGTATTCACCAATACCAACCAGTCCACATAATCTTTATCACAGAGTGGACAATGAACCTATACCATACGACGCGTCCTCTACTGCAACGAACGACCCTCAGAAGAAACAGGTTGCTATTTGGCTTTAACCAGATTGCCACGTTCAATTTGCCTATTCTTCGGAATGATACCTTTTTTTTTTTTTTTTTTCCTCCCTCAGCTGGTAGCCTGGAGCGGCTATTCCAGCGTAACCGTAACTAGTAGGTGAGCTCACGGGGCTCAAACCTGACGACGATGCTAACACGAACCCTAGCAAGAGCCGTGCTTCGCAGAATCTACCACCGGATCGGAAACGCGACCCACTGAGAAGATCCGGCGAGAAACTCAGTGGGCTGTGTCTGAGAGTTAATTTACTCGTCGAGCCCTTCGTCGCAAGCGACGGGTTCGATGAGGACGGTGACCGGTGCTTGAAGTACCTAGAAGCACCGTTAGTGGATCGGGAGGATCCGAGATGACGTGTTTTGGGCGACGTCGACTGCTTTCCATACTGTCCGCAGGATCGGGAAAGTAGTTACCGGCGGCCACGATGAGAGGGTTCTCGTGTCGTGCCGCTTTATCGAAGTGGCGCATCGACGCCGACTGTAGATACTCACTGATGGACTCTAAGTCCAGGTCGTCATGGAGGTCGACGTTCCTGACGAAGCACGGGGCTCCGACGGCTATCCTGCAAAAACGGGATTGAATAATTTGGAAGGATTTTAAGTGAGTGCGGGCCGCGTGAGCGAACACTACACTTGCATAGGTCATGACGGGGCGTATGCAAGTTTTGTAGAGTGTCACCTTATTTCTAAGGGACATTTTACTTCGCCTGCATATCATCGGGCAGAGACGTCCTAGAATGAAGGCGGCACGGTCGCGTACCGTCTTAATATGAGGGCGGAATGTCATCCTTCTGTCGAGGGTGACGCCTAAATATTTGACCTTCGGGGCCCACGGTATGGGCTGGTCCAACATCGTGATTGGGCGAATGGCGGAGGCGGAGGTGTCGACGCGCCTAGACGGGAGAGGGATGCTCAACGTGGTGTTCGGAGGGCGACCCCTTTTGAAGACCACCGCTGTGCTTTTCGTGGGGTTGATGTCGATGCGCCACTTCCGGAACCACTGTCTCATGGTGGTAGCTGCGGTCTGAAGTCGCCGATGAAGCAACGCCTTCTTCCTACACGAGTAGTAGATGGCGGTGTCATCGGCGGTATGATACCACGAATTTCTTTTAAGCCCTGGAATTGGACCTTAATTTGGACTTTTTTAATGTAGGAAAATTTTAAGCTTTATTTATTTTAAAAACTTATTAGAAAATAAAATAAAAACAGATATATAGAAAAACATAGTAAAAAGAATAAACATTTTGATCATTCATTTTATACCACAGACAATACAGACTGAGCGATGTCGTACAAGAACAGTTTTGATTTTAATCTTCTGAGAAATATTTTTCTCTAAAACCTGCATCTAAGAGAGATAAATATCTACGAGCAATAAACATTTAACTAAAGTGATGTTTTCTTTATGTATTTGAAATGTCATTAAATTATAAACGACGTCTATGCTCTTTATTTCAAATAAATAGTAAGCAGTGAGATTAACTTGCTTAATAATAGATCTCAAGTCAATACTCGTTACATGATTAGTAATTTTAAATTACATTACCAAGTTCTTTTGAGCACACAGCTTTAGTAGATTGTGCTGATGACATTATTATTAAAATAATATTTAAGATGGAAGTTCGGGTTTGGTGTTCTATTTTCATGTTATTAATATTTCAGATGTTTGT